>NC_051414.1:21408918-21409087 GCF_015228065.2 Penaeus monodon
GCGTATCCGTTAATAATTATACCCGAACGATGATGTAGTCAGGTCTATATCTTTCATTACGTTAGGCTCCTCTGTAACACATTCAGCCTCACTCTTCCATCTCGACCAAATCTCCTTCTAAACCAACACCAACACATAACCACCCATGAGCAATACAAGAGATATCCCT
>NC_051414.1:21409184-21409759 GCF_015228065.2 Penaeus monodon
GCACCAGCGCCCCCTAACCTAATCAAAACATCCATTGCGTCATCGGCTCTCCCTACACGTCTCAATTTACCCCTGCTTTATCAAGAAGGAAAGGCTCACGGGACGGCCGCCTGACATCCATCTCTGTACCGTGTGATTTAGTTCCTTCCGACGGCGAAGGGTAATTTCCCGGCGCAAGGGGCCACTTACGGCCACGGGAGGTTCCAGGAGCCGTGACCCGTCTGTCTGTCTGGCCCTTCGTCGATTTGTTTATGTGTCTGTGGGCTTCGAAGTTGATTCGTTTATGTGTCTGTGGATCTCCAAGTTGATTTGTTTATGTGTCTGTGGATCTCCAAGTTGATTTGTTTATGTGTCTGTGGATCTCCAAGTTGATTTGTTCATGTATCTGTGAGCTTCGAAGTTGATTCGTTTATAAGTCTGTGGGCCTCCAAGTTGATTAATTAATGTGTCCCTGTGTGTCTGTGGGCCTCCAAATTGGTCTGATTATGTGCCTGTGAGCTTAATTTGTCTGTTTGACGCTGTCGATTTGTGTGATTTGAGGTGTGGGGAGTGGTACATGGATAGATGGATGAGTG
>NC_051414.1:21409818-21410224 GCF_015228065.2 Penaeus monodon
GTCCATAGAAATACAGACACATGTGGAGAGAAAAAAACAGAAACAAAGATAAACAAATAAATCCAAACTACCACACAAAACACATTTTCAAAAATGCAAACGCCTCCCCGAGTAAATGCACAAAGAGGCAACAAGGAAATAGCCCGGGCGATATGCGCGTGCATGCAAGACCGCAGTCGAGCACCCTTCCTCAGGCCCACCAGCTGGAGTGCGTAATAAAGACAGCAATAGACCTCTGCCACTCCCCCAAGAGCTCTTGTCATCCACGTAACAACTCTTTCTCGCCGGCTCTTTGTCGTAGGCTCCGAGAGGCGCTCCGGAGCTCTCGGCTGATGCGAAGAGTCCCCCGGGCATTGCTTTCGTGTTGGGGGGGATGGGGTGCAGGAGAGGATTTGATTCAAGGTGG
>NC_051414.1:21410406-21410737 GCF_015228065.2 Penaeus monodon
AATCTAATGTGACAACAAACAGCACCAGAAGGGGAAATACTTTCACATGAGAAAAAAAATGGAGAAAAGAAAATAAGAAGCTTTTGGCCCTGTATAAACATTTCCCCGCCGCGCAGGTGTGACAGATGTTTCCGGCGAGAAGTCACAACAATTTCTGAGCGCGCGCCAACACCAACTGGGGCAGGTGGCGGCGGCGGCACCCGGCCCTTCGCCCTGGCACCAATATCTGGATGTTTGCGGCACTGCACGCGGGGAGCATTTATTGTATAACCTGGCGGGCCTCGCCGTATTGCAGCCCTGGTATTTAGACATACAGGCATGCATGTACGCG
>NC_051414.1:21410986-21411957 GCF_015228065.2 Penaeus monodon
TCATATCATATTTCGCATTTTCCGTAAAACCGTAATTTTAGTATGCTGTAAATAAATGGACCAAAAGGCAAACGGGAGCGCAACGCCCGCGGACACTCACGGCCATCTCCTCGGAGCGGTAGGACGTGAAGGTGTGCTCATCCTGCAGGAGGACGCAGAAGAAGGGTTCCCACGTAGCCAGAGGGACCTTGTCTGACCTCACTGAGTTGCTCGGCCGGTGACACAGGCGGACTTCGCGGTCTGCAAGAGAGGAAATATATGCAATTAATGACGCAAATCAACGAACGATGTGTAGCGAATAAAGTGATGAACAAGGATACGTCTTAAAAGGGAAGTAATGAGTAACATAAATTCTAAATAAATTGAGGGAATCAATGAATGGGAATAACAGAGAATAAGAACAATGTATGATGAATAACAAAAATACAAATTGAATAAAAAATGCACAATCGATAATAGGCAAAACATTACGAAAATATGAAATACATAAAACATTTAATAAATAACAAGCAATTAATACCAACAACACATGTATAGAATCACAGCAAATAAAAAAACACCCAACTGTAGGGAACAACACAATAGAAAAGCAACATTAAACTACAACTGTTAAAGGTTCGAACACATAATACTGACATAACACAAATAAAAACACAGTAAATAACACAAAAATCAAACACAAACCATTATAAACAATAACAACATTCAGTAAATGTCAGCCGAAGGTTTCCGCAGCGACCCGTGTTGTTTTTTCCCGCGCGATGTATTCAGCCTCGTACATGGCCACCGGTTTTCTGTTGCTTTTTTGCTGCGCGTTTTGGGTCTGCCTTTTTGACAGGTCTGCTTTCATGTTTCGTTGGCATAAAAATCGAGCGTGTGTTTTATAATTTTAATAATCTGTTATCTAAATACTGAGCATAAAGCCAGGCAAAATAAAATGTTACGAGAAAATACATTAAATAATAATAAAT
>NC_051414.1:21413088-21413223 GCF_015228065.2 Penaeus monodon
TAGCCGACACGATTAGCAGTGCCAATGTAAAAGCGCGAACGGGACTAGCATTTAAAGCCATCAGTGGCACTCGGGCATCCCCCCCCCCTCTCCTCAAGCAGACATCCAGGCAGTAAACATGGCGGTCGTGGGCCT
>NC_051414.1:21413350-21413716 GCF_015228065.2 Penaeus monodon
AAGGAGACAGAAGGGGGAGCGGTGCCATCACCCTCACGACATCGCAGTACGACCCTCATGAAAGCCGATGTACGACCTTGAGCGTGAATGTAGTGGCGCAAACGAGTGGAAGTACCGGTTTTCCGAGGCCCGGGTGCCGCTGCCGCTGCTTGGGTCGGTTACATCACTAGTAATGAACTGCTACTACTGGTTTGTCGTGACGATTGGGCAGGAAATTTATATCCTTCTTCGCAGGGCTCTCCTCTTTGGTCTATTCGCGTTCTGCTTCATCTCCGCCTCCCCGGGCCCTTCTCTTTTTACTTTTTCCTTTATTGACCTTCCAGCTATGCAGTTTTCGTTTTTCAGTCTATCCGTTTCTTATTTATT
>NC_051414.1:21413898-21414116 GCF_015228065.2 Penaeus monodon
GTCCACCACGTCATCTCTGGAAGGGTCATGTCTCGCTCGGCTTCGCTCTGTCGCTCTGAGACTTCCTCCCCGACGTCCTACTTTACGAGAACTTTTTACTAATTTGTTTACTAGTTACAGTTCCTGCGGTAATAAAAATCTAACTTTCCGATTTACGAGTCCCCTTACCCTAAAAACGTAACCAGGACAAAAGTGAAACGAATAAACGCAATTTCTAT
>NC_051414.1:21414141-21414404 GCF_015228065.2 Penaeus monodon
CTACAATAAATCAGGACGAGATATCAATAATTAGGGTTCAATCCTACGCCATATATCTACGTCCCACTGACCATAGAACACCTACGTTATCTGGAGGTTCCGATACCCTACCTTTGTTCCCCGAGCCTCCTCCTGACACATAAACAGCCCAAGACTTCCCCTCGAGCCAAACCATTTTCTTGGGACGTCATCTTGCCCACCTTGCAATCTCGCTCGGATACACTCCCACGTCTGCTGCCCTCGGTCGGATCGCCGCTAACAAG
>NC_051414.1:21414887-21416287 GCF_015228065.2 Penaeus monodon
CGTCGAGTTCGGGTAAACATGCTCACATAAACACACATAGATGGTCTGTACTTTGACAGGCGATATACAGGTTCGTTCCAGATCTTTTCGCCTATAATTGTTGCGGTCAGGTTAGGGGTAATTGTCTATAATTAAGGGAGGTATCCATTCCTCACTCGACGTCGGTAAACACGGGGCTCCGGTGACAAATTAATCATATGAGCTTCATCTCTCGCGCAAACGTTTAGCTTATAACCGCCAATTTGTTTCGAAGGATTCTATGGGTCTGAGACTTGGGAATTGCGTGATAAAATTTTGTGGAGGATACAAACTTAAAAGGAAAGTAAGAGATTTATTTTTGTTGTTGTTGTTACTCGGTACGTAGCTCAAAACAGAAAAGTTATCCTGTAAAACGTCTCGACTTCTCTCTTCCCGGCAAGAGATCGATGCATTACGTGAGAGCTGTGACGGCGCAGGAGCGTGAGAATGTGCAGGCCACGTCACGCACACTCTCCAGGTCCGCCGTCGCGTCACACAGCACTGAATTGTGAGTGGAAATTTGAGAAATATCTTTGGGCGAAAAAAAACAAACAAAAACAAAACAGGCGGACGTTTCATGAAGGAAACTTTCTTATCGCGAAAGGAGAAAATATCCAAGCAATTTGACTTCATCCAAGGCATTACTATTTAAGATTTCTGTGCAACATTTAGCCCCATTCATTGCACAAGTTTCAAACACTACTGCAGCTGTGGATGATCACCCAAAGATTCTGGTTCATCAACCTTCACTTTCTGTTTTATCATTCCTAACTGCAATTTCCATCGCAACTCCCCTGCTGTCATGCAAATTCATTGTAACTCGCGTATCAGCATGAGCTTCCTCCCCGTTCGTAAATCGCGTTCATGAGGCTGCGTCGCCCCCTTCCCTCTTCCTCATTCCTTTGACCCGAATTCCCTTTGTGCCATTCCTGGAACGGCTCCCTTCTCGCCGCACTCAAGGGCACTGAGGATCACCGCGTCTTCAGGTGAAGCTTTTTTTCTCCCTGCTCCTTCATTTTTTGTTAGTCCCTCCGTGCGATTGACCTTGCGAGCTATTATTCTTGATGAGATTTCCTAAGTAGTGCGATAATTTTTCTCTTCTCCAACATTCCCCCATGAATAAAAACCCGCGCTTCTTCTCCTGCGGGGGAAGAAGGCGGAGGCGAAAGAGGTGGCAGGAGGGCCCGGCTGGTGTCCTTTCATTGGCCTCATCGCTGTGTCGAATTCATTGATCCTCTAATGACGGGAAAGGTTCAACTGTGCTCTCGGTTTCTGTTCGATTTGGATGCTCTGCCGTTCCATGTGTAGTCTCGGGATGCGAGAGTAATTAGTGTGGGGTTTATGGGAACAATAACATGCGCCGGGAAGGGTCAGAGGCGACG
>NC_051414.1:21416854-21418081 GCF_015228065.2 Penaeus monodon
TACAAGTCAACACAGCGTGCGTGAGGACAAGGAGGCGCACAGTGCCTGGTGACGAAAGGTGAGGATCCTGTGTGTGGTCGCCTACTAACAGGGACACCATAAGGCATCACACTCACGTTTCTCATTATTCTAATCACCGGGAGACGCGAGAGAGAACAACCATACTAATAACAAGGTACTGGAGCCTTTCGCTCATCCCCTACCTTCGGTTCCGTCATTTGAATATTCTGTCACTTCAACGTCCCTCTTCGCCCGCCCCCAACGTCATTCTCTCACGGTCTGATTCTATCCTTCTCCTCTCACTTCTATCTCTATTTTGGATTTCATACAACTCCAAATCTAGTTTCTCTTTCTGCACAACCTCCGCTTCGTGTCTAAAACAACATACGCAACCTTAGAGCAATTTGCAACCGACGTGCACCAAACCTCGTTATTTTTAAAGGTTTGCATGTACGTCTCTTAAGGCAAAAGTATTGGGAAAGATAAGTTTTGAGACGAGAGAGAAAAAAAAAGATAAACAGAGAAGAGGATAAGGACCACGTATGCCCACACGAAAAAGATACCCGTCATGTACGAACGATCATGAACTAACTGTACGTCATGCAGGTCGTAAACCGCTTCGTCATGCAGAGACAAGGTTTTATTTCATTTATTCATCACGTGCGCATTCTCTGCCGTGACAATCATGCACTAAATATTACAAGCAACACGTCATGCTACGCCCTAAACGATCACAACACCTGTACTTAACTCACGCCAATTTCATGTGCAATTCTGTGTACCGCTATACTGCCTACAGCGGGTAATGTCATTTGACAGCTCTTCACACAAGTTCTCGATGTAATGCAACTCCCAATTCGTATAATCTTATGATAAACTTTTTATATGTTCAAGTATAAATCTCTCACGACATTCGTACAGCTTCATTCAAAGTAATATCAAGACCGCCGCCTTGTCTTTAAAGCTCTGATTTTCGCGAAGACTGCTATTTAATACCTTCCTGTTTCCTTTTCATCGCTCTGTTGTATCACGCCGCCCACACACTCTCGCTGCGTCCGACGCCCATCACTCGCGGTCATTCCTCGTTACTGTCGCTCAGGTGAGTCACAGCGCTTCGCACATTAAAGGGAATAATTCAACTTTCTCGCCAAACACAGCGTCGGAGGGCGTGAGGGAAAGTGATATTCCCTAATGCACTTGTCGCGGATGAAGAATCAGGGAATAAAC
>NC_051414.1:21418114-21418694 GCF_015228065.2 Penaeus monodon
CTTCTTTTTAGAGTGTTTAATCTAGCGAAAAAAATATCATCGATGACAGTGAAAAGCCAATGAATCTGGATGTTGTTACGCACGGGAACCGCGAGTGACATTTTGGGAACGGGAGATGACGAATTTCCGGGAAAGAGAATAGAGAGGGAGGAAGAATAGAAAGGAAGGAGAAACAATTGATAAACAGGAACTCTAAGAAGAGATTTCCCTTCTCGTATCTCCGCAACAAACTAAATGAACGATGTACGTAATGATGCAAACCTCACGCAAACTCCGCCATGCCTCTTCTTCCTTTGCCCCTTATTTCCTCTTCATCCCTTCTCCGCTTTCTTTTCCCCTGCTCCCCCTTTTTATCTTCTCCCCTCTCCCCCTATTTCCTCCTCTTTCACTTCCTCTCGAATTTTCACATGAAAGCAAGAGAGCGTCGAGCGATCTGCGGCCTCTGGACCACTTGGCTGCTGCTGCACCTGCGAGGGATGAAATTCCACGAGGACAAAAGGAAATCCTCTCGCGCCATTCTCAAGGATTTGCAACATTGGTATCTCTCGACTCAACGTTGCACACTTATAGACCCCGTTAA
>NC_051414.1:21419033-21419250 GCF_015228065.2 Penaeus monodon
TCACGCGATTCCTTCCTCCGCAAATCGCCGACCGAAGGCAAATAATCAAACTTACTGTCGTGCCTTCGAACACGAGATTGCGTTGCGTCACTCGCTCCCGACGTTCTCGCATCGGGATAGGAAACGTATTGTGGGTAAAACAGATAAAATGGATGGCGTTTTTAGTACAGGATGTCTGAGGATTGTTGTTGAATAATAGGAGGAAATGGATCGGTTG
>NC_051414.1:21419390-21419546 GCF_015228065.2 Penaeus monodon
GAGACGAAAATGACAGAGAGAAAATTAACTAAACACACGGTTTAAAAAAAAAGGACCATGTTCAAACAATACTTATATTTTTGCATAAATTGTGTAAACTTCTGCGTGACGTCAGGGCAGTCAATGTTAATTACTTGACCTTAATTACCCCACGTC
>NC_051414.1:21419706-21420015 GCF_015228065.2 Penaeus monodon
CCCAAATTAAGAAAATCTATTTACAAATAATGAAAATATCAAGTGTACAAATACCTTTCTAAAGCGCAGTAATTATGCAAATATTTTATAGAACATGAAAATAGTTTACGAATAAGTTAAAATTACTTCATCTCATTTAAAGCGACAACACTAGTTTACTCTTCACACAATGGAGAATATATACACATTGTTGTTTGTGCCAAGACACGTGAACAGGCTAGTAAAGGAGCAGCACTGCCTGTGTCACACGGATTCATTTTCGATGTAAGAATAGAAAATTATATTCCCTTTATCTTTTTCCTTAAATAT
>NC_051414.1:21420207-21420509 GCF_015228065.2 Penaeus monodon
CATCTCGTGGCAAGATTACTCCCGGACGCAAGGGCTGCTTAAAATCAAGCGTCATTTCCATGCTAGTCGCTCGAAACCCAAAATTTCAACAACTTTCCTACTTTCTTTCATCTTATGGATTCTGTTGTGAAAAAAAAGCCGGAAGAGTTGGAGCAGCAACGCCACAATGTCAAGAAAATAAATACGCTCGTTTTACTCTTCAAAGAGGGAAAAGCATAGAAAACGCTCACAGTGAACGCGGCACGAGAAACAGTCATAACAAGCATGCATGCACACTCGCTTATGAAAGCACGCGGTTAAGG
>NC_051414.1:21420618-21421209 GCF_015228065.2 Penaeus monodon
AAATAACATATGCAATAACTAACATAAGAAGTTGAAACAAAAGAAAAAAGTGTAAGATCACCCACAGGCGTAAGACTGCCCACCTGCAATGCAATAGAGAAAACTCTCACAATAATTAAGCTATGGACCCCTTGGCACAAAAAAGAAGGAAAAAGGTACAAGAAATCCCCCGCGAAAACCCTAAGCGCACCTTAATATTATACCCTAGTAAAAGAGGGAGACAAAAGAATGAATAGAAATCTTCGAGAGAAACCTCTGTTTGGCGGGGCTCAAACGGCGGCCGGTGAAGGTGCATAGAAAGTGAACGGTGACGCCAGAGCGACGCTGGGTTCTGCTATGACGTGGTTGGCTGTTCTAACGACTGTTCTCGTGGTAGTTGTGTTATTAGTTGGGGGGGTTCTGGTAGTGGTTCCGATAGTTGTGGTTTTTATGGCCAATCGCGGATGGTTGTGTTAGCGTTTGTTATGGTGGTTGTAGTTGTGGTTCTGCCTTGGTAATGGTTCTGTTGGCTGTGGTTGTTATGGTTAATCGTGGGTGGTACTGTTAGCAATTGTTCTCGCGGTGGTAGTTGTGGTTGCTGTTACTAGTTAG
>NC_051414.1:21421267-21422936 GCF_015228065.2 Penaeus monodon
GTCGAGTGTTGTTATGGTTCTGCTGGTGATAATGGTCCCTTGTAGTTGTGGTTGTCACAACAGTTAAGCTCATCGTTATGGTTGTTCAAATGGAGGTGATGTTCCTGGTAGCTAAGGCTGCTGACTCTTCTAGCAGTAGCGAATGTTCGCTTGGAAATGGTGAATGTTCTACAGGTGGCTGCGGCTGTTCAACTGATGCTGCCCGTGTTTCTTTCGGCTGTTCTTCTGTTCGCCGCAGCAATTGCCCTTCCGATGGCAAATTACAGTCTTTGCCGGCGACTATCGCGACGGGGGTCCCGATTTGGCTGATCGTTGCGGCGGGAACTCCCTTGCGACTGCGGGCGTGCGGTCTGACGTCGGACCTGAGCTTTCGAGGCGGCGACACCTGCGGTTTCGCTCCAAAAGCGAAATGGTCGGGCCGTTTAGCGCAGGCGAAGTATATGCTGACATGACCAAAACATACAAGGAATGAGTGTTATTAAGCGTTGTAGAAATTCGAAGGGCCTGGTCGGAGAAAACATGAAAATGGAAACACATGGGGCAAAGAGAGAGTATGGTTACATGCGTTGAAAGAGATTGATCGAAAGTCGGCAGATTAAGGTGCTATGAGCGTCGGCGACGATCGCAGAGACAACCGCGGTTTGTTACACAGAGGATGTCCATACAGTCCAGTAACTAAGGCTCCCGTAGATCGGGTTACATCCCGAAACCTATGAAGCGTGTCGGTGCGGTTCCTCGGCGCGCTCGCGGCCCGATTACGGAAGGCGGGAAAGAGAAAGGCCGTCTGCGCCGACGGGCTCGTTAACGTGAGAACTAACATCGGCAATTTTAGGGAATTAAAAGTGTGTTTTAAAGGAATGGTAGAGTGAACGGTGGTGACGGTGGCTTGGTTGGTGGTCATTCGGGGCTGACGCGGGCGGAAAGAGGGAGAGCGAGAGTGGAAGCCATTATAACGGTGCGGGCGGCAACAACACAGGGGGAAACCTGGACTTTGCAAAAGCATTAATAATCAGTCAGGGGAAATCGCCCTTCAGGGCGCACATGACACCTCCCCTTCCCCCCTTCCCCTCCCCCACTCTAACACTGCCCGTCACGCCATTTGATGCATGGGTAAAGTGCAAAATGCAGCAGGAAACTCGTGGTAATGACGCCTTTTTCGACTTGACAAATGGCAGTCCGTTCGTGATATGCATTCGCCAGACACTGAGCGGGTTTTACAGGGCGGCGCGACCTCCGGCTTGGTGGGGGAGGCGAATGGGGGAAGGAGGAAGCGGGTCGAACACGCGGGGAGATTTGGAAGGGTGTGGGAGGACAGAGGAAGGAAGGAAGGGCGAGGGGAGGAAAAGGATAACAGCTGCCACAATATCCGGATATCTACTATGGCATCACCAGTCACTTCCCCGCACCACCATAACATAACACTACACACTGCCACGCGTCGGTTGGTAGGCCTACTCGTCAGTGGCCAGAAAAGCCACGAAACAGCGATGGCCGGTGTTTAAAAGAAACTCTTGGGAAAGTCTCCATGACCAAATACTTCTGAAGAACAAAACTCAATGACTGGTCTTTAACCCTAGTAACTAAAATTGGCTTACGCCATTCCTGACAATCATCTCCTTGTATGTTAAACACAGGAATGAAAAAGTGACGTTCCACCTCCTGCTAAGTG
>NC_051414.1:21423002-21423592 GCF_015228065.2 Penaeus monodon
AAGCCCACGTGGCTGGTGGCAGCGCCGGGCCCGTCGCCGTGGCCCCCGCACACCGCCACACCATTAAGCCATTATATTTGCCCATCATCTCACTTAATGGTCTTAGAGCAGTAAAAAACACGCATTTACCTGCATCATTAAAGTGCTCCAAATTTAAACTACGCTCACAACCCGGAGCATTGGGAAAACGGCGGCCAAATTATGAGGAAACGCAGACACGCTCTTCATCTTTCCCCGTTTCGAGTGTTGCGTTTCGCCGTACTTCTTCTGATGTTTTTAATTTGCGTTCCCCAGCGAAAGGTCTCGCGGCGGGAGTCGAAATGAGCTTTGGTAAGCCGTGAAAGGGAGAGAAAAAAACCCAGTAATTTCGTTACTACTACACGAATCTGGCACGCCCAAAGGTAATCAGTGACCCAACTCCGTTCGTGTGGTAGCTACGAACACCCTACAACGAAAGCTAAACACGCTTGATGTAAATATACCAATCTAAATGAGGACCGAGCACGCCACGCAATGACGCCCAATGAGCTAACGCTGAAGACCTGAACGATCGGTATAAAGTCTTTTATAACGTGCCGTGGCTTTATTTA
>NC_051414.1:21423867-21424044 GCF_015228065.2 Penaeus monodon
GACCCATTCAACTCTCAGCGCATTCTCTTTGTCGCCCCTTGAGAGGAGAATGCTGCACCACATATCGATCGAAGGTTAACAATAGTATAGTCTTACACCAGCACTACCGCGACCAACAACACGTACGGGACAAGAGTATTATTTATTTTGAGTGAACGTACAGACTCGTATGTTTGT
>NC_051414.1:21424075-21424206 GCF_015228065.2 Penaeus monodon
GGGAAAGAAAAGGGGAAGCGAAGATTGACCAGATGAACTGAAGGTATAATTCTCCCTCCAAAATTGCACGCGGAAGTCAAGTCACAACAGCAAGCGTCACAGACCTCTCCGACCTACTTATTCTGCGAAAC
>NC_051414.1:21424420-21424929 GCF_015228065.2 Penaeus monodon
GAATGGTCTCGCAGGGTCTCCGGCCAGCGCGAAGTACAAAGAGTACCGCAACTGCAATAGTAACTGCGGCCTCAGAGGAACGAGGCGATAAAAGTCCCCAGTAACTCCCGGACTAAAGTGTGTCGGAAACCTCTTTTTTCGCTCCCACGTTCGGCCTTTTATACCTCGTTGTTTACCCATTCACTCTGCCCATTTCGTGACTCGGAGGGAACGTTTAGGTTGCGGGACTGAGAGAAAAAATGCAGGGAACTGTAGCTGCTTTATTGCTACTTTAGAAAAAAAAAAGGAAAAAATCTGGACATGAAAACATTTTCTGTTATTCGGTATAATGTTTGATGCCGTTTTTTCACTGGATTCCGTCTATCATAAAACAAGCATCAAAACTCCCTTAAGAGCTTCCTGCACGATAGAACACGGGGCCTGTAACTTACTGTAACTGCATATTATTTCCTCGCTTTATCGATGGGCTCTGTGCTTTCGCTCCTGCACTTACGGACAGACAGACACGC
>NC_051414.1:21425014-21425267 GCF_015228065.2 Penaeus monodon
CATGCACGCGTTTGTAAGCACTCCGGGAACAAGACATGTGGGCTAAATACATGTAAGGCAGCAGTCCCGGCGCCCCGTCAGACCACAGGCCCGCTACGTCTGTCACATGAAACAAAACCCCGGCTGATGCCTAAGAACTCGGGTCCGTGTGTCCAGCGGCGCAACCGTGGGAATCTGCGGGATACTATGAGAAACTTCGGTTCGGCTGACAAAGCAGGCGATGTGAAGGCTGCGGACACGGGCATGGACACGG
>NC_051414.1:21425345-21426960 GCF_015228065.2 Penaeus monodon
TGCATGCATATATACGACTCGCATGACTGCTAATGAATGCTGTAGTGTAACATGCAACCAAGATTCTCATTCAGTTCCTGGTATTCACGAAACCATTCTTGTTTGTTTGTGTATCTGCTTTTCTTTCTGGCAGCATATAAGCCGAGCCTGAGGAGTAATTTAAGAAAATGCTGAGATTCACTAAATACAGAGTCTAGCGGCTGCCAATAGCAGGCGTTTAATATGATTAAAGTACCACAAAAGCGGATTCCTTCAAAATTTGCATATTGATAGAAATAATCCTAGACGCAATCCGACCAATCCCGGAATCCAATCTATTCCTAATCCTCTTATCCAAACAGGCAGCAAAAATTTGCCTCGGCGGATAACAGCTGAGCGGCAGAGCGTGAAGAAAGGGCTGCGAGTTATGCAACAGAAGGACACCGGGACAAACAGAAGGAGGAAGGGAAAGAGAGGGAGAGGAAGGAGGAAGGGAGAGGGAGGAGGGAGGGAGGGAAGGGGGGAGGAGAGGGAAAAGGGAAGAGAGAGGGGGAGGGACGAGGAGAGAAGGAGGGAGAGGGAGAGGGAAAGAGTAAGGGAGGGGGAGGAGAGAAGAGAAGAGAAGAGAGAGAGCGCGAGCTTCGTAAGAAAGCGTTCTATCCTCTCACATCCCGCGTCCGCCTCGGCGACAGCGTCCGGGCCATCAGCTGGGCTCCTCCTGGCAGGCGACACCTCTCACAAGGTCGCGCAGATCTCCTCAAAGCGCGTGCGAGGTGATTTGGCAAAAGCTTCAACCTTTGACTACGCGTGTTATAGCTATTCAAAGTCAGGTCCTTTAGCTTGATGGCATCTTCTCAAAGGACGCGGCTGGCCCCGGTGCCCCCTCGGGCCACCTGCCGCGCCAGATGGCACTCTTAGAAAGGGGAAACGGGGATAAAGGCCGAGGGGAAAAGACGAAATACCAGGCGCTCCCAAGGCCGATGACTGGCACCTCCAAATGCCGAAGATGCGATCGCCCGGAGGAGACGCTGCTGCAGGCGCCGCACGCAATACCATGGGTGGAATCTCCGACGGAAGTAAAGCGGGACGACCGTCATGAGACCGGAAATTAACCAGTTACAAACGCCCACCCTCCCTCCTCCCCCTCCCCCTACCCCCCCTTCTCTCCTTCCTTCCTTCCTACACCCGCATCCCCACTCACACACCCCTACCTTCCAACACCCCTAATAACCCTACCCACCCTCACCCTCCTATCCTACCCTCCCTCCCCACCCCTTACCCCCTTCCCTCCTACCCCAACCCTATCCCCCTACCCTTCTTCCCCACCCCCTATCCTCCTATCTCACCCCCCTTCCCCACCCCTTACCCCTACCCTCCTACCTTACCTCCTCCCTCTCGATACGAATTCCGTCCTCGGAGATATCAACGTCATGACACATTCAGACCAATTACACGCTGCTCTATTATTTTCCTCCGTTTCCTCTACGCGTTGCTTGCCATTCGCGACTCTCTCTTCGCCATTAGCCAAGAGGGAAATAAACACGCTGGAATTCTCGTTTGGGTTTAGCGGAGATTATTCTGTTGCGAATTGGATAAGCAATTCCCATCATTTATGCTTCGCTGTCTTTTTAATTAC
>NC_051414.1:21427723-21427958 GCF_015228065.2 Penaeus monodon
GTATGACCCCACCAAGACAGCCTAAGCGCGCAGCCTCCGTTAACCTGTAATAAGTTACAACCGTAGCTGTATTGCCAGCCTTAGAACAGCGCGGCGTTTCGTACCCTTCCGCATACCGTTCTCCAGTTCACGCGCAACGCAGAAGATTTTTCTTGAATTTCTCGACGTAATCTCTTAAAAACAACTTCGCTTTCGTGTTGCCCGGAGCGAGAGGCGTGTGGGTCAGTAACAGGTA
>NC_051414.1:21428210-21428469 GCF_015228065.2 Penaeus monodon
ACCCACTTCCCCGCGCACCTGCTTCGCCCACACCTTTGCGTTGATGGCGGTCCTCATAGCATCTCCACTTCGCACGATTTCCCACCGAAGGACATTTTTTCGAGGAAATGTATGTGGCGACGAGCGGCGACGACGGGGCTATGGTGAATGGAAAAGTTTTAAAAGAGTGGGAGCGTTTTAGAAGAAGGTAACGTTCCACTCGCGCCACAACACCTCGGACGCGACGCTCCACCCAGGGGCTCCTAACAGTTTTTCCTCC
>NC_051414.1:21428568-21428634 GCF_015228065.2 Penaeus monodon
GTAAGGACGAATCTCTCTGCTATACAAACAAACAAGCTTTTAGATTATCCCTACATATCAAGAACT
>NC_051414.1:21428656-21428761 GCF_015228065.2 Penaeus monodon
GAGCATCGACATGACATTCAGCACCTCATTACTCGAACGCTAGTGCGAGGAAGCTGTCAGACTCCAGCCAGGAATGCCCATCACGGTCAGTTGCACAGTAGCTGT
>NC_051414.1:21428822-21428952 GCF_015228065.2 Penaeus monodon
CAAAGTTAAGCAGCGTGTCGGCTCTTTCTCGAGCACACACTCAGCCGGACACGTACATATATAACTACCGCGAAAACATGGAATACGTATGTATGTATGCTAACACGCATGAAAGCACACAGATACGCAA
>NC_051414.1:21429038-21429796 GCF_015228065.2 Penaeus monodon
CGTCCAGTTCTAGTAGTACGGCAGACCGATGCTAGACTGGCCTTCACACCTGCCCCTCCCTCCGAGGCACGGTTCGAGCCCGTCTTGGGGGTTGAACTCAGGTCAACCCACTGATTCTTTGCATAGTTCTACCCGGCAAGAAGCTAGAGGGAGAGGGAGGGAATGAGAGAGGGAGAGGAGAGGGCAGGAGAGGAGAAAAAGAGACATAGATATAGAGAGGGATAGAGGTAAAGAATCAGAGAAGAGAGGAAAAGAGAAAAGAGGAGAAAAGGAGAAGCGAAGCGAGGAGAAGAAAAGCGGAGAGAATATAATAGCGCTGCGATAAGCAATGCATTAACACCTAAAACATTTACATCTCTCCGAACTGACGGTGAAAAGCGCCTTTGATCGTGCAGGTTGCAATCTCCAAACTAATTCCTGGCGATCGTCACTGAGGCTATCGTATTCACCGCCATATCTATCAATAAGAAGAACGTAGTGATGACAGCCCGAAATAAAATGAACAGCCCTGATAACAGCTTTCGAGAGTGGTTAGGGCCAATTATCAACCGATCGGCCGGCACACTCTCGACCCTCGGGCCTCAGCACCCCCCGCCCCCCGCTCGTGGCTTCCCGAAGGAGGGTCGGGCTGTCGGCGGAGATGGGATCGACGCCTCCCGCCCCGCGCTGCCCCGAAGCCGGAGGTTGCGAGGCCCGTCTCGCGCTCGCAGAATGGGCGCATGTCACTGTTGCTCATGAAGTTGGGAGAGGAGGTAGAG
>NC_051414.1:21430291-21430920 GCF_015228065.2 Penaeus monodon
TTTACGAGTCAGGCCATCCTTTATCCGGCGCCTTGGCCGAGGAGGCTGGAGCTCCTCTCGCGGCGCAAAGGACGCAGATCCGAAGCGTCGGCCTTCTTTAAGATAAAAGGACCAACGGGTCGTTCTCGGAAAGACACAGTATAACGACTCTCGTGAGGTGAAGTGGCGTCGCCCCTCGCTGCGCCCTCAGCCGCCCTCTTGACGGGGTGCACGCCAAGTTAGCTCCTCGCCGCTCCTCGCGCCTCCGTTGCCGCACTTCTTGGCTGCACACCGCGGACCGCATGCAAGCACACACATGGATCCCTATGCCAGCGGCGGTCAACCTCTGCAATCAGGGCAGTCGCGAAACATCTTCACGGATAGATGAACGTCATAACATTTAGAAGCTAGATGAATCACAGAACATGTAACATCGCACTACACCCCGAAACAATCATAATTAATTCGGGGTAACACATCGGATCATAGTACATAATAAAATAAAAGCGCTAAACAACGAGGGAAATCCACCAGTCATGAACGGACTTGGCTACACACACCCGTCGTAAATGTTTAGTGCCTGCGTGCTGGCCCAGGCAGAGGCCTCGTGCGCTGCTTTATAGACCTAGCAGATACAAGAATACGTATAT
>NC_051414.1:21431009-21431146 GCF_015228065.2 Penaeus monodon
GGCGTGCGACAAGTACACGAATACAGAACATGGACCAAATTAAATCCGAAAAAATATACTAAGAACTCAGTCCATCGATCTAGCTTCCCTTGTCAAAAGCTCACGGGAAAACCCTCTTGTGGGTGACAGGTCTAGAC
>NC_051414.1:21431212-21432733 GCF_015228065.2 Penaeus monodon
TACAGACGAACGAGGCAATGGAAGAGATTGAGAAACGAGTCAAAAGAGGGCAGGGGAAGAATAAAAAACACTAGTGGCAATAGCCAATAATAAGGGAAATACGATGATAATAATGATGCTAGAGAGCAAGGAGTTACTGTCAAGAGAAAATAGCCACCGAGGTATTAATAATAACCACAGTAAGAACGACAAAGAAAATATATATATAACGAATCAAAACTAGAAAACAATGATAACCATAATATAGATAAAAAGTAGGAGACAGATGAGGAGGGGAAAGAGAAGGCTTAGAACCTAACGCCCTCTCCTCCCCTAACACAGGTGAGCCTCGCTCCAAAATGTGGTCTATTTTTGGAGGCCGAGGAAAGCATCCATGCAGGCTGGGTGGGTGCTAGCGGGGCGGACAACGAGAGGAAGAGGC
The DNA here is from genome assembly GCF_015228065.2 of Penaeus monodon. Taxonomy (NCBI): domain Eukaryota; kingdom Metazoa; phylum Arthropoda; class Malacostraca; order Decapoda; family Penaeidae; genus Penaeus; species Penaeus monodon. Next base: position 21,431,634 of record NC_051414.1, read on the forward strand.
ATGGTTGTGGATGCGTATGTATGCTATAATCTATGTTTACTGTCAATGGATTCGTGAATGAAATACAATCCGATTACTAACGAAATCATACAAATGAACCACAAATACAGACAACGGCAGTGCTAAAACTATAAAATTAGCTGACAGGAAAAACAACGCCTATAAAATTATCTCGCAATTCAACCAAAGGCCAGATCCCCGACGAACCGTTGTCGCCATACAAAATAAAAAGCACAAACAAAGACCCAAACTTTACAAATGGCTATGCAAAGCCTGAGGCATTATTATCCCTCGCATATCATTACTCAAAGCGGAAGGCGCAATATGAACGCGCGCCTTCGACTCCTTCCCCTGCGGCGCCTCGAGCCCGAAAATCGTCGGATGATTCTCAGATAACCCACTAGCATTCCCCCGTTATCCGGACGCTTACGCAGCCTCACTAACGACCGGTGTCGCGCTCGGGGGAGACCCAGATAAATTACCACAAGAGGAACCGACAAAGAATGTATGGAGACGTCGCACGGATGCCTCTCGAGTCCGCTGAGATGAGGGGACCCTTTTTACTCTCTTCCCCTTCTCTATCTTTCCATCGTCCTTTTCATTCACGTAGTTGTGTCTTATCACTGAAAACAAGGACGTGAGAGGAACGGAGGTAATCGGAAAAGAGGCTTGGAAGAAAGAGAGTAATTAGCCGACATGCCTTCACGCTTCCTCGAGACAAAATGTTTAGATCTATAAATAACCTGTCGCGGGCAAGATGGCCATTGCACGGCCTACCTTTTCCTTAACCTCGACCTCCTGTGCCTCTTCACAAACGCCTCTTTCCTCCTATGCGGGGAATCATCGGAAAAGCAGTTCTTCATAATCCAGTGAAACCAATAACTTTAATATAGAGAGTTAAGTGAATAATATCCGTACTAACATTATTGCTCATAAAAACAACGGTGACGGTGATAATAATAACGGCAAGGCTGTTCCTAATCATAAAAACGACAACAAGAACTTTTCAGCTCAAAATGGCCGCCCTGAAGAGGCTTCTCAGTGACAGAATTTCGTGTCCTGAATTGGCTCTAATCCCGTATCCCATCGACTGATCTCCC
>NC_051414.1:21432790-21433970 GCF_015228065.2 Penaeus monodon
TGATGGATGGGTCGCGCATACGTCTTCTGACTTAGTGCGATAATGATGTGCTTCTCCAGAGGCTCACCGGGAGACTTGGGGGGGAGGCTTGATCATGATGCAATAAACATGTTCTAAACTCTCGATGGGGAGACTATTTTGGGAGGGGGAATTGTGAAAGCGAAAGTAATATGATTATTATCATGATGAACGTGAGGATTTTTTGTGGCCATGGCGGTGGTGAATGTAATTTCTGTATTGATGATTCTATTACTCATGACGTGTCTCCTGATGATGCTGACATTATGGGCAATGATTACGTTTTGCATGGCAATCGCAGCAAAGATCTAAATAAAATAAAATAAATATATGGAAGTGCAAAGAGATGCCAAAAATAGATCAACCGTAAGCTTATAACGAGTGCCAAGAAGTGCCACAGAAACAAGCATATTGGACATGGCACGACTGTCGAGCGCACGAGGCCCCATGGGCGGGTAGGAGCTAGTATGTTGGGGAGGGAGGGGAGGGGGAGTACGATAGTATGTCGTCAAATTCATCATGGGCGTCACGGCTGAGGCGGGCACAGCCATCCCGACAATGTAAGTTACATCGAGCTCCGTGTTCCCCCAGCGGCGTTTCGTTATGCCTGTAGATCTTTATATACAAGCCGTGATTTCTCCTTTTCGTCAGGAGAGAGCAGAGCAACGCAGTTTCCTCGGCGTTAGAGTCTTGCGTAGACGCGATGTTCGTGAACGGCAGCTCTCTCGGCCGAGGCTCTCCGGACAAACCGAATGTTACCGAAATTGTTGGCTCAGTCTTCCCATTATCTACTATTGTTTCTAATGCTTTGGTTTTATTTTTCATCAAGCCTTTAAACTTCTCTTTTATATTTCATTTTTAAACATAATACTTCACTTTCGAACTCGAGCACGACAATGAAGCATCGCGTTTAAATACAAAACATTCCATTCATTTCCATCCAAGCGGAGGTTTCCTTTCGATGGGCACTCTACATCAGTCTCTCCCGAAGACACATTGCCTTTCGTACAACATACATCTTTTCTCCATCATTTATTTAGTTCTTTAGTGGTCCTCGACCATTTTAATTACCCGACGCACGTGCCTTCGTCCGCCTTAGGCTTAGCGGGTCGGATCGGGTTTCGCTCTCCTTTCTCGCTTTCTTTCTCTTCCTCTTTTTATC
>NC_051414.1:21434394-21434705 GCF_015228065.2 Penaeus monodon
GTTGTCGTTATGGCACTATCGCGTCCCCTTCCTTACCCTTTCCCTTCCCTTATTTTCTCTCTCCACCCATCTCTCTTCGCTTCCTCCCTGCCTTCTCCGAACAAGATTTCAGAACGGGAACAAAAAATGAGTTGGAAAAACACGGCCAGAATTAGAGACTGGGATGAGGAGGCGCAGCTGGAGCCACGGGAGGAGCGGTGCCAAAAGTGCCATCGTCAATAATCATTAATGAGGCACCTCTTGGAATTCGCCGAACGCTCTAAACTGCCTACAGCTTCGGTGCCGGAAATCGAGGGCGAGTATGTGTTTGG
>NC_051414.1:21434942-21435578 GCF_015228065.2 Penaeus monodon
ATTTCCTTTCCAACAGAGTGGAATTTAAGTTTATCACCTAACAAACAAAGCTAAGAATCCTCCCGGGCGTTCCACTCTCGGTTTCGTAAATTCCGAGCTCAAAATGGACCAATCCCTTTCGTCGGCGGGAGACGTCCTCGGCCCTCTCCTTCTCACGCATGATTAAGTCATTACACGAGTACCCCCTAGCACGGTTCCTGTCTGCGTACGTTAGAAAACGGGGGGTCCGTGTCCAAGTTAGGAATGAAAAAGACATTCTTTTGTTTCGATTGTTTGGCTATATTGTTCTGTACTCTCTCTCTTTTTTAAGCCATCTATCTAGGTCACCTGAGGAGTATCTCGAATCCCAAAAGAGTGAAGGCCTCCATAAACGCAAAAACAGAGAAAATAAAAAGAAAATGTCACAACAAAATAAGGCGAGTTCAAGGCACGAGGCGATGTCGTAGGTCGTGGGAATGTGATGAAGGTGACCTTATCAGTCCACGACCTCCCCTTGCACGGTGAGGCCGAGGCGAGGCGTCTTTCCCTCGTCAGTAATGGCCTGGTCTAGCCTCACCCTCGTAGGCCGCTTTGACCCAAAGGCGTGAGTAAAATTTGATTTTAATTAAGATTATCATCGCTGTGTTACTAACATTT
>NC_051414.1:21435631-21435869 GCF_015228065.2 Penaeus monodon
CAACCATTAATACTGCTGACAACGTTATTATTTGTTTATTGTCCATTTTCTTGTCTAGAATTATTCGCACCATCGCTGTCACCATCCACATGTTTATTATTCTCAGCATCAGCATTCCTGTTATAAAAACCTTGATGACATTCCTTATCGCAGAGTTACAGTACTTTTTGTATATTATGTTGCTTTTCAGAACAAAAAAATAAATACTAATTAGAAAAAGATGCAACTTGTGAGAGTG
>NC_051414.1:21435900-21436540 GCF_015228065.2 Penaeus monodon
GATACCCAACTTGTACAAGAAAAAAGAAGAAGGCAGAGCAACTTGTACAAGAAAAAAAGAGAGGAGCGAAGTAACTTGTACGAAAGAGATAAGAGGAAAAAGCGGAGACGGAAGCGAGCACAAAACTCGCTTGCTCTCGTGGAAATTAGGCGTGCAACTGAAGAAGCAACAATGTGGTTTGCGATACAATAAACGGACGTGAGGGGGAGGGCAGATGTAATGGGTCTACGGACAAAGAAGGCAAGAATACAGTGATAAATTGCATAATTATGATATTTTTTGCAACTGTGGCGATAATAGTAGAAAATGTATAAATAGACGAAGACAGTGAGTGGGGGCAATTTTATGAGACTTTCAGAGGAAATAATATTGCAATATCTTATTTGTATATCTATCTAAACCACCCTTATTATAATAAGCACCATACCAATGGCAAAATCATGATTATCACAATACCTTTCAATTTCACCATCACCACCAAACTGCACCTGTTCACGCTAAATCTACGTGTGTGGTGTTGAGGGGGGGGGGGCAGGGCAGACATAGAACGCCTTGGCTAGTCTTGGCTTGAGAACTGTTCGGCGCATCTCAAGCACGCATGGCCGGCCGGATCGCTGCTCTGCCTGATGCTCCACCTCAC
>NC_051414.1:21436894-21437362 GCF_015228065.2 Penaeus monodon
AAATCGAATTCACTCACATCCGACTCACATCAACAAATCTATTATTTTTCAGCACAATATCCATCCTTGATCTCAACACCCCCCACCTCCCACCCCCACACACGCCCCCCCCCTTCCACGCCCACTCGCCCCTCCCCCCTTCCCACGCCCACTCGCCCCCCCCCCCTTCCCACGCCCACTCGCCCAGCAACCCGCGCTTCGCCGAGAGGAAAACGTCCGACTTTTCCTGCGCGGGAGCTCGGCCTGAAAGCGGAGAGGAAAAATGCATCTTCCCTGTTTGTTTTGTTTGCCCGGGTCGCTCTTGTAGGTCGGGCGAGCTCCTTAAGTTTTGTTTGTCTTATTTTGAAGTCTTTTCCCGAATTCAGATGCCCATTTGTTTGCGCTGAGTCCAGCTTGCAACCGACTAGTGTTTACTCAACCGCGGTCTTTAAACACGGATTTTTTTATATGGATAAACTCTAGGATTTT
>NC_051414.1:21437638-21438016 GCF_015228065.2 Penaeus monodon
AAGACCGAGCTGTGTGCGTCTTCCTCCTCTTCCGCGTCCGCCAGAAATCAAACGAGCGAGAAGGAAAAACGAACCGAGAGAATCCACACACAAGAAAATAACGACTCAATATTCCCTTTTTGGTCACGTGTAAACAAGAAAGAATTACACAACTCTTTCCCCTAATTACCGAGAGAGAGAAAGACACGGTTTTCTAAGAAGTGTGTTAACTCAAGTGCTGGCGGAGAATCTCACGATCATCAACGTAATGGCGGCGTGTGTAAACATATATCACACCGGCGAGGCTCTTGTCACGCCCGAATCCGCTGCCACGAGATTGCCTGCTCTTGTTTGGGGTTGGTTTTCACACTTCAATGTTTGGGCTATATAAGCCTGGTT
>NC_051414.1:21438172-21438359 GCF_015228065.2 Penaeus monodon
TCTATCTTCCATTCACTCTCACTCAAGTCTCCCCATCTTCCCCGCCGTCATTTTTACCCCATTTTCGGCACAAAATTCGCCGACGAGCAATACTTTCACCGAGATACTTTTTTGCGACCATTTATCTCCCCCGCCGCGGTGCCTCGCCTGCTGCTTCGCCTGATTATCTTCCTCACGACGCTCACCC
>NC_051414.1:21438821-21439025 GCF_015228065.2 Penaeus monodon
ATAACATCCACAACGGCCCTTACGTCGGAGCGCGACGACTCACACGCGAGCGAAAGGCCGTGAGTCTCCGTCATATTTTCCGGCCGGGACGCAAAACACTAACACGACAGCTAAAGGACCCGGAAGGCGGGGAAAGCCTCCTTACTCTCCTCTTCTTACCTTTACGCGGACTGACTCTTCCTGGCATGTCGTCCGTTTCCCTTC
>NC_051414.1:21439587-21441300 GCF_015228065.2 Penaeus monodon
TCCCTCTCCCGTATCACGAGGGAAGCAAACCGTATCCGCGCATGACCAAGCTCGGACACAAAACACGCGCATGACATACAGATAGTTCCCATGACGAATGCACCGTACAGACGCGATACTACGATACCACGTCACTGCGTCACCATCAACATCTCGGCGATTTGACGGGAGAGTTTACGTCGCGGGCAACGTTTCCCTCCTTGCTCCGTGTGTGACGCGGCGGATTTCACCTCATGTTATTTCCAGCGCTACGTATGATTGCGGTCAAATTGCACGTTGCGGAGAGCGGGGCCGGTTAACTCTAACTTTTAGCTTTTAACGTGTGATTTATTCTCTCTTTGTTTTGGTGGACGGATTTCTAAAGTTTATATCTTCATTACGAAGGATCAATCACGTTAAAATGAAACCACCAGACGTCATAAAGTTTATATAACGTATAGACAATGGGCTACTAAGACTACGTGCAACGACGATCTTAGAGTGTCTACAAATGGAACACCAGAAGTTCCTCCTCCTTCCCCATGGCCAAACATCCTCAGCCTAATTGCCGCAGACCAAATAGCCTTTCATAATTAACAAGACTAATATGAGAATCCCGTAGACATATGTAAACACACGAATGGATTAACCGTCACCCCCACCCCCTCCTCTCTTCGCCAAATACGCATAGGCCTATTTTCCCCTTCGAAATCTTCCCCAGAGACCGTAATCTCCGAATCAAACGCGATGTAGAGAGAAAACTCATTCGAGATACAAACATCTTCATAGGCCCCGCACCCCCCTCCTTTCGATTCGGACTTGATATCCTGCTATCATTCAATTAATCAGGGTCGGCCGTGACTTACAGGTAATTGCGTCTGATTAGGATGTTACGGAGTCGGTGTGCTGCCTTGGGGTCATTACCGGTTTATTGTCTCGCTCCGTGGCTTGGGAACTCCAACAACGCCTACCCCTCCCCCCTTCCTCTGTCCCCCTCTCCCCCTATCTCCCTGTTTAATTAATCTCCCTTCTGGCCTTTCTTCTCTGCCCGTTTCTCATCCCCCTTTCTTCCCCTCCTCGCCCTTTCAAACATCCCTCTCCGCCTCTTCCTCGTCCCTCTCCTCATCTCCGCTCCCTTCGTCCTCTCCGCCTCTCCCTCTCTCTCCTTTCACATCGCCCAGGGACTCCTCGACTGTTTCAGTCTTTACCGCGTAGACACACACCCTCGAAGCAATACAGAGGAAACACCTTTCCACGTCCTTCTCGTCTCTCTCCCTCGCCCTAGTTTTATTATTCATGCGCCCATCCATTCCTCCGTTGGTCTGGCGCTTTCATCTCTTCTCTCGCGCCTTTCGTCTGAGCGCGCTGACCCCCTCGAATCCTGAAAGTCAATATAGAAGATGGAGTCCTTCACGATTTTTATTTTCCAAAAGAGTTTCCAGAGCGCGCGGGATTCACCTGCAGAAAGGAGTTAAAAGGGGGGACTGTAATGACTGCAACCATCTATTACAGGGACGGCATTCCCTCGGTTCCCCTCGCCCCTTGCCCATGCTGCCTCGATTCCTTCCCCTCTTCTTGCGCGTGAGTCAGACAACTTGTTGGAAACGGACCCTTAGATTTTCCGAATAAAGACGCGGGACCATTACCGTACGTCGCTGTTCTTCGTCTTTTAGTCCGATTTGTAAAGAGGATAAAAGGTGAAAAATAAAGATTCGCGAGAAAATAATAATCACA
>NC_051414.1:21441347-21442187 GCF_015228065.2 Penaeus monodon
AATAACGAAGGAAGGGATAGATGATGGGTCACAGTCTGTCATCCCCAACATGCGTCATGGGGAAGGAGGGGAAGGACGTCCCCGCCCCTGGCGACCCGCCCACCTGCTCTCGCGTCAAGGTTTTTATTTGGTTTCCATTTCCATAACATCCGTTTATGAATTTATCAAAGTGGATTGATTTTTTTCTTTGTTTTCTCTTTTTTCAAATTTTTGACTGAATGGGATTGCTATCTTGTTTGAATTTGTGCCTGTGCGTATTTTTATTCACTTGTAATTCTGACGTTTAAAAGTATTAAACCTATGTGATTTATGATGGCACCATTTTTGCATTCATTGCCGTCAATATTTTGATAACAATCTTAAAAAGATAGTTAACAAAACCATTACCATTACTATCATTATAGTAATAGCTGTAGGAGTAGGAATGATAACAAAGTTATTCATATCACACTGTTATTATTCTAGTGTCACCATTTATCATTGCCTTTGAGAAAGTCTATTGTCACAAAATGATATTATAGTCATGTTTCCATCTCTTTCATGATCATAAATTATCATGAATATCACAAAGTACCATCCATTAATCTATCAACACCGAACACCAGATTTTGAAACAGAAGCACATAAATCACAATCGAATGAAATCTGAACAAAAATAAGGTGTGAAAAAGTGCGCCCCTGCCACATTTCCAGTAGTTTCCCCTCCCACGAAAATCGTCGGTCTCGCCCAATCGTCCCCATGACTCCACCCCTACATTGTGTGTGATCGACGCCCATACATCACACGCACACATAAGCCTCTATTGCTACGCCCATTTAATGTATTTAGATAAGTAAGTC
>NC_051414.1:21442236-21442324 GCF_015228065.2 Penaeus monodon
CTGTTTCTTTTGAAAATTTCTTAATTTTCTTTCAGCAACGACTAGGTAACACGCGCTGTTGTTCATATATATTGCCGGCTGTAATATC
>NC_051414.1:21442399-21443080 GCF_015228065.2 Penaeus monodon
CCCCTTCGCACCGAGCCGACTCACCGAGGGCAAGTCACGGACGACTCGAAGCGCTTGAAATTCCCTCTTCCTCCCTCCTCCACCAATCCTTCCTCTCCTCCTTCCTCCTTTCTCCTCGCACTTCCCCTCTTCCCTCCCCTCAATCCATCCTTCTTTTCCTCCTCTTTTCCCTTTTTCTTATTCTCCCACTCCCATCCTTCTGTTCCTCTTCCTTCCTTGTTCCACCCAGTCTCTCCTCTCCTCCCCACATCCCTCCAATCCCTCCCTCCTCCTCTAATCCCCTTACCCCTTCCTCCCCCTTCCTTCGCAAATCCCCAGCCCCCTCCTTCACCCTCCACCGCTCCTCCCCATCCCCTCCCGCCCCTCCCCGCCCTCATCACCTGCCTGGTGCTCAGCAACGGTAGTCTCGGCCTCAGTCCCTCGAGCCCGGGCGTGACAATCCTAGAACCCGAGCGTGGGCGGCTGGGAACGGGACGCGGGCGCTCGGGGCGGTGTGCGGCCGGGGGGATGGGCGGCTCTTGAGGTGGGCGGTTTGATTTGATTTGTGGAGTTTATTTACAGAACAATTTACATAGAGGAGAAGCGTGAGTCCTCTAAGAGTTGTAGTTTCGTTTACAGATTCGTTAATAAGTCCTACTGTGTTTGTTCTGAATCTCGAATGAAGGTGGGACTTTGCGCATG
>NC_051414.1:21443127-21443217 GCF_015228065.2 Penaeus monodon
CGGAGGAGTATATATACACCTGCAGCGGAAACTCCAGGAACAATAAAAGAGTGTGACGTCACGAACCAGGTGATAACACCAAGTACGACC
>NC_051414.1:21443410-21444509 GCF_015228065.2 Penaeus monodon
CCAGGATTAAGGGTGAGGTTTGAGAGCGATGAGGTTGAGGATGCGGGTTGAGGGCAAGAGTTGAGGGCAAGCGTTGAGGGCGAGTGTTGAGGGCGAGGGTTGAGGACAAGTGTTTAGGGCGGAGTTGAGGCCTAGGTTTGAGGCCTAGGTTTGAGAACGAGGGTTGAGGACTAGGGTTAAGGGCGAAGTTGAGGGTAAGGGTTTAGGGCAAGGGTTGAGGGCTAGTGATGAGGGCAAGGTTGAAAGCTAGGGTGTGTGGGGCTGTGACAGCGAAGCAGAAGCGCGAAGTCCTGCTGAGTCTGAGGTTTCCATGTCCAGTTTGCTCGTTATGAAAATCCGCACACAGCCACACGAATAAATGTTAAAAAGGCGACTTAAAACAGGATTATCAGCTTGGGTCTTATCACACCGTTCACATAAATCGACTTTTCTTTGATTTTGCGTTCTTGTGCCTTCAATATCTGATTTTATGACGAAATAATATTAACTGGCTGCCATCGCTTCCCATTATTTTCCCGTCAACGATTATTCAGTACATGCGAATGAAAACTACTAAACAAAAAAATATTCTGTAAAAAAGCTAGAGACCAAGAGAGGTGAGAAAAGGGGAAAAAAGCTTCTCGCTATCTCATTGTCTCCTCAGCCTCCCGCCTCAGCGAGATGAATGGACTCCCCCAACTGCAGCGAAGAATTTCCGGGGAGAATTCTTCACTTTCGCTTCACCGCATAAGGATGGTTGTATGGTTGTTGCGTGTGAACCTTCGGTAATGCAAAACGTGTTTGTATAATCCGGTCTGCTGTTTGGATTTCGGTAAAGTTGATTTTATTTCTACCTGGGCATTTTCGCTTAGCCATCCCGGGAAATTAACGTTCACGCTCTTATGGATACATACATTTCCATACATCTGCACTATAGTGTAAGCGAAGAAAATTATAGATTCGCCATTTCGTAGAAAACATTATTCGTAAAATCCCCAAACTATTTTCTTGGAAAGAATTAGGGGTGATTTGGCATCCATCTCGCGGTATAACAAGTTTCAAAATCACTTCTCCCCGAAATTATTAAAAAGAATTAAACCTAAGACTAGCCACTGGCCTT
>NC_051414.1:21444542-21445409 GCF_015228065.2 Penaeus monodon
ACTCGAAATTTAAGCCGATATCTATTCCACCCAGAACGTAAAAGTTAATATATCTTTCTTATCTCTCCTCGCTTTCTCGGAGCAGCCGGGATAAGAGACGAATTAAAAGAGGACTTTCGGGCGGCGGATAAAAATGATCGCGGACGGAATTAAAAAGAAGATCGGCTCCGCAAACTTGATAACTCTTATCCCGGCTTATCAGATCGAACCCTTTTCCCAAATTGCTTTATAACAAGATCGTGAAGGATCAAGAAACGGCAGTCGAACACCGGCCGGCACAGAGGACGAAACGAACTCTCCGTCTGTTTAGGTTGTGTAATTTGGCCGGCAGTGGGCGCAAAACAAGAGCCCCGTCTCCCTTATACGTGCAGTCTGGCAACAGAACACAAAACGGACTCTCCGTCGGTTTTGGCCGTGCAATTTGGTCGGTAGAGAGCACAAAACGAATTCTTCTGTCAGTTTTGGTCGTGCAATTTGGCCGGTAGAGAGCACAATCGAACTCTCCGTCAGTTTTGGCCGTGCAATTTGGCCGGCAGAGAGCACAACGCAAGAGCTCCGTCTGCCTTGCACGTGCAATTTGGCTGGCATTTTTTCCCAGGAACACACCATAATCTTCTACGCTATTGTAATATAAGATATATGATAAAGTACTTCGTGTTCTCGCCATAAAATAGCCAGTGATGTCTATATTCATTGCTCGAAAAAATGTGATTAAACTTCTCTGATTCACCTTTCTTGCTTGCTTTTGGAGTCAGATACAAGATAAAGATTATTGTTTAAAAGCTAAAAGAGCATATTCCTAATGCTCTTAAGAAGCAATAAACATACTAATCTATTCATCTTTTGTTTTAGCTTCAGAATTTAGAA
>NC_051414.1:21445588-21445667 GCF_015228065.2 Penaeus monodon
TGTGTTGTTCGTGTGTGTGTTCGTGTGTGTGTTGTTTTCTGTTTTTTGTTGTGTTGTTTTGTTGTTTGTTGTGCGTTTC
>NC_051414.1:21445734-21448766 GCF_015228065.2 Penaeus monodon
CTCGCATGTATGTCTACAAAAATGTGCACATAATGTGTGTAAATGCCTGTTGAGTGAGTTACAAGTGAAGCATTTGCTCAGTGACTTTGCTCATCAAATGTTTTCTTTGTGAAGCGCCAGACAAAAGGCATCTCGCTGGGACCTGCCCTCCAGTCCTGAGATCCCGACATTCATCTTGCCTTCACCTACTTAATAGCTTTGCTCCTCCTGCTATGTTATACATTCGGCGCATCTCGAAGACAATAACGAAGGCAGTTTATGTGTTCTCGTTGTCTCTGAAACGGGGAGGTAATTGGCGGCCTGTGAGATCGTCGTTAACTAAAGTTAATGAGGATTTTTCCCTCCCTCCCTCATACAGCGATTCATTCCCCAAAAGAGACGGTCGTTTTCCACGAGCAGAAATATTTCCTGGAACCTCTTTCTAAAAAAAATATTTCCCCTTCACCCCTACTTTTCAACACGGCGAAGAATTTGACCACCAGAACCTTCCCTGGCTCCCTATCATCATTATAACCAGGGTAATTCCCCGTCCGCAGCGACTATCAACCAGCCACCCCCCCCCCCTCCTTCCCCTCGTCCGAAACCACTCAGCTGGATTGGATTACTCACGTGCTTTGGGCAGGGTGTGGCACTGATAACCCCCGCTGCTGCTACTGCCCCTGCGGTCCCCGGCAGTACGGCGATCCCCGGCGTCCCCCTCGCCCGCCGGACTCACACTCCTGTCGCCGGACTCTTGGGCGTGAACCCAGTCCTCGACCCTCGCCCTGGGGATGTGGGCGTCCGCTGGGCCCTGGTGTCGCCGAGTTCCCGCGGGAGAGGAATGCCGGCGGTGGCTCCTCTTCGGGTCTTCTCTCGGCTTGAGGGTCGGGGGGTCGAGGCCGTGCCGGTCGAGATGGGACGAAGCCGACCTGTTTTCCCCCCTCTGGAAAGTACTTGACCGACGCGTCCTCAGAGAAGTCCAGCTCGGACCTGAGATCGCCTTGGGCGTCAACCTCCCGCCGTTCCGTCACTGCCAGCGACACGGAAGACTCCGCGTACTTCTTGGCGTTCGCCCTCGGGCCAACGAACGACTTCCACCCGCGGTCCAGGGAGTGGAACTTCTGAAACACTTTGGTTTTCTCGAACCTTTTCCGAGGCAGTTCGATCGTACTGAACTTCATGTCCTCGGTGCCTCTCTTCGAGTTCTTGTGGCACGGTGCGTGCGTCGGCGCCTCCGTGGGGGGCGGGGCGGCATGGCGGCGGTGGTGGTGGGCCGAGGAGCAGGTCGACGAGGTGCACGGCTTCTTCTTCTTCCGGGGCAGCTCGGCGTAGATGTCGGAGAGAGCCACGTAATTGAGTCCCGGGTCGTGGCGCCGGAACTGGCTCGCGAAGGGCGGCCCTGGCGGCGGCGCTTCTGCGAGGTTCGGGGGCGTCTCGGGGATCGCGGGCGCAGACTGGCGCTCCGCCTTCTTGTCCCTCGACAGCGACGGCCGCGGAAGGCTCGAGTACAGCCTCACCGTCTTGCCATTGATCTTGGTGAACTCGGGCTCCGAACGCCCCTGCCGCGTCAGGGAGCCGAACCGCGGGGCGCCAGGGTCCCTGTTCTCGCTCACGGAGGCGCACACCAAGCCGGGGTTCTCAAAGACGTACGAGCTGGGGGCGTCCCAAGTGTCGTTGGCGTGACCCGTCTCGCCCTGACCTGGCCCCGGGGGGTGGCTGGCTCGCTGGTACAGGTCAGCAAGGTCCTTGCACTCCTGCACAGGCTCGGTGCTTATGGGCTTGAGGTTTATGGGTTTGACTGGAGTCGACCGCTTGTTGGGGGAAAAGTCTCCGCCGGTCACCAGCTCCTTCAGTTTACGGGTAATGAGCAACCCGCTGTTGCAGATCATTTTGCAACATTAATAAAATCATTCACAGAAACATTATGCATTCATATTTCACTTTTCATTATTGTGCTAAACGGTTTGTTCTCCCGCATAATTACAAGCAATTCACTTTTGTCAATACTAATCATGCATATCAAACAATCACAAATATTTGTTCACGCAACCGCTACACTGATAAAAGAATCACAAGCAAACACGCCCACAGGTACAAGGATTCCCCAAGGGAGCCAACGTCTCGGCCACAACAGCTAGGTATGCTGCGCCAGCCAGCACGCGCGCGGCTGTATCCAGAGACGAGCGGCGCAAACACCCTTACACACTCACGGCTCAGCGCCAACTGACTCGCCCTCTCTCGTTAAGCCTCTACTCCCACGAGTGTTTCTCTCCGTTGTAGGAGCTGCTGGCGCTCTTTCGGGGCACGAAGCTCTCTGATCCCCCGCCTGCCCTTCTACACGGTTCTAATTCTGACCAAAATGCCCTATGCATGAATGGAATTAACGAAGCTAATGCAGGCGATAAATACGTGGGTGCCTGGCATGCGAACAGTAAGTCCGTTACTCCTGAGCGCTCTACACACGCGTACCAAGCGAGCCAGCGAGCACAAAAATACCACCGTAAATATTTTCTGTCGCTGCTGTACTTCGAGTCATGCACTGAAATTAACATCTTATGAAGCGGAGAGCGTCGTGATGAGTCCCTCAGCGAAGATGTGCGAAGAGATGCCTGTGACTCGCTTTAACTGCTATTCTCATTATTAACTTTCTGCAAGAAATAAATCAGTTGCTCGTCCTTTATTATACAGATTCATTCGCACTGAGCCGTTTGTCCCGGGGAAGTGGAATGCGGCCATAACAATAAATATCATCAACATTATTTCATCACTATCATCATAACTAAAACTCAAAACGGACTCATTCGCACTCAGCCATTTGTCCCTGACTAACGGAAATCGGTCGCGGGGAAAATTACGCAAAACGACCGCTGGAAGGCTCTGCCGCGGCACGGCGTTTCGTTCCAGAGGCGCAGCGCGCATGGTACTCCGCCTATTTCTTCACTGATACTCTAAATACTCACAATATTCACTGATACTCACGGTCACTTTGCAACCGCCGTCAGTCACCTTTCCCTCTGCGGTCGAAGCTTGTGTGTCGCACTCGTAAAAACGAA
>NC_051414.1:21448810-21449168 GCF_015228065.2 Penaeus monodon
GTTACGGTTAAACAGTTACATTGTACCTGTTCTGGTGGCAACGCACGCAAATGCAAGGTGTTTTTTACGGTAATAAAATGGATGTTTAATTAAGCTGTATCTTTTTTTTCGGTGTAATTACTTTCAATGCATATATTACTATTATCAAAAGCATTCATCACATTCTCTAAGTCGAAATGCAAAGCGCATTAAAAGTTAGCTTAAACATGGAATAAGAAATTAAATTTACAAACTATATTTGAACCTAAATAAAACAAAGCGAAGGGAAAAACGTAAAGATGTTCATTTCATGTTGTTTGGCGTTGTTCAAGGTCTTGCCGTGAACATTTCGAACTATCGTGTTACGGTCGAAGAAAGG
>NC_051414.1:21449893-21450096 GCF_015228065.2 Penaeus monodon
CCTCTGTCCTCATTCCCCTTATCCAATTAAACGAGCCGCAGCATAAAACAAACATTCCAAACGCGCCTCGAGTAAGCCTTGGCAGGTGGACAATGCCGGCGCGGCGACCTGGGCATCGGGTGTCCCAGGCAAGCAGTCTCCGGCGCCCAGCTGCTTGTGATTCCCAGAATATTCGGAAGCGCTCTCGACGCTGCTTCGTCACA
>NC_051414.1:21450612-21451024 GCF_015228065.2 Penaeus monodon
TAGCTGACAGCCTAGCGCAGAAAACGCAGTTGTATTCGCCAGCCGATCACATATGGTAATTGGCATCATCGAGAGGAAAATCCATTCAGAAAGCGACACATTCATCATAGCTCACACAGAGAAAAAAAGAGAAAAAAAATCTTACCACTCCATATACTTACCATTTTTTCCATCAATTTACCGCCCCCCCCCCCAAAAAAAAAGGACCGCGTCACATTAGCAACACTAGCATTTGCAACAAGAGCTGTGTAAGTGGTGTTGCACGTGTCGTGCTGCGACTGCTATCACTGCCACTTATGATCATCACACTTTGTTATGAAATGGGATCATAACCTTTGGCTCTGAGGCTCACACTTCTTGTTACCGAAGGCGTTACTCTTCCGGGTCTCGGGACGGAGGGAGACGCATGGAT
>NC_051414.1:21451252-21451431 GCF_015228065.2 Penaeus monodon
TCTATGCGTTTGTGTTCGACTTCAGTATCATTACAAATATTCAAAGTTCGCATTAACAACGGAAATCACATTCCTAATCCGATGTAATTGCAAAGACTCGCCCGAAGTTAAACAACCGTATCCTATCGCCTAAAAAAAGACTGAACACAAAAAACAGAACTCCATAAAATCCATACCAT
>NC_051414.1:21451469-21451685 GCF_015228065.2 Penaeus monodon
GCTCACAACAGCGTGCGGTTTGACCTCTGCGTGGAACTCGCCACATAAACGAACCGACTTAGCAAAGGTAACAAAAACTCAAAATAACGCGTCAGATTTATGGGAAAGAATTAATTCACATGAAATATGCGAATATTCGGCATAGAAAAAAGCTACACTTCTTCGTAATTTGTAGAACTTAATCCGTATTTATGTTTCCATACGAGCGGAAAATGA
>NC_051414.1:21452098-21452767 GCF_015228065.2 Penaeus monodon
ATCAGCGAAAAAATGATCCCATTTCTCCCATCTACCTAATCCCCATGAATCTGCGACCTAGCGATCCAAACTCTACCCATTTTTCAAAACCTTTGGGGGCATAACCTGCGTCATGATCTTAATCCCGGTCCAATACAACGCATAACAGCATAAAACCAGATTGTGTTTCGCAGGGGAGTGTGCTCGTAGGAGAAAAACAAAACAAAACATGTTGATGTGTTTTTCTCACAGTTTCCTCTATGTAAAAAAAAGCATGCCTGCGTGTACCATAAACAAGCAAAAATGTAAATATCCAAATTATAAGCAAACGATGCACACTGGACGAGAAATTAAGCAAAAAACAAATATACGCTGCGGTGTACATAACATAAATCACCAGTTAAATGTTTACGTGTCTCCGTAATGCTACATGAGCCTCGGGTTAAAACCAAACGGCCAACCCAACCTTGGATCACCACAGACCGCAATGTCACCAGATCCCAAACAGCATTTACGGACTCCACCAAAAACGGAATTCAGAGACGAGGGCAAGAACCCTCGAGCAACCACAACACAGCGCCGCTTGACTCGCATAACCTTTTGCCGGAGTCTGTGGCGCTTCAGTCGCCGCGGACCAGGATTTCTGGGCTACGTCTGTCCCTCCGGCCCTGCGCTAGAGTACACACACCT
>NC_051414.1:21454007-21454458 GCF_015228065.2 Penaeus monodon
CCTCACCCCGTGTTCCCTTCACTTCCCTCTTCCCACTTCATTCCCCACCCACAATCTGTCATTCCCTTCTTCTCAAGTCTTCTTTATCCGTTTTATTTCTGGGTCACTCATTACCGCCGACAAGACCTCTGTAAACAGCGTCCTATTCACGGTCCGCACGAAGACCCATCTCCCGCATAAAGCATGAATATGCAAATGCAGAAAGATGCACACCGACGGCGAGGAGATGCGTGCAAAGGCCACGGAGATTAATCTAAGAGGCCCGGGTCGTGTAAGTGGCGGTGTGGGAGAGGTAGTTGCCGACGACCCCAGAGTGAGCGCCGTCCTAGCGTACTATTACAGGCGAGGGAGATAGCGTGAGAATGTGAGAAAGTTTCTTACGTGACCTCCTACTGACTGACGGCTCTGCCCGGCGCCTGCTCCTGCTTTCGCGTGTTCTGTCGCTCGCGAG
>NC_051414.1:21454749-21454816 GCF_015228065.2 Penaeus monodon
TGATGTGTTCTGGGGGGGGGGGGAGTTAAGGACAGAGGAAAAATCAAGTAGCTTGATTCCCACTTTC
>NC_051414.1:21455102-21455170 GCF_015228065.2 Penaeus monodon
CGCGCGCGCGCGTGTTGTGGTTGCATCTCTATCTACATATAAACAATACATTCAATCACTCACTCACT
>NC_051414.1:21455246-21455663 GCF_015228065.2 Penaeus monodon
AATAAACGAGCGTGTGCGGGGCGCAGTGCAGGTAGATGGTGGGGTAAGAACAACACTGAACGCAGTCTGTCGTCAAAACTCTACGTGCTTTAAACATCACCAGTGGAGCAAAATCAGGAGGTTACTTATAAGGTATTTTATTCAAACATTCTTTTACCACTAATCATATACCTTGTTGAAAGCAGGGAAAAACAATACCAGTTTATATGAGAACATTGAATGTTCATATATAATCAAAAAAAATCTTGTTTTGTTACAAATGTTCTCATTTAAGTTAAAGAGAGGCTTGGTGTTGACAGAGCACTGCTTGCTAGACATCCTACGCTCTTGACTCCTGCCTGAGGCATGCAATAATAAACTATATATGACTAGCCTGTCCGGGACGATAAATGACTATGTACAAGACTAATTTGTCTC
>NC_051414.1:21455709-21457004 GCF_015228065.2 Penaeus monodon
TTAAGACCCCACTCTTGAGTTTTGCAGCGAGCCAATGTCAAACTTTTATTTGCAATCAAATGCGTCTTATGAGTATAATAATATATGCTGTTCATTGCTGGTCATTCTGTGTTCCTTGCTCAGCTGGAAGACCCATCTTCTCCCATGCAAAGGACTCGGCAATACCAGCTCCTGCTCAGAACAGGAGTGAAAAGCAAGCCGTTTTGGGGGCGACCGAGTCCCACCAGCGCAGTCCCCTCCCGAACCTGCACTCCCCCCCCCCACCTGAGCCCCTCGTAGGCCCCAGCATCAGCGGTCTGGCCTTCAGTCCCGGATGCTGTTCACCGGCAACATCACTTGGCTTCCCGCTGCGGCTGCTCTCGGTGATTTACGTCAGCGAAGCGTCGGGGTCGGGCAATATTTCCCTTCCGCGCGAGTCCTTCTGCGTCTGGGGCTCGGAGTCCAGCCCATTCGTCGCGGCGGCGTCGCTGTCGTGGCGGCAGTGGGGAGGGCTCGCCCGTTATCGCGTTGCATATTAAGCGGTTGTGTCGCTTGAGATAACACGAGATAGCGGGAATCTTGCCGCAGCCTCCGATCACGCGCGAGATAGCGTGCTGATGACCCGCCGCGCCTGATGAATGTATTTGCGCGAATTCCACGCCGGCCGCACGTCACGCTGCTTTATGCCGCGACTCATCATGCCGGACCCGCGCCGATGACGACGCTGATAGTGCCGGGCGAGGGCCAGGAGGTGCCGCGAGTTGTGGTCGCCTCTGGCCTTTTTAGATTCTTCCCGCCTCTCATTTCTTCCTATTCTTTATTGCAGGTCTGAGTTTTGCGTCTTTTCTACTCTGTTCTTTTTTATTCAGTTCTCTCATGTTTTCATGCTCCTACCTCTCATTATCTAGTCCATTTTCTACGTCATTCACTTCTACATATTTCCTTCATCATCTCTTTCTTCACTTCCTCGGTCTTTCCCCAAGCACTCCATTCATTTTCTCATCCCCTTTCTATTCTCTCTATTATACTCCTTCTTTAAGCTCCTACTCTCCACCCTCCTCCTCCTCCTCCCCCAAATCCTCCCTCACCCCCAACACGTCCCCCACCACTCCCCTACTTCCCCCAACCCCCTCCCCCCGTGACCCACTTCTTACCGGTCCACAGTTCCTCTCCACGGGCGGTCCAGGCCCTTCGTCCACATTATCTTTAGCTGATTACACACGGCTTTGATAACTCAACTCCGGTCGCCCTTGTCGCTTCTCGGGGCCACGTAACACATATGCATATTCTTAATGTCGGCTGTGATTGGGGGGCGA
>NC_051414.1:21457749-21458155 GCF_015228065.2 Penaeus monodon
AACGAACGGAAATGTGTTTAGTTAAGATATGCCTTAAAATATGAGCGCCACGAAAGAAAACGCGCTCGTGCTAATATTGATCTCAGAAAATGAAGCGTGTGTTAAGGTGGACTTAGGTATTCTGGTTCCCTCCGTTACTGCCGTTATAATGTTGTTCTTATTGCTGATTGCGGAAGCATTAAGTGCTATAGTGCACTAACGTGAAGTGTTATAAACTACTTTTAGTATGGTAATCATGATAACAGTGTTTTACTTTATTTTCGATGAGAAAACTAAAGATAAATCAATTCAGTACTCGATAATGTAGTAAAGACACATATCTTCCATTTGAAATATTATGGCGTAAAACTTTCTATAAGAAGACCGCTCATCTAATCTGTTATGCGATGGTATACAAACATGTATG
>NC_051414.1:21458199-21458855 GCF_015228065.2 Penaeus monodon
TGTGTGTGTTTAGAGCATATAAAAGGAAAATAAAATGGCATTAACAGGGTACTCACCGCATCACCCCTATGAACAACCAACTTCGAAAGCCAATACATTCAAAACGTACCTGTAAAATACAAATACAATCAGTATAACATATGCACACATAACATTGCAAATGGGAGTAAATTGACTACCACAACTGTTATGTAAATTATTTTTTCCACAGAGAACATAAAAATATCACAAACCCATTTCAGGTGAGCATAAGGATTCCATGAATCTCACTTTCTACGCGACCAGACCGATCATGAAAACAATAAATTCAGATTTCATTTGCACACCTCTCCGTATTTTTGCATACTAGAAATAACCCAACTACATATGAAGTTCTATTTTAATCTGTGAATAAAAATGGGCACCATAATTCCCGGTTTAAAAACTATGTATCCTAAAATGTATCATATTCTAATTTTCAACAATACAAAAAGGCTAAAAATCCGACAATGTCTCGCGCCATTTACGAATAAACTAGTGCATTTTTTCTCTTAACTTTTATGTGCTATTTATTATCCAGTATTATGTGCGCTTCCTTACATGCTAAATATAATGCAAGAAAAAGTAAAAATGTTGATTTTCATAACAAAGCTTCCTGATTAAAACACTTGGCGAAC
>NC_051414.1:21459145-21460709 GCF_015228065.2 Penaeus monodon
TATTCGAGCCTCAGACGGTATTACATAATGAAGTCTATATTCCACAGCCTTTTCCTCGCGGCAACATCATCGGATTATCTTACGTTTGTGAATAAATTTGTTTTTTTTCTACAGATTAGGATCAGTCAATCCTGCTTTTTCTGGTGCTCGCTAACTATGACAAATTTCGAAGAGCAGACAACTTTTCTATCTATCAATCTTTTATATTTATCAATACCGCTCACTTCTAAATTTCGGAAACCAAGGCGCAAGTTGCAAATCGATTTATAGGTGATGCTTAAATTGACCACAATGTTTTATGCTACACTTTTTACAAAGTTTTTAATAATAAAATGAACTGCGTTTTTTCACGCTCGGGAACTTCTGAAAACTGAACAAATGAAACCTGAAATCTGTTTTAGTAGCAGGTCGGCCTGACCAAACTTATGAACAACTTGACGTAATCCAGGGTAGTGGTCACGATATGTGCAAAATGCTGCTATTTTAGTCTAATCCTTTAACTAATAAAACGTAAGGAGACTTTTGAAAGATCTGCTTCATGTTACGAAAGTGGAAAACTACATCCGGGACGCAATTCACGATTATCCTCTAATGAATCAAAAGAAGCGAAGCACTCATTAGCTCTCAGCGTATGTGAAAAATTTAGTTTTGTCCCGTAGAGTTTTGTCGATGGCACGGACACGGAACACGTGCCCTTATAAAAGCACATCAACGTGTATTTGGGCCATGTATATATATACATTTCACTCTAACGTGTAAGTGAATTCGTTGATCTATACATATGTGCCACATTGCATGATGATAACTTCATCACTGCATTCTTCACTCCATTGAAAATATAACAAAACCGCAACCTATTACTTTAATATTCCCTCTTAAGAGTGACGAAGTACTGTATAATCACGGGTTGTAGGGCGTCCTTCAGATGTCCTTCATCGCCTCTGAGCAGGGAGCAAAAAAACAGTGACAATTATAAACAGAGGCAAGTCACCTGACAAAGGTTGATGAATGGGCCTTTATTGAATCCGCCTCCAACGGGAGAATGATCATGCCACGGCCCCCTCACGCCCACAAGACGTCCATCAAAGGATAATGCCCTTTAGGAACTCATGGGAGACTTATTTCGGGCGACACGCATACCTACATATTATCTTTACGAGTATGAAATCCATTTGTGTTACTGCACCGACATGAAAATTATCTGCCTTCTTAACATGCCACTGTCCAGTTCGATTATTCTACTGGTCTAGTGGCGGTAATTTTCTTTCATGGCTAATTTCTGAATATCTATGATCAATTATTTGACATGCGCCGGAAGTGATTATCAGTTTTACCGAAGACGACCGATCAACTGTACTGAAAATGATTGTCAGCTTCACTATCACTACTAATCAATTCAAGCATTAAATTTCCATTCACAAACTGCGATTCCAGTATGAAAAAGCGTGAATTTCTAGGCCTAATAAATAGGCTTGGCCCATTGGGCATAGGCCAGACAAGGAGCTCTTGTAGAGCTCGAAAATTTATTCCGAGACCACACACACACACACGTAAATAAATATAA
>NC_051414.1:21460880-21461167 GCF_015228065.2 Penaeus monodon
ATGTATGTCTGTATTGGAACAGCATGAGTAATAGCCAATGCTACTTGCTCCGAGCTCCGCTGGAGGCCCTCTGGGCAGGCCCCCGAGAGCCAGCCCAGGTCCCTGCCGCCGGGGGTCGCCCGGCCTTCTTCCGCGCCTTCGCAGGCCTGGCCAACGCGCGTCACGGCAGCCCGTCCTGCCTACACGTTAAGCAATCAAAGCCCGGTCACCTTGCGCGCCGGCGACCAGGCCTCCGAGAAACGGGAGCGCAGTGACTGACACAGACGGACACCCTGGCAACGTCCAGT
>NC_051414.1:21461192-21462897 GCF_015228065.2 Penaeus monodon
GCTGACAATCGTCGCGGTTTCCGACGCCCCAGGCTACCTTGGCGACCCCCCCCCTGCGCCCACCCCGCCCGCCGGCCACTCACCTCGGCCCGCGGAGACATGGTGCATTATTTGTTCATAAACTCTATCTATTAAGTTAGTGATCAATTTGCGAGTCATCCCATGTCCAATGCTAAATGGCGACTAGAACCAAAGAAGCTTGCCATGCCAGGAATGCGTGACAAACGAATTCTACATTAGTAAAAGAGAATCAGAGACATCATTCCTATGCAAATGCTATTTACTGACTGTGCGTTCTAGGGGGGCAATTCTGCAGGATATGTTTCCCTTCCCGCCCCTCGAATCAAGCGTGCAACGCAATTCCGTTCTCAAATGACCTACCCCAATGACCGTTATTTCCTTATTCCCAAATGCAAACATATTCTAGGCCAGTTCGGTTGCAATCGCGATTCACCGTTACGTCAAGGAGCGGCTGTGAGGTCATCGCGTACCTGGTTGGCGGCGGCGCGTCGGCGCGGCAGAAATTCACGATGTTGGTCGAGCGACGACAGCAACAGTGGACACGGAGACGCAGAAGTCACTCGCTCGGAACAATAACACATTACCCCTCCTCCGCCTCTCCTTATCTACTCCTTACCTCCACCCCTCCCTCCTTACTTCCCTCCCTTCTCCCCTCTTTTCCTCTTCTTCCTCCCCTACCTCATACCTGCCTATTCCCCCCCTGCCCCCCCCCCTGTCGCGTCGCCGTCACGTCATGCCGAAGCGTTTATGTCTTTCCGTAGACGTGCCAGCCCTCGCTATTAAACAAATAACACGACACGAATAAAACTGCTCCTTGAGGCCACTGACCTTCGGGCTTCTTTCCGGATCCACGAGGGGAAAAAATAAACGAAAAATAAACTAGACTTCCGTAACAATACACACTTTAGCACGTTCATTGCCGAGAGAGACAGTTTCCTTACTTACTAATTTACAGTCGTTAATTGCTGGGTAAATGATGTCACTCTCTTTTTCTCTGCATAAGCGTCGCCTTTTGAACCCTTGCCTGAACCTAGGGTGAACTGCTAGGGTGTTGAACCTAAGCTCGTGTGACCTTAGTAATGACCCTGGTAACGGTTGAGGGTGACCCTAGACCTGTTACTCCTAGTAGTGGTCGTAAGTGACCTGGGGTGCTTAGCAGGGGAATCCATAAACATAAAAAGTTGAACAAATTATGATTCTCTCACGGTAATCTTATATTAAGAGATTAGTCAGTATGTTGCATTATATAAGGCGTAAACAGTCCTTTGATAAATGCTGGCCCGATTCACCATTCCGTTGGCTGGCTAAGTTAAAGAAATCGCTAACGTTAAAGGCTGAAAGAGAAAATGGAAAAAAGACTCGTCCAGATTAGTTCCCTTTAACGACTGCAGCGCTTCTCTTACTCCTCTGCGGGGTCTCGAGGGAGGGGGCGCGAGAATGAGGGGAGAGGAGGAATAAGCGTGGGAAAATCTTGAAGGTCGTGGGAAACGCACAATCTTAATAGATCATATCCAAATTAGTGGGAGGAAATGCCGAGGGGTGACGTCCCATAATGTAAAACCGAGGAAAATTACAAATTCCAACCGACAAACTTACAGAGGCCAGGTAATCTTCTCCGATGGAAAAGGCCCCAAGCCACAGTAATGAAAGGAATTATATTCCTTGTCTGATCATTCGAACTGCT
>NC_051414.1:21462950-21463620 GCF_015228065.2 Penaeus monodon
TTTACATGATGTACATCGTACTTATGCTGTTACGCTGACCGACAGAGAAACAACGGACTAAACTAACAGATACATTTACAAGAGTAAATTCACCTAAATGTAAACACGCGGTTCTCCGAGCCTTCCTGAGACACCGGAGCCAGCAGCCCCTCAGACTGCAGGTGTTTTCTTATCAAATGATTTCTTTGTCCCTATTGGGTGGAGGCGAACGTGCACTTAGAAGCAGGTTCGCTCCTTCTCGGATCATGACTGCATGACTAACGATGGGATACACCATGCGAATTTATACTTCATCTCCTCTTCATCTGAATACATTTGACTGCAGATGTGAATTTGCGACACCCTCACGTCAAGGGCCTTTTTTCTTCTTTTTTCTCTTTTATTTCTCTTTCTTATTTCCTCTGTCTTTTTTAAGAATGTTTACTCTATGTGAAAGTGTTATGACACGGAAGACAAACTACCGGCAGAGCTTCACAACTCAGCGCCTTTTCCTTCAGTCCAGACGCCACGCACAAACCTCCCCTTTGAGAGCCTTTGCCACGGCAGTCCATTAGCCTCAAGATAACCATCCCCTTCTACCTGCCCTTCTCATGCGAGCGCCTCCCACCTTCCCGCGCCCTCCCGATATGCGACTACCGTTACCAGCTCACAGGAAACACTGCTTCAATTA
>NC_051414.1:21463866-21464214 GCF_015228065.2 Penaeus monodon
CCACTACACCCTTGCACTCGACAAAGGCGAAGAGTTCGTGGGAATTCTGTCTCGCACAATTCGCGTTGGCCATGCCTTCCGCAGTAGGTGTGACTCGAGGACTCCAAACAGCCAGGATAATGCGCATTCCATGAATTAATGACGCCTCTGTCCCGCCATATGCAGGACGGGCGGGGAAAAGAGGAGGGGGGGTGAAAGGAGGGGAGGTGGGGAGGAAGGGAGGAAGGGAGGAGGGGGAGAGGGGGAAGAGAGAACGAGGGGAAGAGAGGATGAAGGGAAGAGAGGAAAGAGGAGGGGAGGTGGGAAGGAATCGAAGAGAGGAGGGGTTGGCTCATGCTATGGCACCAT
>NC_051414.1:21464275-21465089 GCF_015228065.2 Penaeus monodon
GAAGCGAAGTGCAGATAACGTCCTTCCACCATTGCTCTCGTTGTCACTTTCGAATGATTTATTTCAGCAGATCTATAATGGAGAAGAACCAAGGTGTTTCTCCTACAGCGACTCGGAAAGGATCGATTGGGTTTAATTACAAGGTGCATTACCCGCGGGAGCCAGGGGGAGGGAGAGGGGGACAGTAGGGAGGGGATAAAGGGATGAGGCAAGGGGAGGCAGAGTAGGGGTAAGAGGAGGCAGCAGGGAGGGGGTAAGGAGAGGAGCTAAGGGGAGGCAGGAAGGGGAAGGTAAGGGGGAGAAATAAGGAGAGTAGGGGAGGGGAGGGGTATTGATCACCTAAGGTTTGGTGGCGTCGGAGGACTAAGCAGAAAAGAAAAGAAAAATCTAGACCAATGCACCGTAGGTAATCAAAAGTATTTTTTCGAAACTATAAATTTTATGACCCTTTTTCCTGCCAATGAAGTTCCAAGACGACGAAACACCGATAAAAAAAGGAACAAAAAAGATACGATGGACTAAAAGCTAAAACCTGGCTGGAATCCGAACCCCGAAAAAACGAGACGACACAAAAAAGACACAAAACCAATATGAACAGAACTGAACCCAAGACACAGGCCAGTCCAGCGTGAGGAAGGAAGCGAGGAAAGGGAGGTTAGCGGTACACATAATGGCGCAGGATGGTTGCCACAGGAAGGCCGAGATCGCAGCCGGCGGGAAGGGTCAAGGGAGTCGCAGGAAGGAAGGGACAGAGGTAACGGGAAAGCGACTTTTTTGTCCTGCGGTAACGTTTAATGGACGATTCCCATGGCCC
>NC_051414.1:21465653-21466120 GCF_015228065.2 Penaeus monodon
GAGTCTAATTCCCTTAAATAATGCTCCAATCTTAGGCCTATCATCGCAAATAAATAAAATGCAATTTGCTTCCGCTTTCCACTTGCAACATTCATTTACTTCAAAGTTTTAAAGGTTGCAATCCGGTAATTCAAAACCCACAGAAAAAAAATAATCCCATCATAAAAATCCGATTTGCAACACATTCGTGCAGAATACATTCATAATTCTGCTCACGCCAGGGGGGGGGGAATACTCGGCACACCTGAGAGAAAAAGGAGCTTTAATGTAGAGATCCTGACACAACATCCGGGTCCCGTCCGCCCCCGAGAGAGGGCGCGGCATTGGATAAGGGCTGCGGCTGGGTCTAGGGCCCTGCATAAACTACGCCGTGCATAGGGCGTGGCGTCGTAGCGGCTGAGGGTTCTTTGGCGTGCACTATTACGTGTGCATATATTTTGAAGCGTTATATTCGTCGTAGATGAATA
>NC_051414.1:21466669-21467289 GCF_015228065.2 Penaeus monodon
TCTTGCAGACTCGGCCCCACCACTTTAATAATATCTTAGCTGCGGGTCACGTTATCTTCCTAACCCTCCCCCCTACCCCAGGCCTCGTGTTTCCCCCTTCCTACCTACCGTCCCGCATGCCCCCCCCTCTCTACCGCACCCCACGCCCCCCTCCAATCGCATGCCCCCTCCCCCACACCCTTTATCACCCCCCCTCCCCCGCACCTTCCCTTCGCCGCCGCTCTTATCAAGCTTGGGCTCCTTACCTGCCATTCGTAAATAAAAAAATGGAAAAAAAGGAAAATGAGAACCAGAAAAAATATGAGAAAAAAATAATAAGAAAAAAAAAAAAGCAAAAACAAAAGGCAAGGAAGGAAAGTAATAAGGAAAAAACAATTAGAAATAAAGGAAAAAATAAGAAACAAATAAAAATATCTGATTAAGAAAACAGAGAGAAAAGAAAAAAAGTAAAGAGAGAAAACGGCCATTCCATTTTCTAAACGCGGGGAACTGCATCAGGGAGCCAGAAGAAAGAAAGGTAATGTCTATCACAAATTACTCATCATTCCGATCGATTTCTTCCCTTGCTTTCTCACTAAATACTGAATAACCTTCAGTGTAAGGGAAACACGATGGTGCCT
>NC_051414.1:21467371-21467821 GCF_015228065.2 Penaeus monodon
CGCGTATGTGCGTTTGCGTCCGTTCCTACGTGCATGTGTATGTGTGTGCATCTGCAAGCGTTCGCGTGTGCGTCGTTGCCGTCAGGAGAGCACCTGCAATTTTATTTTACAGCTACGCGTAAAGACCTGAAAAGAGCGACCGTTTTAGCCTGTTTTTTGACCAAGGAATTTGGCGCGGCCGCTCTCGCTCGCCCGCAACGGAGCACGTGCGCCGGACCGCGGCGGCTGGCCGGAGGGACGCCGACTTCTGAAGGAGAAGAGAGAGGAGGTCGCGGCGGAGAGCGTGAGAAGATGGACGGCACGAGAAAATATATTCTATTTGCGCTTCACTCCAGCTTTCTGAAGGTAGAACCAAGACGCAGTCATAAATATCATCCTCCATTCCAAAGACTATAAGGGATGCGTTATGCATACAAATATACATATGCGTACAGACGCTCGCTCAAAATT
>NC_051414.1:21468061-21468215 GCF_015228065.2 Penaeus monodon
ACTGAATCCCCTCTGCCACGACGCCTCAGCAAACAGTTACGCCAACCACCCCTTGGGAAAGTCACACCCTGACGAAGGCGATCGCATATTCAAATGTACCGCCGTGACGATCGCGTGAGTGTCGCGAAGGTTCATGCACGCACTTCATGCCCGT
>NC_051414.1:21468330-21468953 GCF_015228065.2 Penaeus monodon
CCAAGTGGAAGGATTAAGTAGGGCAAGTGAGGAAATATCATCATATCTTCATGTCATAATATCGCACTTTCTCACAATAATTATGTAATGGACAGATAATAAATTTAAGAACAGAGACGAGATCTTACAGGAAAAAAGTGATGCCTTCCATGCATTTCTATAATCTAATCAGGCAAATCCAAATCATCAATTAGCCTAACCCCAAAAATTCCAAAGGTTCCCGCAGCGTGAGATTCTTCCTGAAGGCAAGCACGCACCTTACAACGCTAGGCACCTCACACACTAGACGCAGTGGATCCCTCCGCGTCCATGATTGTTTCCGTTCAAAACAGGACGACGCCAGAACCCCGCCAGGTCTCGAGAACCAATTAAGAAACAAAGCCTCCTTTGGCCGGGCCCTTTGCGAATCCGCCCGTCTGAAAGAGCGCCCTTTCCGGCACTGAGGCGTGGGGTGGGTGGGGGTGGAGGCTCGGATCGGGTGGGTCTCTACGGTTGGGGCGAGGGTGGGTTGGGGGTTGGGGAGTAGTGGGGTTGGCAGGGATGGGGAATGGGAGAAGGAGTAAAGGTGAGGATGGGGAAGGAGTAGAGGTAGGAGTGGGGTTGAAGGAACTGCAGTATGGGTA
>NC_051414.1:21469032-21469337 GCF_015228065.2 Penaeus monodon
TTGTGTTGCGGGAACCCAATGATCTGTGTGGAAGAGGCGTCTAACCGCTTGGTTTAAAGCTGTTGTTGTCGGATATTTGCCACTTGTATTTCTGGCGCTGAACAAGACGGCCTCTATTAAGATGACCGCTACACCGCCAATTCTTTTTATTTGATAGATTGTCAGAAATCAACACTTGGGTCTACGGTATATCAGATGTGCGTCAGTGCTATCTGCCATTGCTTAAATGGATTGTGCGTTGAGGAATGACGAAAGCTGCATCGATTATGCCGTTTTTTCTGTGCATGTACCCAGTAAATTTGTTT
>NC_051414.1:21469613-21469988 GCF_015228065.2 Penaeus monodon
ACGCTATCAGACGCAAACAGAAAACGCGCAGCAAACACCGACGCGCGAATTTTTACGAGCTGAAAAGGCCGCCTGGCACCGAACTGAAGGAGATCCACGACCGAGCCCTTTCTCCTGCACCGAAATAAAATCCGCCATCAACACGAGACTCACAATCGCTCTCGCTGCATCCGGAAGGCGATAAAGGTGGCGCGTTTAATTTGCAAGAACACGCGCGCTGCTTTCCACGTGTTGTTGCGCTCCGGTTTGTTATTATCTTCGTAATAGGGTCTTTTCTACCTGTTTTAGATGTTAAGTCTGTTCATGCTAAATCAGCGTATAGGACATGTTCCGGTATGTTATTGTCGTTTCACGCATACATCCACACACACAAGC
>NC_051414.1:21470207-21470292 GCF_015228065.2 Penaeus monodon
TTCCCGCAGTCAAGACACACATGCACTCTCTCTGTGTCTTTTTCAATTTGGATATGACCATTATATGTTTATTCTCCCCCCCCCC
>NC_051414.1:21470635-21470781 GCF_015228065.2 Penaeus monodon
CCCCACTTCCTTACCCGAATAACCAAGAAAATTAAATCAGTGGGCCGGCGCTCACAGGAATGAGTGATTGAAGTGAGTGAATAGTCAAAAGCGACTTTGCTTTGAAGTGCCCAAAGGACTGGCTGAATATACATGAGAAAGAAGTG
>NC_051414.1:21470827-21471246 GCF_015228065.2 Penaeus monodon
AGCTGCACGCAATGTAAACGAGGAAACGAAATAAAGGTAATGAAAGAGAAATACAAATAGAATAAAAAAAAGGGATATAATGAACGAAATTGATGAAAGAACAGACGTGGATAAAATGAAGGAAACAAGTGAAAGAAGATGAGACAGGACCAAATGCAAAGAAATAACTAGAAAAAGAGACACAAATAAAATAAACAAAAACGCGAAGGGGGAGATAGATAACCGACCGGCTTTGCAAATGCATGTGCAATTAACAACAGGAAGGAAATGTAATGGGCAAAGGCGTGATGCGCAGAGAGAAAGAAAAAGAGGGACCGAATATAGGGTGAAGGTGGAAGGGTGAAGAAGAGGAGAAGGAGGGAAACAAGAGATCTAAAAAATAAGCGATGTAGAAGGAGGAGAAAGCAGACATTGCAAAG
>NC_051414.1:21471523-21471734 GCF_015228065.2 Penaeus monodon
TGTGTAATGAATTTGTCAGAATAAAGTAAAAAAAACACACACAAAAGGAAAAAAGTGTGATAAAGACACCCACAAAATCTAAAACAAAAAGACGCAGCAGTGCCCCGCGACACTTGTCACCCATGAGTCCACGTGCTCGACACCCCTCGACATGCTCGTCCTCAGCCTCGACAGCAGCGCGGACGGATGGCGAACACTACGGGCGTCGCGT
>NC_051414.1:21471761-21472033 GCF_015228065.2 Penaeus monodon
AGTTATTCGCGGAGACATCCCGCGAATCTTCCCCCTTTGCTCCACGTAGGCTTAGCTGCCCTGGACCTGCATCAGCTTTATTCACCGGCTGGAACATCGACCCCTAAACCACGCCCTCGCACTCTGGGCCCTCCCCCGTACGCGAGGCTCCGTAGACCGGGGTGGGAGCCTCAGCGAATTCATGTCAGTGTCAATGTCTATGCTTGTTGCTAACTATCTGTATCATTTTATCCTTTCTTTTCTTTTTATTAAACACTAAACTACCATAGCGA
>NC_051414.1:21472304-21472518 GCF_015228065.2 Penaeus monodon
CCCACCCTTTCTCTCTATTTTCCCTCCCCAAAAGGCTTTTTCACCACCACCCTGAGGATGGCCGCGCACCACAAAAGGGCCGCGCCGCCCGTGTCGACAGCGCCTCGCAAATTCGGCCGTGCAGCCTGTACTCTCGCGTATTGCGTCGGCCGGAATTCTGTTACGGACTCTCACGTGGCGCGGAAGGCCATGAAATTGAGCTTGGTGGGGGTAT
>NC_051414.1:21472701-21472771 GCF_015228065.2 Penaeus monodon
TAAATCATAAGGCAGCACTTCACACGGTGAAAATAATAACAATCAGACCTCTCTCCCTGATCATTAAATT
>NC_051414.1:21472896-21473118 GCF_015228065.2 Penaeus monodon
CAAGCATCCCCCCCTACCCCCCAGGAAGGAGCAGAGAGCCAGCTGTCCCCATGCCACAGCTCGCGATCCCAGCCTCCAGCGCCAAAATGAATGTTCCCCGATGTACCACGTGGCAGCCGGGCACCTTTGTGTCACTTCCGAGATGAAGGCGTAGATGTCGTAACGGGTCCGCCCACCCGAGCCCCTCAGGACGGCTGCCAGGGCGTGGTGCGGGCGCAGGGG
>NC_051414.1:21473158-21473832 GCF_015228065.2 Penaeus monodon
CCAGAATCCCCCAACAAAGCAACCGGTCAACTGAAATACAAATCTACTTGACCTTGAAGCAGCCGAGAGAGGGCCAGGGATCATTATGCAACACGTACCTGCAAAAAGAAGAAAAAGAATGTGAGTTACTTAATTCCAAAATCAATATGAGACACATTTCTTTTCACACAATAATAACAATACCTCTCTTATACAGCACAACGTTACTTAATACCGCCTTGGGACAAAAGCATTATGGATCAATAATAAGATCTTAATAAAATCTGTATAAAACATTCAATACAAATCACTATAAGGGTTTTCAGTCCGGATCAATATAGTTTTGATTCCGGATCGATATAGTTAACAAACCGGGTCGACATAGCTTTCAATCCGGATCAATGTAAAGTTTTTAAATCCCATATAAAAAGGCCAACGTGGCTTCGACCCCAAAGCAGGCGAGCGCAGTGCCCGGACCCCACCCACGCCCTCGTGACGTCGTGCTGGAAGCGACACCGCCCGGGGTGGATGACGTCACCGCACCGTGTCTCCGCCCCTCCTGGGATGACGTCATCGCACCACAAGCCTGGTTATGGTTGGGGTGAAATGGGTTTGGTTGGCCGGATAATACTCTCAGATCATTTGCATAAAGAGTTGAAAATCGATTATGTATCTAATTACCAGACACTTGGGAT
>NC_051414.1:21474400-21475465 GCF_015228065.2 Penaeus monodon
TGATTCTACATAACCACACAATACCATCATGGTTGGCGGATCATAATGACATCCAGCAACCAGAGCGGGTAGCGATAACTCTCACTTTTAGCGTGGTTGAGCGAGCCCCTCCCCCACACTACCCACCACGACCGGCCTAGCGAGTCATTCATGCCATCCGTAATCGCAAATAAAATCCATTTTCCCCTTCCTATCCGCCGCCCACGACACCTTTCTCTTTCCTCCCTTCTTCCCGCCCTTCTTCTTCCAAGCCCCCTTTCCCTCATCCTCATCCTTGGTAAACAGTCCCCTTTCTTCCTATTTGCCCTAATTTACCCTTCCCCTTCTCACCTTTAAATCCAACCTCCTTCCACGTTCTTCACCCTTAAAACCCAGCTCAATATTCTTCCCCCCTCCTTGAAATCTAGCAATATTTTCCCTCCCATGAAAACCCAGCTCCGTTTCCTTTCATCTCACCCTTAAAATCTAACCCATTTCCCCTTCCCTTAAAATCTGTCCCCTTGCCTTCCCTTCACCCTTAAAATCTAACCCATTTCTGTACCCTTACCCTTAAAATCTAACCCCTTTCCTTAACCTAAAATCCAGCTTCCATTCCCTTCCCTTCTAAACCCTTGCATGCATCACCTCCCCCCACCCCCCAACTTCACTCCCTGCGGACGCGAATGTAAACAAGCCATAGCGCGGGTTGCGTCATTGGGGTTCGTGGTTCACAGTTGGGCATAACAGGTCCCCTTACAAGGCCGAGATGACGGAGACACGTTCTTCAGTGCCTTTACATATTGGGTCACGTTCTTCAGACACGTTCGTTAATGGTTTTCCGTACTTGATTATGTTCTTTGGCCATGTTCTTTAATGGGTTTGCTTACTGGATGACGTTGATTGGGTCATGTTCTCGCTACCTAATGTACATGTGTTATACATGTTCATTTCAGGTTAATGGGGTCGTCAGTACTAATGGACATACACAAGTGATGAGGCTGACAGATGTAAATCAGGAGTGAGGTCGTATGTCAGCCCTAGTGAAGCTGTAGTGACAGCAATAGAGGAGCAAACATAATTTGAGGA
>NC_051414.1:21475686-21475939 GCF_015228065.2 Penaeus monodon
AAGTAAAGCAACTTTGGCAGAAGATCGATAGCAGTAACACGCGTTGAAATACGGAGGCGGAGCAGACAAAAGTAAATTGAAAGTGAGCGAAGAAAGAGTCACGTGCAAATTAATGTGTCTAAAATCCCAGTGTAAACAGGAGGCGTACCTTATCACGTATCATGCGCACGAACCGACTGTGTGTAGCTCAGCGATGTAGAAGTAAGGGGCGAAACTCGACACTTGAGAGTGGTGGAAAATATTAATTTTCCAT
>NC_051414.1:21476318-21476449 GCF_015228065.2 Penaeus monodon
AATTCTCTCCAGGCGCCGGATTCATCGCTGCGCCTTCGCGTTCCTGCGGGCTCTTCCTCGCGCTCCTTCTTCATTTTTCTCCTCCAGGCAACCAAGGATATCAATAACAAGCTGTCAACATCAAGATATGA
>NC_051414.1:21476498-21477253 GCF_015228065.2 Penaeus monodon
ATCCTTCCCAATCCTCCGACGACTCGACGCAGCTCGTTTGTCAAGGTGTTGGAGGAAAAGACAAGCGGGTCATAATCAAAGGATATGCAAAATTTCATGCAACTGTGCCTTCTTTAGCTTCTTTTTTCCTACTTTCCAATTCATAAAAGCTGATTCATTTACTTCATTAACATTTACTGCTTTTATCTTATTTTTTCATTATTCAATTGCGAACAATCGTTTATGAATTCATATGGCAGAAAGCAACACGTCCGAATCCGCCGCTGAGTTTTAAACAATTATCATCAGTTACTGTCAATTATCAAACAATTATCATAACCAACCTGTCAAGCCCATCATAATCAACAGCAATCTGTCAAGTGCCTCCGCCCAAATATGAAAAAAACAAGATTATTTTTTTTCCTCTGTTTACCATTTCTTCCAAATTCTAGAAGACCATTTGGAAGAATAATACCACAATCAAGATGACATTCTTTTACTGTTAGAATTAATTTGCAAAGGTTGTTGACCCGCGAATAACATTCACCTATCCACTTAATCCAATTTTCTACCTGGACTATTTACTTCCCGCCAAAAGCATTTCTTTGCGCCGGCCAATCGGACAGATGCGAATGGAGAAACACATGTCAGCTGAAAAACACTTTTGTATGTCCTATTTTTTTTCTGAATCCTGGTTTGTTGAATTTATGGAAATTATGAGTTTCAGATATAAGCCTATATAATCTGGCGGTTAATGAGGTCATTCAGAAAGGTTA
>NC_051414.1:21477568-21477937 GCF_015228065.2 Penaeus monodon
CACATCTGAGCATGCAAACAACCCGTAATTTCGTTATGCGAATCTAGTTCACGAAAAACATAAGCGGTCATGGCCAAAAGCCCGCCAGAAATGTGTCACTGATTTCGTTAACAGAATATTTTACAATATATTAGACATGGGGGCGACTAGGCAACACCTGGGTAATTCCGGTGTAAATGTAGACTAATATGAGAGTGATTCACAAAAAATTCACATGTTTTCAAACCCTAATCCTACTACTCGGCAAGGATAACTGTAACCGCATCCGTCACACTCAGGATAATTAGTAAGCTGGCCCACTTCTACGGGAGGACGCACGCACGCGAGGCAAAGTGGGGGAATAATTCGATGACGATGCAGGTGCGCTCG
>NC_051414.1:21478158-21478348 GCF_015228065.2 Penaeus monodon
CCCGACCCGACCGGTATCCCATCACCCCGCCGACCTTTCCGAAATCGAACATTAAATCTAATCATAGTGATCAAAAGCACCGACTTCGACTTCGCGATCCTATGTGGTTAAAGGGAAAAAATGCACCGAGTCTCTGCTAAAGCGAGAAGAAAGTGTTGTGTCGCGGCTAAACCGGCTTTGCCAGTTTTTA
>NC_051414.1:21478680-21478952 GCF_015228065.2 Penaeus monodon
ACTTCGTTAGCATGGGATGGAGGGGGGGGGTCGCGTGATGGACTCACGAAAAGTGAAATCTTAATACTCCTTGGCGAATTCGAGACCATATTCA
This sequence comes from Penaeus monodon, assembly GCF_015228065.2. Lineage (NCBI taxonomy): Eukaryota > Metazoa > Arthropoda > Malacostraca > Decapoda > Penaeidae > Penaeus > Penaeus monodon. The sequence continues at coordinate 21,478,775 of NC_051414.1, forward strand.
TCCCTCGTCTCTTCAGAAGTTCTTAGCTGGGATGAGGCGACGCTAGGGCGCGGGTAAAAAAGACACGGGATTAAACTAGGTTACGGAGGTCCCTTTGGCGGCCACTCCGCCCAAGGTTTGCATTCACTCTCCCTTCCTCCCCCCTGGATTTCGCTTCGACCCCCTGTGGCCGCCGCGA
>NC_051414.1:21479054-21479191 GCF_015228065.2 Penaeus monodon
CCATCCCTTAATCTCCCCCCTCTCCCTTACTCTCTCCTCGCCCCTTCCCCATTCTGAAAATGAGTATACCCTCTTTATTCACTCAAACAACTCCCTTTTCATATATTCCTTTCAGAACGCATCCTCCGGCCCTCCCC
>NC_051414.1:21479273-21479776 GCF_015228065.2 Penaeus monodon
CTACTCCTTCAACATTATTATCCTCCAAGGCTGTCTTTGTCAGCGATTACTCTCTTCAATAAGGTCCATTCTTTGACCCATCTTTATTGTCCGTTCCCTTTCTCCTGTTTCTCGGCCTTGTTCTCCGCCTCCCCTTACGCCATCTCTCCATTTCCTTCTAAGGTTCATCACCGAAGGCAAATGACACGTGAAATGACACTTGATGACGTTCCCCGTGGATGCCGATGACATTCGGAGATGAAAGCTCATCCATATATGACAATCATGATCATTAGCATTTCTTCTGTATATATAAACCTGTTGCATATCATGATTTCCGTCAGTTTAATAAAGCGCAATAACGTGTCGTTTCTAGTAATTAAGCTTACCTCGAGTAAACATTTTCTTTCACTTCCATACGCAACGAAAACGGGGTGAAATGAAACGTTTGGATTGATTTAGCTGCCAGTCCATAACATATCATTATTAACAAGGAGAAAGCTGACACACACGCGTGGCTCTTC
>NC_051414.1:21479851-21480591 GCF_015228065.2 Penaeus monodon
GCGGATGCCCATACATTTATACATTTATTCACTCAGCTCATTATGTCTCCTCGCGTGAAGTCTCCCACACAAGGCTTCTCGAGAGACGGATGGGGAGACGGTGGCACGAGGAGAAAAAGCGGGGGACGGCGGTACTTCATGAGATAAGAGGAGAGGTAGCGGTACTTCGCCAGGAAACGTGAGAGATGGTCGCATTCCACGAGGCATGGGGACAGGTGGCGGTGCTTCGCGAGGAAAAGTGAAGGAAAAGTGAGGACAGGCGCGAGTCACGAGAGAAGAGAGAGATTTGAGCACATCAAGAGGCAGGGGACAGATGGCGGCACGGAGAAATGAGAGACAGTCGTGATCCATGATTAATCAAAAGTGCTAAATACCTGCACCTCAAAGCAAAAGAGAAGGAATGATGCCTCACCAGATAAAACACTAGACATTAGGGCACTTTTTAATCAAACGCCAAATTTCTAAATAAACTTTAGGACTTCAAGTGATGACGAATCGATTTTACGTCACGAGGCTCTCTTTTTCACCGAAGATAGCAGAGGACCTTCCTTCAAAACACTAGAGATTCGGCACCGACAGACCGGTACCCCGAGGGAGCGCCCTTCCCAATCTCGGACCATCGGCAGGAGTTCGATCACTAAAACGTCACCATACAGAGAAAATCTTTAAACCCAAAACCTCTTATTTTCCTTCTTTGGTATTTCTTCCCTTTTTAGCGAAGGAGATTCAGAAAAATGCTA
>NC_051414.1:21480620-21480725 GCF_015228065.2 Penaeus monodon
AAAGGTAATCTAAAACCAGCTCTTTTTTGTTTTACTCTCCAGCTGACAGGGTGTTTATTCGCGTCAACGGCAGAGGAAGGAGGGAGAGAGAGCGGGCTATGGGTT
>NC_051414.1:21480777-21480862 GCF_015228065.2 Penaeus monodon
AGTAAGATCAAAGGGGAGTATTTTAAATATGGAAAAATGATAAGAGCAAATTACGAGAAATCGCACACACATCTGTATACACAAA
>NC_051414.1:21480919-21481171 GCF_015228065.2 Penaeus monodon
TTAACACCCAAAATACACACCATAAATATTTTTTCCTCGTGCACAATATAAAAAAAACAGTCATATGATGAAAACGCGACCAAAGATTATTTTTTTCTAAATCATTATCATTTCCCCCGGATGATCATGTAACTTTCTCCTTCATCTGCCTTATCTCTGACCAACGACCGTGCAACCTGGTCTTAGTAGATGGAGATGTTGTTTTCCTTTTCTCTCTCTTTTCCTCTCTCTTTCTGCGGACGAGCAATTTTA
>NC_051414.1:21481450-21481939 GCF_015228065.2 Penaeus monodon
GTTCCTTTTGTTTCTCTCGCTCTCCTCTAGTATGCCATTAACGCGCGTCCTATTACGCTTACTCACTTTCTAGATCTACTTTTCTACAAGAAGGCGTCGTAAGCCCCCCCCCCCCCCTCTAACGGGAATGATGTATTATGATCGTGATCTTAATTATCAGCCGCTCAATCCGTACTGTGCCTCTGCCATATTACAGGCTACGTTGCGTCATCTAATTTTATAACCTTCGCTTTAAATTGTAGAGGGGCAGTGTAATCGCCCTTGCCGGTCTCCTCCCCATACTCTCCCCAACTCCCAGCTCCCATGATTTATTTAGCTATTTCTCTATTTTTCTCTATCTATTCCCTTTTCACTTATTTATTCATCTATTCACTTTTTCATTTCTCCATTCATTTGTTTATCTTTATATTTAGTTATTATTTTCTGTCTCCTATCAACACGGAGAAAGTGAGTTATCAAAATGCTCCCGAAATGAACGTCTCTAAACCA
>NC_051414.1:21482008-21483230 GCF_015228065.2 Penaeus monodon
TCGGTGAACGACGTCTGCATGTTTGTTATAATTACGGTAATTGCTCTGCCCCCCCCCCTCCTGACCCCCTTGGCCCCACCTAAACACAGCAATTATGGCGGAGAGAAGCAGGGTCCCCTTCTCTAATCTTATCATCGACTGCCACAGCCTTTCGTTACCAAAGCAACTGACAGTTATAACAGCCCGCGCAAACATCTTTTTAATATGCATCCGGTTTCGCTACGATTATTAAGGGGTGAATGCATTTCCTAAATATAGCTGCAATTGCACATGATTACATTTGATTACATTCTAAAGTGCTTACATTTGTTATGGTGACTGATTACTTTTCCTAATTATGGAATTCTAGATACTAACATGTCTGCCTTTGGACAACCACACACAAACAACAAAGGCCCACTCATACACATAAAAAATAGCTGAGAGGTAAAAGAAGAAAAACGTACACTCACTAAAACAAACACAGAAAATCCTGTGTATGCATACATTACAGGCCATCTGTATTCATTAGCCTCAAAACGACAAACACTCGCATCATAAACCTAAATAAAAAACGTTGTAACCCTTGCTTTTCACCGCCTAGCAAAAGTACACCGCGAACAAACACAGGTTCTACAATCTCTGCAACATGTATGCAACACACACTCATCCAGCGCTGCACGAGCAGCATTGCGAAACAGCGGTCTGAACAGGCCTGCGCTCTCTTGGCTTCTACGAAAACGAACAACAAAGCAAAATAAAAAAAGAACGATACGGAAAAATCACAAGTTTTATTGATCTTCCGCACAGTTACCTAACGGCCAAAACGATGACGATGTAGAGCAATTTGATATCAATTCAAACAGATGTGTGGTGGGGTAGGGTATGGGGGGAGGGGAGGAGGCTGCCTAGGGGAAGGGGGGTAGCGATGCCACCCTGCTGCGGTAGAAGCCAGTAGACCTCGTGTGCTTGAGTCACTGAGCCATCTGTCTGTCTGCCTCGACGTCTGCCCCTGTTACCGCCCCAGGGGAAGGGGGGAGGGGGCGTTACCACCTGTTCCGTCATCAGTCGATCGTCCACGTAACAAATCGATTCTCCTTCGCGCTAATTGGTCCGCGGAGATGGCGGCCGTAAAGGAAAGTGCGAAACACCTGAAATGCCCGGCAGACAAATGACGACTGATTTTGTAAGGGCGCGAGGAGAAGAGCGTGCCAGAGACGCAAGGAAAAACAAAGACACACAG
>NC_051414.1:21483763-21483916 GCF_015228065.2 Penaeus monodon
CTTCGCCTAATTACCCCCCAATGGGACCTACTCGATTTGGAAATGAAGAATGGGCGGAAATAATGACAGGTTCAAGAGTAGAAAAATAGAAAAGCCAAATTACCATTTCTCAGTCCAAGTCCCGTAGGCTATGAGGGGGAATATACAACGAAT
>NC_051414.1:21484228-21484523 GCF_015228065.2 Penaeus monodon
ACCGCAAATAACGATGGCCATGCAAGCGAAGCCAAAAATATTAACAGGATCACCGAGCGCGAATGAATACAATCTGGACAGGGCAGGTGAACAGCTGTGACGTAATCATGACGTAATCTCTTAATCGAACAGTTTCTTACGTTTTTGTTATTTTCTCAAAAGAAGAGAAAATCGAACAGAAGACAATGGACAATATGAAGGACACGTAGCTGTGTGCATCAAAATATCTATGATGTAGATGGTGAGAGGGGGGGGGAGGGAGAGAGGAAAAGAGGGAGGTAGGGAGAGGGGAAGG
>NC_051414.1:21484689-21484953 GCF_015228065.2 Penaeus monodon
CAAATAAAAACTATTTCCACACATGCAAAAGTTAAAACAAGCAGCGAGACAGAAAGCATGCGACCGATAGACAGAGCGTAAAATAAACACAGCAAAGGAGAATAAAAAACACACACGAAACAGAATGCGTACGTGTGTGTGAACATGGAGTGAAATTCATCATTTTTACAACATGTGGGAGACACTTCCTGATGCCTCTTAAAGGGGCTCGCGCGACGACAACCACCAATGGCCGTGGGAGAGAACACAAATGCGCGCGCGCGC
>NC_051414.1:21485364-21485702 GCF_015228065.2 Penaeus monodon
CCCCGTGACTCTAAATACCCTACGATAATGACTACATCTTTACATTACAGACGATTATAAAGTTTCCTATATCAAAAATAAAGAAAAAAAAATCACCATATATAATCCCACAATCACACACTCAAAAAAACACAAACACAAAGAAACAAAAACAATAATGAGAAGATTATGTTCTCTATACGAATTAATTCACCTCCCCCCCCGCGCAATGCCCCTCCCCCAAACCCCCTACCCCCTTTGGCGTGATAGAAAGGGGTTATTCATGTTCTTCACGCGTTCTTCATGGTGTTCAAGGCTCTTCTCTAATTCATTCTTCAGGCTCATAAATCTGCTTCCTT
>NC_051414.1:21485823-21486499 GCF_015228065.2 Penaeus monodon
TCTTTCGTTCTTGGTTTCGGGGCATTTTCCTTCTTTGCACGCATGATAAAGAAATAAAAAGAAAAAAAAGGAAAAAACACGAGAAATGAGAAAATTAAAACGAAAAAAGGAGATGATGATAAAAAGAAAACCAAGAAGTTAGGAATGTAAAGATGAAAAAATACGTAAATGGTAAAAAAGGGGAAATATTTGCTATGAGAAACCAAAGCAGAAGCAAATGGCGATGTAAAAAGAAGCAAAATGAAAAATCAGAATATCAGACATGGAAAAATGCAGATTAATAATAAAAAAGTTAAGGAAAGCGAGGAGTAATGAAATAAAAAAGAAACATAAACAGAAATACAAAAAAAAAATGTTAATCAAACCGAATCAAACGAAATAAACAAAAAAATAGGATACAGTTACAGAAACGCGAGAGACGAACGACGATTTTACTTAAGAAAGTACTACATAAGAAAACGTCAGATATCAAACACCCCTAAAAAAAATCCCATTACAAAGAACTAGCTTAACTTATGATAAAAAGAATTCCAAGCATGTTAACATTTAAGAAATTCCCATGTATATATCTACGTCCTTATGTAACGCCGAAATGAAGTGTTGTTAGCATACGACGATGCGACCTTAACTTTGACCTCGGTGACCCGGTGACCTCGTGACCTCCGTGCCTATAGTT
>NC_051414.1:21486634-21486732 GCF_015228065.2 Penaeus monodon
AAGACATATAGATAAAGAGAAACTTAAAGAGAAAAAGAAATAGAAAAATGAGAATTAGAGAACGAAACAAAAAGGCAGACAGACGATAACCCCCCCCC
>NC_051414.1:21486756-21487241 GCF_015228065.2 Penaeus monodon
TCGTCGGCCTCTGAAACCCAATGTCGTTCACGCCCTCCTCGTCGAAGATAAGATAGACAATAATAGATAACAATTAATTCTCTATGCCTCCGAGTCCTGGGGCGCCACCGTTAATGATGGAAAGCAACGACTGTTGATTTTCCGCCAAAGTCAAATAGATTCAGTTACAGCGAACGGAAATTTATGATTTGCTATAAGTGAAGAGGAGCAGGCGAAAGGTCTCGGGTTGTGTGGGATTAATTACAGGGATTTACAAGGATTCGGCGCCCTTTCATATATCCTGGGATTCCATTACCAGTCTGAAAGGAGATTCGCTCGCCTTCTTCTTCCAGCTCTTTGAGAGATAGTGAATAAGAATATGACTTTTCCTCACGGTGGATATTGCGCAAGTTTGTTTGCTTAAATATTTCACGGTGTCTGTGCGCTTTTCAGAGATGACGTCATTTACATTTTTTCGTCTCAGTTATTCATTGTCGAAGACAGTG
>NC_051414.1:21487296-21487398 GCF_015228065.2 Penaeus monodon
TATTTTATTGTAGTTTTGCTTATTCCTTCTTCTTTCTCTGTTTTCCCATAAGATAACGTATCCAATACAATATGAATTATCATCCCTCTTTCGCCGGGAAGT
>NC_051414.1:21487439-21487571 GCF_015228065.2 Penaeus monodon
CATTAAGCAAGCAGCAAGCAGTCCCACGCGGAACCTGTTTTCGAAAAGACTTCCACTCGCCTCAGCGCTGCATCCGCGCCCACGACACACTGACTGACCAACCCACGCCCACTCTCAGTCTAGGCCGTGACC
>NC_051414.1:21487874-21488565 GCF_015228065.2 Penaeus monodon
TTTGTGCTTGCAGTAGGTAGAAAGAAAAGAATGGAAATAAAAAAGAGAAATCAATAACTCAAATCAGCAAAACCAAAACATAAATGGAAGAGAAAACCAAACAAAAACCAAGAAAAAAAAAAGATACAAGTTAAAAGGAAAGCAAGAAATCCAGAAAATGGAAAAATGTGGAGAAGAAAACAAGAAAGAGGAAGAGAAGCGAAGCCAGAGCACCGAGGGCACCGAGGGCACCGAGCCCTGCGCCGGAGCTCCCAGCACCGAGGGCACCGAGCCCTGCGCCGGAGCTCCCAGCACCGAGGGCACCGAGGGCACCGAGCCCTGCGCCGGAGCTCCCAGCACCGAGGGCACCGAGCCCTGCGCCGGAGCTCCCAGCACCGAGGGCACCGAGGGCACCGAGCCCTGCGCCGGAGCTCCCAGCACCGGGCAGCACCAGCGGAGGCGAACCGAGCGGAGGCCGAGTCTAATCTCCGCCATCAGGTGCGATCTGCTCCCCCGCTGGACGAATCTATCTCGGCCGTGGATCTTTTTAATACCTTTTATTTCATTTGCACTCTGGCCGCGGGGCCCTCGTGCTCGGCCATTGCAGGATACGAGGATAAATGTAGTTGTGTGTGCTAATTGTTTTAATTGGCTTTTGGTATAAATTTTGTTTATGGATTCAGAAATGCTTCACTGCGCAAGTTATGAGCTC
>NC_051414.1:21488595-21489315 GCF_015228065.2 Penaeus monodon
CTACATCATGAATATATGGAACCACTCCCACACCCATGAGAAACAATCCTGAATTCCTTTCGACACTTAGGGAGACAAATACCCTGTGTCCAAGGTGTTTATTAGCCCGGCAAACGGCCTTGTCGGAGGGTAGGTGCCTTATAAGGACAGGAAGGGGGGGGGGGGTTGGCACCACCCACATGCGCCTCAGCCATGAGTGTTTCGTTCATCGTAGGCCTACTCTTAAACCGGGTCTTCTCTCCGCCTTATGTGACTTAAATCCGGATTTGATCGTAATCTGTGTGCAAGTGGACGGATCCGATTGTGTAATGTTTATTTCGAGACCGTCAATTAATCCTACTTAATCCTTACACTCTGACAAAAAAGAAAGAAAAAACTCAAACCACCGCTTTTCCCAATCCAAGCTTCCACGAAAACGCCCCTGCCATCGAAGCCGGGAAACGGCGCCGTTCGTCCTAAGCTCCCTCTGGGCTCTCCTGCGGCAGGCACAGGTGGCGATGGAGGACGCAGGCTGTCGTCGACGCGAGGACCACGCCGCCGTCGCCGCACCTGAATAATTAACGCCAACATCCACTTTCCCGGCCGCGCTATCGCCTTTAAAAAACGCGGTACACCTTGATACGACCATCACCCACGACGCCGGCTTGGAGCTGAATGGAAGAGTAGGAGGCGAAGGACAGAGGGGGATGAGGGGGAAGGAGAATAAAAGAAAGACAGACT
>NC_051414.1:21489341-21489483 GCF_015228065.2 Penaeus monodon
AGGCGAGAAAGATTTTCAACTTTTAAGAAGAATCCTCAAGAAATCTCCGCTGCGGTAGGTCAAGACTCGCAAAATGCTTTGGGAATCTTTCCCTTCTTCATCGTATCATTTACAACCTTCAAAATCTCAAGTGCCCCCACCC
>NC_051414.1:21489507-21490071 GCF_015228065.2 Penaeus monodon
TCGTCAAACACTTAACCTTAATCAAAAGAAAAAGATAAAAAATATCCAAGTCATCTCCAATCAGATTCATCTCCGACTCCCAATGAGTTATTTCAGCATCATCATTACCTCGTCAGACACAGGTAATGGCCCCCATCTCGGAATCCCTTAAAGGAAAAACACATCACTGTTTAAGTGCTCAGTCTCCCGCTCAAAATAAGAGGGTTTACGGCGATCAAGATTTTTAAAGAAGAACAGGGCCATGGGAAATAAGAAAAAAAAACTTAATAAGAACGAAAGTGAAAAAAAAACGGTAAAACGAAACAACAAAGAAGGCCGAGAGTAAATCCCATTTTCAAAGTTCACTAATTGGGGATGGCCATATGACAAGGGGGGGGGGGGTAGGCTGGGAGAATCAGGTGTTATGTTCTTTGCAACCATTCTTAGCGAGAACACGTGGACAGTGTGTTCTTAGCAAGAAGAACACAAGCGAAAAGAATATGACATCGGGGCGAGGCTATTGCAGCTCTTGAAGGCGAAATGAAGGAGTGACCCAAGTGGCGAGTCAGCGGTAATCATCTAAAT
>NC_051414.1:21490572-21490900 GCF_015228065.2 Penaeus monodon
TCGCCTACTTTTAAAAAAAGGCCCCGAATGCATCCGCTGAGCAGAAGCAGAAGCAGATTAAGCGCCAGAAACGGAGCTCAGCGAGAGCAAGGGCGCAAGCAAGGACAAGCAAGCCGCGGCAAAGAGCGAGACAAAAACTCCAAAACAATCAACCTCCCAAACGGGTTATCATTACCAGACGCACGTTTCCGAAATAAGATTAAATTCGTCCTTCAAATTTGGCTGATTATCTGAGTTTTTTTGGGTCATTTGAAGGATTCAGTGAGCGTGATATCCTGGGTGAAAAGACGCTAAGGCGCACACCTTCGCCATATGCGCGGGAGGAAGA
>NC_051414.1:21491129-21491211 GCF_015228065.2 Penaeus monodon
CATACGATCCAGTGATTGTGGTCTGGGAGAACGTGCGGCATCGGTGACCTTCGTAACACCCCCCCCCCCCACCTCGGTGATG
>NC_051414.1:21491453-21491651 GCF_015228065.2 Penaeus monodon
CGAGTACAACATCCATTATAACTTCACTACTTTTCCCTTTTACGAAGTGTTACCGTCCATCACCGACTCTTCCATTGTTCCCGCGGAATAACACCTTCCACTCGCCCTAGATGGAAGGCGACCCAAGCTGACTGTAAAAGGGGCACTCTTTAGGGCGTATTTACAACTTGGGCGGTGGACGCGCGCGCACGCTCCTCG
>NC_051414.1:21491929-21493471 GCF_015228065.2 Penaeus monodon
CATATGTATACGCGTGCGCATACATATGACAAATTAGACCATGCCTGAACAAGAACAGTCTCATTTTGGTGAGATATTAAGAATTACTGACCCATACAAATTAACAATATACTAATGCAACATCTTCCGACCAATCCTTCCATAACTTTGCAATGGACTTTCGTTGCAAGTTCTTCGGCGAGCGAGAACCTTGGGTGCCTCTTTTGGATATTTCAGAGGCGATCGCACCTGGGCGGGTGAGTGGGCGTTTCAGTGGGCGGGCCAACCATACATCAACAACATTGCCCAAGAGAAAGTTCCAACGCGTCATCACAAAGCATCGTTGAAGAACATGAACATCACAAGGTGAACAAATACCATTTAGGAGGAATAAATGCTTCTCTGAACGCTGGAAAGGCTGAATGAAAATGTTTCAGGGCCACTCTAAAAAAAAAAAGACAGTCGAGGTGCCCTTAATTGCACTTGCTCCAGCCTCCTCGGGGCTCGGGTCACTATGAATTTGCCGGTCCTGGTCGGAGGCAAGGTCAGCCGGCCCCCAGACGGCGAGGGAGGGGGGGGGGGGCGATACCCGGGCCATATGACGCAAGTTCCTCCCGTATAGGGCATTTTGGCGAGAGGTTTGCACAGACGGTGCAGGAGAGGTAGAATAGAGAACACGAATGGATTCTGAAACCACTGGCACTGCCCAAATCTAGCTGGGCAATCGAGGTCGCGAATTCGGAATTCTTTCATCTGGCGCCGAAACCAAGGGAATGCCATTCCTATCTCAACTGCAATGGAAAATCTATTTGTAATATTCATTGTTCACATCCGCAGTAGTGTACGTTACTGTACAAATTGTAGTGTTTTAAGCACCCTCTAATAACAATTGCCTTGGCTACACACGCCTTAACAAGGGAATGAAAGTGGCATGGCAGGCTTTGGATTATAAATAATCATGTGTGTTTACCCTAAAAAAACATCGTGAACATCCAATGTGCATATAAAGAGATGTGCTTAAATACGAAATATATTTTTTGTTAAAAGACAATATAAACACTACAAAAATGGGAGAAACAATGCCAATGAATGAGATAAAGGAAGACATCCTTCTTTTCACCCCATCTCCCGCCCTTTCCCTCTCCGTGTACAACCCCCTCCCGCCCAGACTCCTTCCACCATCCTTCCGCCCTACCTCCGCCCGGCCGCCCCCTCCCGCCCCCCGCCCAACCTCCCCGGCGGCGCAGAGAGTGAGAGTTGACACTCAGCATAACAGCGGCCGCGCCGGGCGCCCGCCGCCGCTGAGCCTTCACCTCGCCGCGTCATCGATGGAAAGTCGAACATCTGTTTAGTTAATAAATCCCTGCTCGCCCTCCTATTGCCGCCAACGACCAACGCCTTTGGGAAAATACTAGAAGCTTCTGTTGGCGACGGCGGTAGTCTCTCCTTCGTGTGATTTCCTTCGCGGAGAAAAGTGTCTGACGTGTGAGCAAACAGCGCCTAGTCGTGTGCCATTTATGGGTTTTGTGCTGAGGTCTCCCGCTGATGCTTCCCGGGGAAGAG
>NC_051414.1:21493609-21494122 GCF_015228065.2 Penaeus monodon
CATACGAATGCCGGAGTGCCCCATGGTTCCGGGCGGTCCGCATGGAAAGCCCGACAGCAGGAGAGACCGAATAAAATAATAGCAATAATAACAGGGAAGACGAGTCCATTTCATCGCATGTCACGGGGAAACCGCGGAGAGAGTAGCGCCTGTGATGGACACCGATGTTTAGTATCGATGAAAGCTACGATTAGGATCCCGAATGGCATCAGGCTTCCCTCTTGTTTTTCACCCAGAAGCGCCATCACAATAACATTCCCTTATGGAACGTCCACCGCCCTCTCGCGTGAGTTACAGCCAGCATTCCGTGGCACGCTGTAAATGCTTTATTAAGGTCATGCAAACATGCGACGTGTAAAGGTCTTACACAATATGCCTTAATGCTGTATGTAAGTGTAATGTCCAAGGCATTCGCCGCATTGTGTGTGCTGCGCTGGCATGTCAAAACTGTTATCTCAAATCCCATCCTTATCGTCCATCAGAACTCGGGGGAAGGCGGTGGAGACAGTTATC
>NC_051414.1:21494168-21494505 GCF_015228065.2 Penaeus monodon
CCTAATTTCAGATATTCTTACATTGCCTCGATATCCTCATTCTATCAAAGGACCTGACGGGCCCGCCATTTCCGAGATAATCTGATCCTGACCTGATATCCTTTGACCGATTCACTAAGCTTGTGACTTGATAGGAGAGCGATTGCCGTCATGCAGGCGTCATGTAAAGGTGCGTCTGACGGCGCATCTGTTTCCTCTTTCGTGCTTCCTCGCAAAGCCCTCCTCGGTAATAGAGTCAAGGTTGCAGTCACCCAATGAGGGCAACTTCTGCCCCTTCGCCCATTACTCACTCCGCTCTTCCTTTCTCTGTTTTTTTTTATAGCGACTGGAATCTATT
>NC_051414.1:21494670-21494929 GCF_015228065.2 Penaeus monodon
TCTTGTCTCTATTTCCCATTCTCTCCTTCTCTCTTTCTCTCTTCTTCTCTCCCCTCCCTTCTTCTTTTTCCCCTCCCCTTCACCCTCCCTTCACCCAGGCGACCCTACCCCGCGTGCCGGCGTGAGCCTCATTAGCGAGTTCCCTGCCTTCATTAGCCTTCTGTGTCTTACAGCATGTTCGCAGTTTCACTTCTTTACTTCTTTCCATTGCTGTGATGTTTCTCTCTGTCTGTATTTTCTCTGTCAACACTTCCTCTCT
>NC_051414.1:21495377-21495472 GCF_015228065.2 Penaeus monodon
TCCAGCCTCACTCCTCTTCAAGGCCTTCCGCCCAGTACTCGCTCTCCTAGTTCTTAATTCCAGGCCTCTGCCGGTTCCTACCATTATTTCTTACT
>NC_051414.1:21495790-21496168 GCF_015228065.2 Penaeus monodon
AGAGCCCGCGCCCCCGGTCCCCTAATCTCCTTCCTTGGATCGATAAGACGCCCGGGCTCCATCCAAGAAAAATATCAAATATTCGAAAGTGAAAAAAGAGAGAAAAAGTCCTACCGCGATATTGAGGATGAAGTGGCCTGGAAGGAGCTGTTAACAGATGGTGCTTCATTTCGCGCGGGATAAAATGTTGCAGATGGTAACGGGGAGGAAATTGGTGCGTTGCAAATGCACGAAGGGACTAAATAAAAATGGTTTCGCGTTATAGGAATTCTGCGATACGTGTTTATGAAAAAAAGCAAAAGTGAAAGGCCTCGCTCTGTTGTTTCGGTAACATCTGTTTCAAGCGTATAAAAAAGTTTTCAAAGACAATGTTGATAG
>NC_051414.1:21496389-21496628 GCF_015228065.2 Penaeus monodon
CCTGCCCAAGAAACTTTTTTTTTTTTACGGTGGGTTCACTTAAGGAAACTTAATTCGCTTAAAAATCAGAGGAACGATAGACGAAGGAAGGAAGAAAATAAAGAAAACGAAGAAAAAGAAAAAAATAGGAATGGAGACAGCTTAAAATAACACGAGTTGACATGGAAAGGTCACGAAGACAAAACAGAGAATTATAAATGGCCTCAGAGGATTCGAGCTTCTCTTTAGCACAAAGGGGA
>NC_051414.1:21496907-21497244 GCF_015228065.2 Penaeus monodon
ACCAGGTAGCACAATCGGGGCCACAGAATACAGATGACCCGCCCAAGGTTACAAAATGTCGACATACGAGGGGGATACAGGTCGACCCCTTGTCAAGGCTGATTAGTGTGAAGCAATACAGGAAACTTCAATTGGTTATCGCCAGGTACAGGTTTGCCTTTTTCTCGCCCGCACTAGTTACCTGTGACGGATAATCATGTTACCTGTCATCAGCGCTGTGGCCGCGGGAAGTTCAATAACCGGTGACATCAATATGAAATCACGCATTGCGGATGTTGACATGAACACGCAATAAATATTGTTTGCTTATGGGGACAGAAAAGGACTTAATGAAAAG
>NC_051414.1:21497914-21498105 GCF_015228065.2 Penaeus monodon
CCGTTATTCAACCCAGTCTAGATTTCGCCTACTAACGCCGAAATAAACAACAATCACGTGTGAATTTCGGTGATATGTGATGGAATAAAATGTCCATTACGCATCTGATTAAATAGCCTCACACTTCATTAAAAAAAGTATACCCTCGGTCTGAATAATGATGAGGTTTATGATCAAATTATTTTTTTTTT
>NC_051414.1:21498123-21498856 GCF_015228065.2 Penaeus monodon
GGGGGGGGGGGGTTGCGATTTGAGCTCGAGCGAAGACTGAAGTGCAAGAATTAAAAAGAAAATGATAATGAGAATCCTCGATCGATTTTCTTTCCCTTTATTATCTTTTTCTTTTAGGTAAGTTTAATATAGGTCAATGACGAGCGAAAACATGTGAAAAAGATATTGCCAAAATGATAGGCAGATTTTTTTTTTATCTTCAATACATTCGCAGTGTAAGATATTTTTTTACTCTCTCCAAAAGTAATAATCTATCTTTGCAAAACAGTCGAAGTTATTTCCATGATACATTCTTATCTTTTACTTCTATATACTTACCATTACGTATCTATTTTATTCTCCATACCAGTATATCTATCTTTGCAAAACTCGAGATTCCTTATTCTACCTTTCACTCTATCACTCCTTCACTTTTCTCACTTCTTCACCCTTCACTTACCTCACCCTCTTTCATATCTCCTCTACCTTACACTCCTTCTTTCCACTTCACGTCTCCACATCTTCACCCTATCTCACCTCTCCTCACCCTCACCTATACCTTCCTTTGCCCTTCCGTCTCTTCAAATCCTTCACCCTACTCACCCTAACGCTCTCCGCCACCTTCACCCTACATCACTGCCGGCGTCGTCTCTATAAAGCCGATCATGAGCGATACAAAAAGAGATAACAAACGGAAAAAAGACCAAAATAATATTCAAAATGCCACAACAATACTCATGCTAGTATAATGATG
>NC_051414.1:21499367-21499626 GCF_015228065.2 Penaeus monodon
CGGATGTGCAACGGGAGATCAAGCTCGGACGGCCAAGATGCTCGTGGATCCGCGCAATAATGGGGAGTCCGGAATGGCGCGCCGTTTATCACAGGGGAATAATAAAGTTGGTTTGCATTTACGGCGCTCTATAAGGTATAGGTCATTGGAGGGGCACACAAAATCAGCATCTTTGATGGGACAATTGCAAAGCGGAATGCAAATCATGGTGGTTGGAATGTTTGATTAAGCAAAGCCTAGGTACAATCAAATCTTTTGC
>NC_051414.1:21500382-21501879 GCF_015228065.2 Penaeus monodon
TCGATCGATCGATCTATTAATCTACCTATTATAAATAAATTCAGGTCTGCATGCATTCACGTATGTAATAAGCAGCTATGATATAAGACCTTGATTCACTGTTAATAATCTAATTTGATTCAATAAGTTACCTAATTAAGGAGAGGTAAGGTTCAGCAGTTCTAATCTGGCTTTATGGGTACCTGAATTAAGGTCGAATTTCCTGTGCAGAAAACGACTCAGTAGAGAGGGGAGGACACTGGCCAACCTATTTACAGCTAAACTGTCCTTATTTCTAGTTCATTGACATTCGGCGGAGGAAAGTTTAGAATTAATATTTTGAGAAACTTAATGATATCTTAAACTAATGAATGCATTATCCTAAAATAAAAAAATTATAGTTCTTGCTTATCTCCGCGTCGATAAATAATTGTTCATCATCACGACGAGAGGGAACTTTTGTGGACTATTATTATAGAAGGCTTTAACCCAGTTCCAGACATATAATTATCACCAGACTTGTTTCCTTCCACAGGTGCTCGGTTCCCCAGCAACACCTGTCCTGGCCGCGTGTCCCTCCCGGTAACCCCCCGCGAAGTTTGCGCTCTCGACGCGAGGAAATGTGGTCAGGAAGAGTATAAAATGAGCATGAGGAGGGCTGTTATTGTAGTAATCATTTATATTGGTGTATGAGATGGAGAGGATTGATAACCGTTTTACATTATAAGAATGTTGGTCTTTAAAAATGGATATATAAATGTTTATATACATATTCTATGCTAGTGATGAATTTTCCCTAACGTCTGTGTAGAATATTTACCAAATGACATCAAAGAACGAGTTCGCTTGGAAATATCATTCATTTGCCAGTGGAGAGTAAATTACACCAGTCACCCATGCACTGACCGTTACTCACCTTCTTGCGATGCAGATCCTGCTGCCTGCTGTTTGTTGTCCGCGGGGAGCTGATGAGCACTCGGGGCCGCTTTGGGGGGCACGTCAGCACCACAACCCTCCTTGTACACCACCACCGTCTTGGGAGGCTCCATCGCCAGGTACTCGAAGTCACTGTCAGCGTCGGACCAGGAGTACGCCGACTCCTGGCCGTCCTGGTGCCGCCTTTCCCATATTCCGAGGAAGTGGCTGTCTTCGGAGGATTTCGAGGCGCTTCTGATCACTCCCGATGTGGGATCGGATGCTTTAGACTCCGTGCCATCCTGAGTTGCTTCGGAATGCTGACTGCCTGATGCTTTTGAGGAATGTGAGTCGCTGCGCTCTAGAGCGGCTTTGGAATGTAAATTCGAAAAATCCAGATGAGTCGCGCGGAGATTCGCTGCCTGAGAACTCGCAAGCGCCTCGAGGGACTCGACCGAGGAGACAGCAGGAGCGACCTCCGTCTTCAGAGTCTTATGGACGAGCCGCCCGATCTTGTGCTTGGCGTCTTTGATCCTCTTGAGGGAAGACGATATGGTGCCCTTTATGTCCTTCGGCTGCTTGTCGTTGCTGTTGAAACTGAAT
>NC_051414.1:21501914-21504038 GCF_015228065.2 Penaeus monodon
GGAGAGCATCTTGCCGTCCACCTTGCTCCCCGCCGTGGGCTCGAACAGGTCCAGGTTCAGGTTGTCCATATCCGTGTCGTGCTCCGTCTCCGAAAAGGCCTCGAACTCGGCGTCGGTCACCAGGTCTTCGTCGGAGAAATTCTCGATGACTTCCTGCTCTTCAAGCTCGTCGTAGCCGATCATCGACGGGAAAGCAACTTCGCTGAACTCATAGTTGCTGCAGGGGACGATTTCCTCGACGCTCAGCACCGTCTCCGCGCTCCTGCAGGACTTTAAGCTTTCCCTCTTGGGGTCCTGGGGATCCCTGGGTTCAGGCGTGGAATCGTCCAGAATCTTTGCCTCTCCCACTTCCATCAGGTTTGGGAGAGACTTCGAGTCTGACTGCGGCGTGAATTTCCCCGACTCGAGTACTACTTCATTGCTCGATTTATTCAGATCGCTGTCCAGATCGAGTGGAAGGACCCGGTCGATCTTAGACGCCAGGCTCATATTCTTAGCTTTTCTCTCGCTGAAGGCACCTGCATGGGAAATGTTAGACTCGACTATCTCTCTGTCTGCTTCGTAAATGGAGGAAGTCTCTTCCGCATTGTCCACTTCAGACTGTCTTTCGCAGAGAGAGCTTATACCCGACGCTACTGACTCGTTGCTGTCGAAGACGACAGCGATGGAGGATGAGTCACTCCCGCCTTTCATTGACTCCGATTCAAGCGCCAGTACCTCGGCGTCTATCTCGGCCTCCAATCTCTCGAGATCGCGAACCAAATTACGCCTGAACTCCACCTCCTTCTCCATGCCTTCGGGAGGCTCGCTATCGTCCAGGATCTCCGCGGACTCGCTCTTCTCTGCGGCTTCGTTGCTCTCGCCATTTTGCTTCCTCCACTGGTCTGCTATGTTCTCGAAGGTGTGAAGAGTGAGCCTCCTTGAGCGCAGGGAGCTTCGCGGTTTTGGCTTGATGAGTTTAGGCACAAAATTTAGCGACTTTCTCTTTTCCTTGTCGCTCTGCTCGGAGGTGTGCAAGCGGAGGTGACCGAGATCATCATTTGACATGTACTCCTTCCGTCTGAGCGGACATGACGAAGGGCAAATCAGGGGGAGGTCGAGCTTCTGCTGCTCTGTGCGAGTTCTGCTGTTGGAGTTTTTCAGGATCTCAGCTCTCTTGACGAGAAATTCTAGATTCTCCGTCTTGGGGTCTGGATAATTCATGCTCTGAGGGTCAACAAGAGCGGGATGCTTGTTGCTCTCGCTGACTTCCTGTCTGACGGCACCTCGAGGCCACACTGGTGGCGGGAGGGCGAGTGGCTTCCCATCAGGGGTGATGTTGTGACAGAATTCTTTATCTTGTTCATATGACTCCAATTTTGCTAAATCCTCATCAGCGATCATCTTAGTTTCCTCTTTAATCTTTGATAAGCAGGAAACACCAGAACTTGCTGAGAATTTTCGCCCTTCACTCAGACTAGATTCACAAGCAGATCCGGTCATGGAGCTGATCCCTGAACTTTGCATGGACGTCGTGCTTGCGCCGGACATCTTTCGCACGTCAGCGTTCTCCCCCAACTCCGTGGGTGACGTCGGCGCTGCTTTGTACTCGTGGAGAGGCTGGCCCCGCATGCTCTTCTTCCTTCCCGGGAACCATTCCCAGTCGTCTGATATCGAGGACGAGAACGACAGCTTCCTGGCACTCGTCTCTGATAAAGACGATATTCCGGAGGAGTTCGAATACCTCCTGACGGGCGTTTCCCCCGAGGGAGACACGTCGATGAATTCATCATCGGGGGTTGTGATCGTGGAGCTAAATGACGTTTTAGCGACTCTCGTTGGAATCGCAGGTCGACTCTTTGGAGTCTTTCCTCGGGAACACCGGTCTGGGAGCCTCGATGTGGGGCGTCGTCGTGGGGGATTTACTCGCAGGATTGGTGTGGGCATTCGCCGCGGACTGATCGGCACTCCTACGGCTACAGTCCTCCTCGGTGTCAGTCATGATCTCGTCACCTATATCGGATGTCTTAGACACTTGCCGAGAGATATCTTTTATTACTTCCTTCACAACTTTGTCACTATACTCTTTGATGTGATGTTCATCCTGACACAGTGAACGACTAAGCATTTCACACGATTTGTGGT
>NC_051414.1:21504067-21507729 GCF_015228065.2 Penaeus monodon
TCGTTCACCGCCGCCAGACTCGTATCTTCACTGCATGTCTCACTCACTGAGTTTTCCGCCTGACTAAGGGCATGCGCGCACTGCAGGTCACACACCTCGCCGCTCATGCTGGCCGCTGCACGCTGATCACTTTCACTTTCGCATGAATCGAAGTTTACTACAGGAGGCGAAGTTGTATCAAGGGGCAAGTGTGGAGCGCCGTCCGTACCCTCACATGTGCTGACAGTGACTGACCTCGTCACGAGTAAGTCGTCACAGCTGCGAGTGGCTGAGTATATTCCTGGCGCGAGGTGAGCGGTAGTGCCTCCTGGCCCACTCTGACTGGCACTGGTCGATGGTAGGGTGCCACTCATGATCCGCTCCGCTATCAAAGTGGCCAGTGCCTCAAGGTCAGGGGTAGGCTGGGCCTCTGCAGCGAAATCGAAAGTGCAAGTTGCCAGCTGAGCGGCTGCGACGGTAGTAGCGTGTGGGTCAGCATCTGTGCCGCTTGCCTCACCCGGGGCGGAGCTCCGGCCACTTGTGACCTCATTTTCACGCGGATCACGCGAATTTGCGTAATGAGGCTCTGTTGGGCCCGCGACTCCCTGATCGGACAATGCTGCACTCTGATTGCGATCATTTCCGGTCATGCAGCTACCTTTTATGACAGGTGCATCGGCCTTGATTAGATCTGAAGTCAATCTATCCGCATATTTCCCAGTACATATACTTTTTTCGCTGTCATCTGACGCCGGGCTACATTTTGAATGAGCGTCGATATTGCGCACGGTTTCGAAAGAAGCTTCGATATCACTGGACGGAGTCGACGCTGGAGCAGACTCATCGGTGACGTCTGCCAGCGGCGGGTTAGTTAGTTCTGGGGTTAGTAATGTGTTAGTGTTGCCATCGAAGGAACCATGGCAACTGTCATCACTGTCACACAATACGGTGTCAATGACGGTCTCAAATTCGTCGCTATCGTGCCTCTCTTCGCCGAGAGGGTCAGGATAAGCAACAGTTGTGTTTTCGGTACCCAGGGCAGAACCCGCATGAGACTCTTGAGCACTGCCCTTACCTAATCCTAAAAAAGGCTTGACAATAACGTTGTGGGGAGCAGCGTCAAGGAAGCCGTCTTTCTCGTCCGAAGGTTCTGGAAGCGCCGGAGTGGGAGAATTACTCTCGGTGCTGGTGGATTCTGCCACCGGACTCAGACCTGAGCTGGAGGTGTCGGGCTCTCCCACGTCGGCCAGGTTGCCGTCGTCGTAAGAGTCCTGTTCCTGGAAGTGACTGTCTGATTTTTGGTCGGACAGAGAGCTCCCGACGGAGGACAGCACGGAGGAGCTGTCTGACGGGAAGTTGAAGTTGCCTTGGCCTCCGGTAGAGTCGAGCACCAAGAAGAACTCGTCGATGTCCGACTCGTGGTCGCTCGGCGGAGACTCGTTTTCCCAGTCGGCGACGAAGTGACGCAGGATCAGCTGGGACTCCTGGTAATCGGCAGGGTCGCACGAGTCTGTCTCGTCCTCGTACGTGTTTGGCGAGGACTGGGTTTCTTTGCTGTCGCTCGACGAGTACGACGAATTGTCCCTAAAGCTGGTTGCTACACTTTCTTCCTCTTCTTTCTTCTCGAGATCCTCTTCCTTCTTCGCGTCCTCGAACTCGGGAACCTTAAATTTGCTTTCAAGACTAATAAAGAAGGTAGTGGCCTTGGGGGAAGGCTTTAGCGTAGCCTGCACGAGCCTTGTAGATGCTAGGAGTGTCTGCGGTGTGTCTTGCGTTGCCCTGAGGAACGCCACGTCTCCTAATCGTAAATTCGACGAGGGAGGCGTCTCCTTCTGAGACTCTAATAACTCCTTCGTCGGATCCTCTGATGACGATTCCTGTGATGTTTCCACAGTTTCCTCTTCGGTTGTGTTAGTGTCCGCATCTTCCGTTTTGTCACTCGAGACTGACGAACTGATATCAACCTGGACCTCTGCAGACATTTTCTCTTTTGGCTGGACGCTCTCTGTGTTGCCAGAATTCTTCTCCGCGTCGGGTCGACGATCTTGAAGACTGTCAGACTCTGGGCTGCTGTTACTGGCGACAGACTTCTGCCGCTCAAAGAATTCACGTAATTCGCTGACGAGTCTTGGACGGACATCTTCCAAGGAGTCGTTATAGCAGGAACTTTTACGACCCTCCATCGGCGGCAGAGGGGATACGGGCGATGTCGGGCTCTGAGGCAGGTCTTCGAGGGAATCGGCGCTCAGGACACTCGCTTTCCTTACGTCTTTTCCCTCAGATTCCCGGGTGCCGCTGTGTCTCGCGGAGGAGTAATTGGGGTAGAGGTAATTCGTCTTGGCCTGAAAGGTCTCAGGGGGCTGATACGACCCATGGGAAGGGTACACATCACCTACCTGCCGCTCGTACGCGCCTCCGCGAGACACGTCCTCGAGCACAGGATAGCCGTCCCTCTGGTGGTACATGGACTCGTAGTCGCTCTCCGAAACGTAGTGGCCGCTGCTGGGGGGATAGGTCCTGGCAGGCAGATAGTTAGGGTCTGCCGAAGGATAGTCGTGGCATGGCGGGCGATTCACGAAGGGCGCTTGGTGCTGGAAGGACGGGTTGACGTAGGCGGGCATGCGTCCGAAGTGGGCGTGGCTCGGCGGTTTCTGCGGGTGTTGGTACCCCTGGTAGGGATGAGGATAGTTCGCCGAGAAGTGAGGATGGCCCACGTTTGAGGCCGGGGATTGGTACTGGATCATCAGATTCTCCAGCGAGTCGTGCAGGTTCGCGGCGTCTTCGTCACTCAGGCATCGTTCGAGGCTGAAGTAGCCACCCTCGGCATGCGGCGGGTTGTCGGCCTGCACGTGGCCCCTTTGGGCGAGGTCGGGCGAGGGCGTGAGGGTGTGAGTCTGGCTCTCGAGGGAGTCCAAACCTTCGTCGTCCTCCGACGGTAACGCGGGATCGTGGCATGACGACGTCTGCCTTACGTAGAGATCGAGATGTTGGAAAGTGACACCCGAGAGCGCCCTGTAGACGCCCCGCTGAGGCAGTCGTCCGCGAACGCCGCCCCCGCCAACCACCAGGACCGCCCGTGCAGGGTCGCTCGCCCCAGCGGCGTTATTCCCACCCCCACCGCCGCCCCACGTAAACTCCCTTGTGGCATCCATGGCTACAAGGTCATCGCTCGGGCGCCCCTCACTCGCGCACTCACTTTCTTTAAAAGGATGAGACAGTACTCCCTGTCTCGTACCTCTTCACTTGTCAACACAAATGCAAATATCTCAGAGAACAATTACAACACAACTTCGAAACTGAAACCACAGATATGGCACTCTTGGCACTTTCATAAATAATCACCGAATAGCATCCATCTGCAAAACAGTAGTAAATGGCCACTTAGGTATTGATTGATACACTTGTACCCAACAACACCTGTCAAAAGATCACTTTCAGTTTATTATAAAAAAGTGGTTTTACTATCCATGGGAGGGTGCTCCCATTTCAACCTGAGATGAACACCTGTAACGGAACATGCTAATTTAGCTTTTTCTTCGTATTAAGGGGATACTTATGCCGTACCTGGCCTAGTTCAGCCTAAGATGAGGACCGGTACTTTTTTGCGTGCGTGTCCTCGACCCGGTGTCCCTTTATGGTGTGGCGCTCGTGGTGCGTAATCACTTTCTTTAGCTCTCCCTCTT
>NC_051414.1:21508504-21509821 GCF_015228065.2 Penaeus monodon
CTAGCAGATCCCCCGTAGAAAGTAGTTTTAATCTGGTCCTCTGCCCCCGTCCATACTAAGTACTTTTTTATTTTGGTCAAGGAATCTTATGCAGATGCCTCGCGTTGCTATGGGTGACGAGCGTCGATCTGTTTCTTTTGTGAGAAACATATTTGGAATCTCAGGTGTTTATACTTTCACCCTGAGATCCAGATGCGTTTTTTCTAAAGGGTCACATATTTAAACGTTTTGACGCATTTGATTCTTCACTCGAGGAATATAATCGGCAGATGTTACTGATAGGTACTCTTGTATTTGCGTCAGGCATGTCTCATGAATGAAACTCATGATCGTGTTTCATGTCATGTCCCTAAAGTCAGGTAGCCTTGTTCTTGTGCCAAATACAAATTGCGTGCGTCCGTCCATTAATATATCGTGAAGATGGAAGAAGAATGAAACGATAAACAAGAAAAACAAGAGAGAAAATTTAAAGAACGTAAAAAGATACGATAAACAGGATTTGGTGGATTTTACGGTACTCTCGCAATCGCCACTCATCTTTGAAACTGCTGTTTGGCGCCCAAATATGTATTGTTATCCACAGTTGCCTCCCCCTCGTTTCTTTTTCTTTTCAATATTTCGGTTCCCTGGTGCCGTGTTTTTTCACTCTTTCCTCATTGCATCCTAATATCCTAATATGTCTTACCATCCTCCAGTTGTCTTTCCTTATTCCCTGTCTTCCCGTGCTGATTTTCCTTCATTTTTCTACCTTCTCTTTGTACCTTATTTTTTTTACATTTCCCATAATTCTTCATTTACCCTTCAAGCTCTTTGCCATTCGTTCCTTAAATCCCCGGATGAGACTTCAATGCCACGGGGTCAATGGTTACGAGGAACGTGGGCTGAGTGAACGTGTTTCCGCTCTATAGTTTTATTGGGGCGAAGCAGCTGCGGTTCAACACAAGTCACGATGTAAACCAGAACCTGCTACAATACTTAAGAGGTCACCCGTTATATCTCTTCCACAACAAAAATAAAAAAAAGAAAGAGTAAACAAATTGGTTTGATTAAATCTATTTTTGTTTGTTTTGGTTTGTCTTATGTAATGTATATATAGGCGATTATTGCTGCAACAGTCATAACTTATATCTCGTAACGTGAGGAGTGTTTTATATAGAACATCTGAAACTGGGTGGTACAAAATACACCGCAAGTGTGGAGGTTACAACTGTTACTCGCATCTGGGATACAATCCAATCTCCCGCAGGTGTGGTTTACCTGACACGCCTCTTTCGCTCCCAGGTTATTCACCACACTCCTCCCGGCGCATGCGCCTCT
>NC_051414.1:21510654-21511349 GCF_015228065.2 Penaeus monodon
ACGTAAACACACAGAGTTCAATGCAATCACTCAGACGTTCCACGTGGCCGACAACAAAGGTGTTTTTCTTTCCTTCGGATCAGAGCTCATGCTTATTCCTCGCTCATCCCCGCCCTCCTTGCCACCCATCTTGGAAAAAAAGAAGAGAAGGGATTCCTCCTGACCCACTAGACAGCACCTGCCGCGCAACAAGCCAGCAGGCAGGTAAGGAGAGGCAAGAAGCCCCAGTGACTTCTGTCTCGTGCCGCATGGCCGGCCAGCCGCCTCACCTCGCTTTCGCCCACCATTTAAGACACGGGCGCTTTGTGCTTGCAAGCTAACGGTGAGAGATCCACAAAAGCGCGTGTACCAGCGCCTAGCAAGCACCACCCACCTACTCACACTGCCGCGGCAAGGAGGGAGAGAAGGGGTGTGGGGAGGTGGTTTAGGGAGGGAGAAGGGGTCAGCTTCTGTGTGGGAGAGTGGGTGTGGGTGTTGGGAAGGACGTGGGGTCTTACCACTCTGTGAGGATGTGTGATTAAGGGAGTGAGTGTAATTGTGGGTATTTGTAGGGGTAGGGGGGCCTATTACGGTGTGGGCGTGAGGAATGGGGAAAAGGTGTTACTGTTGCCTGTGTTTGTGCGGGTGCTGGAAGGGGGAGGGGCGCTACCAGGGTGTGGGCGTGGGGGAGTGGAAAGGTTCCTGCTACTGCGCGA
>NC_051414.1:21511405-21511660 GCF_015228065.2 Penaeus monodon
CTACTACTCCCAGCGCGGCCCATAACAATGACCGTTATATTCCCCGTGTTAGAAGGAAACGACATGACTTCGCGCCTCGTTTCTGTCGCCGATACGTGATGGCCAAAAGCCTGTTGTTGTTCGCTGGGAATTCTCAAGTGAAATGGGCTGCAGGATTTTTTTTTACGAATATCGGGAAATTTATCCGCATAAAAATCACGTAATCATCTTATCGTTGAGTCAAATATAATTTCAGTTATTTAGACCGTAAGCGCG
>NC_051414.1:21511696-21512518 GCF_015228065.2 Penaeus monodon
TTGCGTCAATATGTAATACTCTTTCTCATTTAATAACAAATGCGTAGTTCCTAAGGCTGCTCAGCGATACTATAAGTTGGTAACGAACGTTTCGTAAAGACCAGAGACAGCACGAGGCCCCAGCCGCTAAACGATGTTAAATTGATACTTTCGGCAAGGTTAAATCAAGTGTGAATTCACGCATGGTGCTATCCAGATCTAATTCATGGAAACAAACATACCAAATAAGGAAAACAACAATAACGAACTCCTAAATATGTACACCTGCACAGTTTTAAACCTTTACTTGCAAGGCAGACTAACGCTTTGTCCCATTTGTCTAAATTATACGAGTTCCCCCTCCTCTTGCAGGGAATCAGAGTGACGTCATTATGAATATTTCGCCACGCAATGAGGGGAAGGGAGGAAGCGATAGCGAGGAAGGGTGAGGAAGGAACGGCAAAGAAGGACGAAGAAGGGGAAGGAAGGAGAGGAGAAGAAGAGCGAGGAAGAGTGAGAGAGGTGAGGAAAAGGGCGAGGCAGGGGAAGGAAACGAAGGATGAGGAAGAACAGAAAAGAGAGGAAAAGAAGGACGAGGATGTGAGGGGCGAGGGAGGCCGAGGAAGGGGAAAGAAAGGAAGGGTGAGGAAGGAAAGGAAAGGGAGTGGGGGGGGGGGGGAAAGGCTGTTGCGATGAGCTATCTGGACCACGAGAAGGGAAGAGATATATATTTTATAATAAAAAAAATAATAATATGCTGAGGATACTGCCGATAACACGATAACGATTACAACAAAGCAAAAATCATAAAAGTTATAAAACTATATTTACTACTCTTACCAC
>NC_051414.1:21512596-21513078 GCF_015228065.2 Penaeus monodon
GACTGATTACATTTATATTTGAATCTGTGTGTATCTGACGTTTGTGGAGCAAATACTGATCAATATCTGAAACTATGACAATATTGATTTAAATGGAAAGGGATGAAATCATTACATTTTACGCAATCAACATAACCTGCTTTATATATCGAACACCATAACTACTAACATATTTTTTCGACGCTAATTAATTAATAGCGACCCTTTGATTCAATTAAGGCGCTACCCAGGTGAGGGCAAGTCACTTCGAAGGAGGCGGGAGTAACAGGTGCGACGGTGGGTTGGGGGGGGGGAGGTGCGAAAGGGGGAGAGGGAGGGGGGAGGGAGGAGGGAGGCATGGGGGTAAGGAAGAGGGGGGAGGGAATGGAGTCGGGAGGAGAGGGGGCGAAGAGAAGGAAGGAGGAGGGTGGAGGAAGCGAGGGAGATGGGAGAAATGGGGAGGGGGAGGAGTTGGGAGAAATGGGGAGGGGGAGGAGGGGATT
>NC_051414.1:21513116-21513831 GCF_015228065.2 Penaeus monodon
GGAACTGCGGCCCAGACTAGATGGTGAGAAGTGGGAGGGAGCGGGGTGACAGTCGGTGGGAGGCGGGGGGTCCAAGCCTACTGCGGTGGCCTTGAGTGCATTGTGGTTACCTTAAGCGACCCTCGCACCTCCTCCCCCCAACCTCCCCCATTTCCCCTCCTCCCCCTCCTCTTCGGTATACCGTTACGCCAGTTACCAGCCAAACAAGACGCGCCGCTTCTCTCTCTATTAAACATGGCCCAATATTTTGCATAAATTGACTGTAATCTCAAGGCAGAAAGCAAATTGTAGATAGTCAACTCCAACTGACATTTGCCCCAAAACCAGCCTAGATTTCCTTTAATATCCACTTTTCTTTAAGAATGACCTACATGTAAAATCCACATCACATTCACAATATTTCTAATAACACATCTGTCTAAAACATTAAAATAAAAAACACAATAAGCATAGTAATTCGATTAAAAGGAATCCGTCTGAAACACCAAAGCCAATCTCAGTTACTAAGCAGAAAACACATACGTGCAAACACACATGTAATATTTTCTCGCCTGTGTATTAATTGGTCCAAGTGTTCCCTTGATGTATTGGGAAATAACGTGCATTTTTAATACATTTTGCTCTGGAGCTTAAAGTGTCTTTCTTTTACATTTATGTTAACATTTTTCCCCACCCTCATCTTCCTGTCTGCAATATCTCTGTCTGTCTGCCTGTT
>NC_051414.1:21514287-21514531 GCF_015228065.2 Penaeus monodon
CTATAATTTTGATTTATAATCAGTATATATAAAATAAATAAAATGTTACGGATTGCATTTACATTAGCGAATAATAGTAAAGTCCAAAAATATTGAACAAAGATCAAGCCCGCGATAAAACAAATAAACGATTTTCTGCAGCTGATTAGCGAATTAACGGTCTAAAAAGACGTAAAAGAGCCTTCGAGCTGTTTCCGGCGTCGGTCGAAAAGTTCAACACCTCCATAAATTCAACTCGCTGATA
>NC_051414.1:21514938-21515055 GCF_015228065.2 Penaeus monodon
CGTCTTACCTCTTCAATATTTTACTTTCTGTGTCTTTGATGTGATCTTTAATTTTCTTTTGGGCTGTCCCTCGTTTTTCTTTTTTTTCATTTTCATATCTTAATTCCTCCTTCCCCT
>NC_051414.1:21515164-21515410 GCF_015228065.2 Penaeus monodon
TCTCCTTCCCTTCCCCGTGCGTGCTTCCCTCCCATACCAAACGAAACTAGACTGCTTCTTATCCTGACTTCTATCTTATTGCATTTTCCTTCTCAATTACTCCTTTCTTCCAGAGATAATTTCATTATTGCTCTCTTATTACCGTTTCGTTGGATTACAAAGGGTTTGATTACATACAAACGAAAACAATACTGCTCACTGCAAAGGCATGCCATTTTCATGAGGAGAAAAGTCTCTCTTTGACTT
>NC_051414.1:21515518-21515991 GCF_015228065.2 Penaeus monodon
CCAAGCAAACAACTCGCCTCTCAATCGATCAATCAACCAATGTCTAAAAATGAAAAATAAACAAATAAACAAGTTCCCGTTAATATCATTCACAGAAAATAAACAGCACTAAATCACACGCCAACTGTTCGCACACCAACAAAATAGACGGCATGAACAACTGTCGCGCGGGCGGGAAATCAAGAAATTTCAGACTGCCGAAAGTAAATAAATGGCTATGAAATCCTCTCATGTTTTGCAGTCACGCGCAGCTGTGATCACTATTGCTCACTATCCGTCATTGTCACACACCGCCAGAGCCAGAGATTCCTCGCGGTAACCCCGGGTCTGCGTTCGACCTCCAGGCCAGATCAGGGATAGTAAGAGTGATGATGATAGTGGCGCTAGTGATGATAGTGATGATGTGTCGCTGTTTGTACGCGGATTGATAAGGGCTATGTGGATTTCCTCTGTAATAGAGGGTCTGGGGTGGG
>NC_051414.1:21516317-21517145 GCF_015228065.2 Penaeus monodon
TCCGAAAGACAGACAGAAAGAGATAATCCCACCATATACTACATGAAATCTAGCTACAAACTTGGCGTTATTTTTCAGCCACCTGATACCATATCAAAATCGATCCGTTTTGGGATACTTTACCTCCATCTCATGCCTCCATTTCTTTCCCTACCTTCCTCATTTGTCTCCCTCATTTCCTTATTTCCTTTCCCCATTTCTTCCCTTCGTTCCCTTATTTCTCCCCCTCCTCATCCCTTTAACTCACTCCCTCCTTCCATTACACATCCTCCATGAACTGTTCCGAACACCTAACTTACCGGCGAGCACAAAGCGATCCGACGGAGGATTCTGTTACTTACTGCTTTATAAAATGCTCCCTTGAGACCATTTGGCCATGACCGCGGAGTCAAATGGGTAAAGGGGAGGGGAGAGAACTTCAAGTATTTGCACATAAAAAGTCACGCACAAAAGTCATGCATAAAAGTCATGCGATGCGCGATTGAAGCCTCGAAGCATCCCTGGGCAAATTGCTTTAACTGATTCTCGAAACACAAGTCGGCCATATGCATATTTCCCCCATCCCCACCCACCCATCCCCTTTCCCCGCACCATCCTTCTACCATCCCCCCTAAGCGATCTCAACCTCCCTCCGCCTCCCCTGCAACCTGCATTCAAACCAGCCAGACCTGTGACTGCGAGCACCGCACACCCGGACGCCACTGCACTCGTGACCAGTAAGCTGTCTCGTGAAGCTGATGTCTGTAATGGAGTCACGGCATCTTCGCTTTTCCCTCTACGACTGTGCCAATATCCGGAGGGGGGGGGGGGGCAAAGCGTGCTAGGTTC
>NC_051414.1:21517361-21517828 GCF_015228065.2 Penaeus monodon
AAGGGCTTGTGTACTGGGCTTGTATACTCTATGGTATTCAGCGCATGACTCCCCAGCAACCATTGTGTTGACGTGGCCCTCCCGTTGAGCCCCTCCTGCGGCTGCCCCTCCCCCACCGCCCCCTCCCGTGCACCAACAATCAATAGGTCTAACTTGCCACAATTAAAGTCATTCTCTCCGCATTTTCCTTTTCTTTTAATCCACTCGTGTTAGTTGGCCAAACCCTCGTCGCTTTAAGCTGAGGCCCCTGACTGGCTGCGGCGGCGAAGCTGTTTTCAAGCGGTCTGAATACCTGACTCTTCCTCTCTCTCCAACTTTTTCCCTATCTGTCGGTTTTCCTCTTTCCCTCTTTCGCTTTTTCCCTCTCTTTATCGCTTACTGTTATTTAGTATCATCGTCTTTCTCAGAGGTCGTGTTGTTGCGACCTGCTAGCCATGCAATTTAAACTTTTCCCTCGACCGTTTTAA
>NC_051414.1:21518113-21518376 GCF_015228065.2 Penaeus monodon
ATTCCTTGCCAGGTTCTCTATGACGCTCCGAGCGCACGCAACTTGCTGGACTGTCACGCTCCACATTCGCAATTGCTGGAAGTCATCTCCCGCACGTACACACACTGATATTTTCACCAGATGAATGTTCAGATTTTTTCTCTCTTCTCTTTTCTTATTCACCGAATTTTTTTTTTCCACCGGATGAAATTGCAACTTTTCTTATGTTCTTCTCTCTTTTCACCAAATGAATGATAATTTTCCTCTCCTCTTGCACCGGATGA
>NC_051414.1:21518416-21518631 GCF_015228065.2 Penaeus monodon
GTGATCATCTTCTCAGGACACGAACAAAAATGCGCCTTAATGCGTGCATGAAGAAACGAGGTTATTCGAGCAACGATGAATTATTGACATCAAGTAAGGATGTCAGGTCATCCTAATTAAAGCTTGCACGCGACCATGAGATGGGACTCAACGGGAGAGCTGAAGTGTTGCGTAAGTGTTTTTTTTTCAATATTGCAATGCACGTGGAGTGAACG
>NC_051414.1:21518780-21518927 GCF_015228065.2 Penaeus monodon
CTCCTTCTCTTTCATATTTAATCATTCAGCTTGCTAGCATCAATAATAACAGTAATTCTGCATTCTTCATTTTCAATATAATTTAAACGACGAAAAAAGGAGTTTAATTTTAAATGTTCGTTCGTTAAAGCTTCGTTCCCCTTCTCT
>NC_051414.1:21518977-21519128 GCF_015228065.2 Penaeus monodon
TTGCTTCGCAGATTCGAAGCATTTCCGGCGATTTGGAGGAAGGAGGGGGAGGATAATGTAAGAGACAATGAAAACGAAGAACAAAGAAACGTTATTAAGGATAATAGCAGATGAAGGTTAAAGAACGCAAGGAGGAAAAATGGATTTAAAT
>NC_051414.1:21519614-21520956 GCF_015228065.2 Penaeus monodon
TTCACATTAGTACACGGCCATATCCTTGCCAAATCTTCCGTTATACGATCCGCGAATTAAGCAAAGCCATAACTTATCCTACTGCAAAGATTTATAACACCATTAAACTGTTATCAACGCCCTTCGGTGTTACGGCCAGCGTTCCCTGCGTTACCACCGTCACTCGAGCGCCACATGGAAATGCGACTGAGCAAAAGACGTCACGAATATAACAATCTATCGTCACACTTAGCACAGGAAAATAACAATCTATCGTCACACTTAGCACAGGAAAATAACAATCTATCGTCACACTTAGCACAGGAAAATAACAATCTATCGTCACACTTAGCACAGGAAAATAACAATCTATCGTCACACTTAGAACAGGAAAATAACAATCTATCGTCACACTTAGAACAGGAAAATAACAATCTATCGTCACACTTAGAACAGGAAAATAAGAATCTATCGTCACACTTAGCACGGGAAAAGAACAATCTATCGTCACATTTAGCATAGTAAAATAACAGTCTATCGTCACACTTAACATAGGTCCGTCACACCCTGCAGACAACTGTCATACTCTGCAGGTCTGTTACAGTTTCCGGGTACGGCTCATGTATAGTACCTGGTATGACCGTCACAGTTTATACTTACGTGTTACGCTTTCGTATTATATGTAACAGTTTTGTCCACAGTTGTCACGACTGTATTAGCTATCAAATTAAAATAGAATGAAAAAATGTTAATAAAATGAAGCTACAGGTATTTATATCTACGTTTAATCGGAAAATATCAGTATTATCAAGGTATTTCTATCAGCTTTATCAGGGAGTCTTGTAAATTTAAACTGTCCACATATATGAACATTAACCTATGAAATAATCGTCGAGAATAGCTATTCACAAAAATCATATAAGAACGCGAAAATCATGCAACAGGTATTTGTATTTACGTTACCATTTTATGATATTATCTTTCCTTCCTTATCTATAAAGGCCAAGTAAATATTGCATCAAAATATTAAAACAACTTTCTTTTTTGCATAAGAATAAAATATCAAACTTGTGTTTGTTTATTTGTTTTACATCATAGTACGGCTCTCGTATATCAATCAAATTTAATAAACTCTGTTATTACATACGAAACAGAATCCTTAAAGCGTATTGCCAGAACTTATAAAAAGGAAAGCCAATCGTATGATTCCATTAAACTTTTAATGAAATACGATGGGAAATTCGCGATACTAATACGAGTAACATTATAAGTAATACCATAAGTAACATTAATTAGACTAATCCGCGACAAAAAACAACACTAAAGCGTATTTATTGCTGGTAATTTCATGGCGGTTGACAAA
>NC_051414.1:21520988-21521662 GCF_015228065.2 Penaeus monodon
GCTCTATTAACGAAGGTACAGACTTATTATTAGTGGATGAGCACCTCCAGGTACACAAAGAGGCAGGTACTGTGGCTTGGTACTTCCTCTTTCTTTCTTCAAGTTATTCTGAAGTGCTCCGATATTGGAAAATATGAGGCTTGTATAATTCGGCATACCTGGGCATATTATCCGTAGCGATTACAAGACTTTTATTATCATGCATTTGTTTAACTTAATTCTGTATTTAATCACATCGTTCTGCTTAATAAACAACACGCATATACATCATTAATCTACTTTTACAAAATAATTATCATACACGAGTCCCGTCACGCCCCTCCTCCCCCCATTGTCTTCCCCGCCCCTGGACAGCCCCGTAACCCCGCCCATTTCCATCCTGACGCCCCCTCCCCACCCGTATCACACGCGCCTTAGCTCACGCCCATCACGATCCTTGGTTTGTGGGTCATTCTGAGTGGTGATTCAGGTGATACCTAAACCACAAACTCTAGAAATCGAGCGAGACTGAAGGGTTACAGGAATATTTCTATATTTTTAATCTATATTTTTGGGTTATTATTGACGTTGCAATTTTTGTAACACCTGGACCTTCTGCGGTGACCTTTCTGAGGCCTAACGAAGGTTGAGTCACAAGGTAACCAGAGCATCACGCTTTGCTATATTTTTGCATT
>NC_051414.1:21521920-21522036 GCF_015228065.2 Penaeus monodon
GAAGACGTCCTATATTTAGTTATCAAAGTCTTAATCAGTTTCTCCCACTGAGCTGCGTTCCTCTTATCAGTGTTTTCATTTCCAGCCACTCTTATCCATAAAGGATGCAGACCTAC
>NC_051414.1:21522359-21523232 GCF_015228065.2 Penaeus monodon
ACTCCTTAAAACCAAACAATCCCCATGAAAATAAAAGCAAAAGGGTCCAACCACCTCCTTTGTTCTTTTTCCTGCCCGTGTTAAAATCCATGCTTGAATCGCCTTTCATCGGCACAGGATGCTCCCTATTCCCGGCCTTCAGAACGAACTGTATGTCACATAGTTACAAAGGACAGCCGGACGTTTGGGGTTGAGGACCTTCCACCTCACAGATGGCCCAATCGTGAATAAGTGAACAGGAACAGGAATCAGGGGGAAATAGTACTTTTTCCATTAAGGAACATCTAGTAGTTATTATCAGCGAGTTAAAGAAATGGAAAACTAATTCAAAGACTCGAAATATTACGGAAATACTGGAAAGTTCTGTTTTTTTCCCGTAAGAAATATGTCATAGAATAAGTTCTTCAAGAGGGAAGAATTTCCCCTCTAAAGCAAAGAAATGTAGAATTTCCTTAATAAATGTACTTAGCACCAAACACTTGTTTCAGTTCCAGCACGTTTATCCAGTCAACACAGAAGTCACATGATGATATACCACATATATCACACCACCACTTAAAAAAGGGACAGCGCGGGATAAACAAAGCACACAAAAATCAAGACTAAAAAAGCAATATATGGTTTAAAAAACAACGGAAATCCTACTCAGTTTCCACAACTCTTTCAGTCAAAACACACTCGCACGTAAAATTCAGTCGGAATTTTCAGCACACAGCTCGCGCGCAATCCTCCTGCCCGCCCGGTAGCGCACCGCACAAGCCTGGCCGAAGCGGTCGACTGAGGAACCCAACGCACACGCTGTCTCTTGGGGGAGGAGGGGGACGAGGGGAGGAGGAGGAGGGGGCGATGGGGATACTGGGAATCTGGCGAAGG
>NC_051414.1:21523268-21523528 GCF_015228065.2 Penaeus monodon
GGTAGCGTGGGATTCCTTTGATTATGAGGGTAGATTCAGTTAGGTTTGAGGTGATGTGCATGCATTGTACAGACCATACATATATCGTGTGCTGACATACATTATTCAATAAACAATTAACAGGAATTTATGTAGCTTTCTTGTTGCTCAAGTTATGCAAATAAATCCATATTCACGGTGACTACAAAGCCGATAAAAACAAAAGCGTATACCTACATCACAGCACAGGAATTTATTGGCATTGATATCAGCATAGAGGT
>NC_051414.1:21523742-21523895 GCF_015228065.2 Penaeus monodon
GTCATTCTACAGCCACGACGGTGCTCATTACGACACTGCTGGACTTCCGAGAGGGGTCAGCGCGACCGCCAGCGCTCGCTCGCCGTAATAGACCTCCTCTTCCCTCGCCCCCCCCCCAACCTTCTTTCTTCTTCCTTAGTTCCTGGAAAGAGA
>NC_051414.1:21524103-21524435 GCF_015228065.2 Penaeus monodon
TCAACAAGTTCATGTAACACATTGCTTTAGAAACCTAGTCACATGGCGACACCATATATACGCGACTCTTTTCCGTGACTCACGTGTGCATCTCGTGAGTCAATCGTGTCCACTTCCCTCGGCCGCACTCGGGAGGAACCGGCGGAAATATGCAGAGTCAGTGTATGCTTGAAGCAGTGTGGCGTTTCTTCTGACTGGCTGGGATTTCAAAAGGAAGGCGTGTCTCGAAAATATTCCTAACTCCCCTTCTCTCTTTTTCATTCCTTCTTTTTTTCCCTGGGGTATTTCCTCCTCTTTCTCTAGCGTACAAGACACACCTATATGTTCACATA
>NC_051414.1:21524637-21524808 GCF_015228065.2 Penaeus monodon
CATGGTCGGGCGGCGGAAGTGGACCATGTGATTCGCTCCAGGTTAGCGCGCGCGGCGGCAAAGCGAGGAGCCGGAGGCGCGAGGAGGCCTTTGGCGGAATGCGGCGGCGAGGGGAAGGCCAGTGGGACATGGCCTGCGCTTTACAACTCTGGACAATAATTACATCGGAGT
>NC_051414.1:21525128-21526466 GCF_015228065.2 Penaeus monodon
TATCTCCTTAACCTTGACGCATCCTTGTCACTGCCATAACGATGCTGATCACTGGCGCTTCACGGCACCAGATGCAGTGCAGTCTACCGAGATCCTTCGTGACTACCCGAACCCCATTTCCGTCTCGTGTTACAGCCTCGTCAAAACATAGCTGGGTGCGATAGATGTTTTGATTGGGATTTTCAATCATACTTGTGATTTTCTAGTTATCATCGACGCAGAAATTGAAGCGCTGCCCTACTTTTATTCCGATTTGCGCACCGAAAGTTGTTCGAATTCCTAAGCTAATACATTCATTCGCCGCGCCATGTCTGTCCGAATGTGAGGCAGCAACAAAGGCCTTGCGAATAGGCGTCCAGGCGCAGGAAGAGGCGGCGGCGCCTCACACGTCCACTCTTCGGGTCACGTCTCAACTTCCGGCCGCTTAGCCGACTTGTGCAGTGTAACCTTCCCCGTAAACCGCGTCGGTCAGCGCGGCGGCGACCGGGTCTTCCATCACACGCGTGTCCGACTGCCCCGACTGGAGGCCGACCGCCGACGATCGCGCGGCGCAATCTCTGCATCGTTCAAACACTGTCATCCCAGCGGCGCTGAAGCGTGGCCATGGGCGATTTTCTGACTTCAACAGCTGGCGTCGCCTTCTTGTCTCAGGTGGAAGTGGAACGTGTAGTGACATCTCACACTGACGGATTTCAACATCCAACACTTTTTTCTTAGCAAGCATATTCAAGACACGAACACATACAGGCAAACAGGCACTTCTATATAAACAGGTAGATACACACGTTCCATCATGCACTGCATTGGCTTAATAAAACTCTGATAATGTGTAATCTGTTCCTTTTAATTGGCTTCATCCAGGTATGCAGTGTCTGGGCATTTCCTCCTAGCTGCCCGCCCGTCTTCCTCCTCGTGGCTAACCACTTAAGTGCAACACAAAGGTACCTAATAGACCGGAATCAATTGCTCTCCACGAACATCTGTCGATTAACGTTGTCAATGAGAAAATGATGATCTAAATCATTTTTTCCCTCTAAAACCTTCTCCTCTATTTGGCCTCTGCAACCTTAACCTCGGAAAATTCTTTTATACTCGACGCCCAAAGACTCTCCTGGCTCTGGGAATACACTTCCCGCGGCTTCATGTTGGCAATACAGGCTCTTCGTCAATACACTTTCATCAGGACTTACGGCGCAGCGATGCGTGATCTGCATATACAATATCGCTTGGAATTTCCCCAAAGACTATATTTCCTTCTGAATACCTTTATTAAGTTCATCTGTGATAACTTCCTGAACATCAAAGCCACTGACGGAAATAAATATGAAAAAAATCTAA
>NC_051414.1:21526609-21526970 GCF_015228065.2 Penaeus monodon
GTCCAATATTGACATATAATGCCGTGAAGCTTTGAACCCGGGTGCCATTTCCCTGACCCCGCTCCGTGAGGGTCGAGGCTCCCGAGCATTTTCCCGAATGTTATGTCCTGATAAGACATTGATACGTTTCAGACCGTCTCATAGGTAACGGCGCTGACACCTGCCATTGTGTAAGAAGTAATGACACTGACGTCTGACGAGTAATGACAGTCGTAACGAGGTAATGGAGGTCGGGGTGGCCAGCGGCGGCATAGGGCAGCGGGGAGGGGGGGGAAGGGGGGAGAGAGGAACTGCCGGAGGGTAACTTATCACCTGGCGGCGGCGGTCTGCAGTAACGGGGCACGTGTGATAACGGTCAACG
>NC_051414.1:21527132-21527581 GCF_015228065.2 Penaeus monodon
AATGGAGCCCCTACGTCGGCGCCTCTTTGCCGTCGAACAAGTGCACTTCCTTCCTCTTGCCGGGAGCGACGAATGCACTTCCCTTGGCCGCGACGTGGACTTCCTCGTGACGTCTTCCTGAAGTCACTGCCCCGCTTCGAATCACTTTAATCTCACCATGGGGAATAAAATGTGTATGCAGTGTTAGTTACGAACATAAATATGTGTAAGAATAGAATGTTCTGCATTATGATTAAAACTGATAAATATAAAATACAGTGCTAATTATGAAAATGAAAAAAAAAAAAATCTTATATAATATAACTGAAAATAAAATACATAAGCTATCGGACGAAGATGAATGATATTCCTGAATGCTGATTCTCTTTGTCTCTCCGTTCTCCTCATTCTTTGCCTTCTTCTTCGTTATCTTTATCACCTTTAACCCTAATCCCTTCTATTCATTCTCC
>NC_051414.1:21527628-21527893 GCF_015228065.2 Penaeus monodon
GGCATATCCTTTAAAAAATAATGGTACCAAATCCCTCATTCTTTTGATCTCGCCCGTTTATGAATAAAACTTCCTCTTCTGCATTTTCTTGAAGCCTTTTGATGTTCTTTTTTCATCTGTCCTTTATCTGGCTTTTACCATGACCTTCCAAATAAAAATGAAGAAAGATAGTAAAAAATGAAGAAAACAAAATTCTTGCATGCCATTTGATCTCCGCAAAACTTTCACTCTATCGGATGCGCTCAAAGGGTGTGACGCTGCCCTG
>NC_051414.1:21528492-21529041 GCF_015228065.2 Penaeus monodon
GGCCGGGCCTTATCCTCACACGCCCAACTGCCCGCCCTCCCGCGCCCCCCTGGCCGGGCCCTTATCCTCACACGCCCAACTGCCCGCCCTCCCGCGCCCCCTGGCCGGGCCCTTATCTCACACGCCCAACTGCCCGCCCCCGCGCCCCCCTGGCCGGGCCCTTATCCTCACACGCCCAACTGCCCGCCCTCCCGCGCCCCCCTGGCCGGGCCCTTATCCTCACACGCCCAACTGCCCGCCCTCCCGCGCCCCCCTGGCCGGGCCCTTATCCTCACACGCCCGCCTCCAAAATAAACCCCCAAAAGGAAAACTCATTTATCGACAGCAATTTAAAAGCAATCAAGATTTGAAAAAAACAATCGTGTGGAATCGGCCATTTTTTAACTTTTTTTTTTTTACAAAAACTATAATTATAACTTTTGTTCATTTCTTTTTTTGCGGTCATTTATGCTTTGTTTATGTTTCCAAACATAGCGATAGCCAGAAATTAGTCATGATTACTGTAGCTCACGACAATTAATATTAAAGACATTTTTTCCTCTCCAAACC
>NC_051414.1:21529503-21529775 GCF_015228065.2 Penaeus monodon
ACTGTTCACACCAGCGCTCTGTCCTTTCCCGCCCCGTTCGCGTAACTCCCAAAGCGTTCTCGGAAATTCCCTTGACCTTCAGCTCCGGCCATAATCACGACTCCTAACCATTACAACTTTCCTGGGAACTTCCACGCCATAAAGGGGAGGAAAATAGCAACGAGAGGAAAGGAGAGGGAAAAAGAGGAATGTCTCATCGACTGTAATTACGGACTGTATTTAGATTCCTTTGTCGGGTACGCGTCGGTTTTTTTCACTTCCGTGATGTCAGG
>NC_051414.1:21529937-21530523 GCF_015228065.2 Penaeus monodon
TCCTTCCGTTTAATCAGGCAACCATCTGCCCCCCCCCCCGCAATTCGGCTCGCGAATCGCTGCAATCGCCAAGACAATCGCGCAGAGCTTCAACCGCCCACAAAAGGCCAAGCTACAGCCGCACGAACCGTTACCAAAGCCGCCCACACTCAACCCCGCCCCCGTCTGCACCGGTAATTGGGCCACCTGAAACCACCAAACCACCTGTCTGGAGGAAACGGATTTCAGCTGATAACCTTACATCATCACGCCCACGCCTTTGACCTCTCTGTTCGCCAGCCTAAGGAGAAGGACAAAAATACTGAAAAATGACACACCTAATGTGAGTTTGCTCCGCCCATTGCGCCCACGCCTTTCTCTTCTCCCTTTGGACCCCCTGGGGATCACCCCAGGCGTGGGTTTCCGCCCTCGCCCGCCCACGCCGTGCGGAAATGGGCGGGATTGAGCACATAGGGTCAAGGTGTTCGGTTTACGCCCTCATCTCCGACCCCCAAGTAAGGGAACGATTTTTTAAGATTCTCTTTTCTCTTTAAAAACGCGTATCATATGTAACATACAAGGAAATGAATCATTTGTTTTTCATCAT
>NC_051414.1:21530995-21531355 GCF_015228065.2 Penaeus monodon
ACGCCTCTGCAGACGCGCATCGTATCCCTCTTCTAATCCGTCTCGTCACTGAACCTGTTACAGACTCATCCAAAACCTAATCATACTAACAGCGACAACAAACAAAACCCTCCAACAAGACATGCTTCCTCCATCGTCTGCAGCAACGCCTTGAGACTTTAGAAACTCGAGGCAGCATAGCGGGTCCTCCAATAAGGCTCGTGTGCTGGTGACAGAATTTTCAATCATGCACTCTGCATACCTCATGCACCCTGCCAGCCACGCGGGGTCATGTCGCGTCTCGCCTCGGAAGATGTGTCGCTGTCTTAAGCTCAGAATTGTTTGGTCGTTTGGAGTCTTTAAGGCATTTACGCTCTAGCT
>NC_051414.1:21531391-21532325 GCF_015228065.2 Penaeus monodon
TGTCCTTTCTCTGTTCGCAAGTCGGGCGACGTACACCCGACAGGTCAGCGCAGCAAGCATACCAGCTTTGCCTACACGCACGCCCGCGCGTCGCCTACACGTCCTCCGCCCACGGCCGCACGTCACGCCACACCGGTCCTGATTACTTTCTCTAAATCCTTCCGCCAACTGACAACTTCTGGCAAATGACATCACAGTTTCGTATATTATCCATGGCGGAGTGCGAGGAACTGATATTTGTATAGAGAAGGATAACATGTGGTGTTCACGTGGAAAGGAGGACAGGGAGGTTATGTGTCACCTTACATGTCCACAAAGAATCTGACACGCATATGTGCTTCTCCCATGCCCAAAATGCATTTCTGCCATAATACAGCATGTCTGAAGTTGAGAAACTGCAAACATTACATCAAGTCTGGTGTGATTTCATTGCAATCCGTCTCCTTGTGCAAATTCAACAACGACGATTAGCAACCGCAATTTGCTCTTATACTGTAGTCACTGTTACGACCTCGTTGCTCTATGCTTCTCCCTTAATGTGTTTGGACTCACCACAGGCTTCTTCCTGTTTGGTAACCTTCTCTTTCTCTTTCCTCGTGAGAAATTACCCGCTTCCTATCCCACCGGCTGTGCTTTTGGCCGGCTCCAGGTATCTGCTCTACGGCTCTGGCCGATGTTCTGGGACAACGAGCGCTGCGTCTGGTTGCACAAACAGGTATAAGGACCAAAACCAGAAGAGCATTTTGTAATTTCCTATTTCTCCATTCTTCTAACTGTATTCAGTAATTTCTAATCTCTCCGTTCTTCTAACTTCACTGACAGTTCCCCATCTCTTCGCTCTTCTAACTACATTTCATAACAGTTTTATATCTTTCCGTTGTTTTTACTACATTTCTGGCTTCATATCTCTCCGTTCCTCTTCCTACATTTAAAG
>NC_051414.1:21532362-21532876 GCF_015228065.2 Penaeus monodon
GAATGTGACCGGTGGCCTGGAGCGTAGTCCTCCCTTTCCCTTTACCGGATGAGAGAGAGAGAGCTCGGTGTCCCAACCCCTTCCTCCATAATCCCTTGTCCCGCTTAACGCTCGGATAAGCTAGGGTTCAGCTCTGCGGCCGCCTTCGCTTGTGACGTAACGCGTGACTCAGGGGGGTGTCGCTTCATTGATTCCCAAGGTGGGGTTTCGATCATCATGCAAATCGCACAACCTATATGTCCGTTCGGCCACTGGTGTCTCGTCAAGGATTAATTTGGTTTCGAAGCAGAGCCGCGTGTCATGTCTTCCCTTCAACACCATGCCAAGGATAACATCTCAAAACACAGTACCTAATTTTATAAATCTCGTATGCAAAGTTCGCTTTAGAAAACGAGCCTTCCGAAGCGACCTCGTATCCAATGAGCTGGAAGCCTGTCGCAATACGTTAGAGTACATGATACACGTGGATCGACTTAAAGCTGCATTCCACGACCACCGCTACTCCCGGCCAGCT
>NC_051414.1:21533010-21533362 GCF_015228065.2 Penaeus monodon
AGTTCCGTTGGAGGTAGGGAGGGTATGCGACCTCAAAACACACTTGCTGCCCGCGAGTTCCCGAGAGAAGACCCCGGTCCCTCCAATCCCCTCCTTCTCCTCCAGACCCCCACCCGATCCTCCGAGCACCTGCCGGCCCTTATCTTCCTCCCCATACAGCGCGCCCCCTTCCCTCCCCTCCTCCTCCCCCCGAAGCACTTAGTAAACAAACGCGCCATCCCCATTCCTATTCTCTGTGGCAGCTTCCCTGAATATTCTGAGGTATTCTCTCTCCTTCTTTTTATTATCTTCTCTTTCTCTCGATTTCTTTGACTGCTGCAGACCACAAACTGCCTCTACCTTGCTGCGTCTG
>NC_051414.1:21533452-21535213 GCF_015228065.2 Penaeus monodon
TTCGAAACATGAACTGGGGAATTATATATTTACTCAAAACCCACTGATCCTTCATCTAAAAGAGCCATCATATATTACCACCAACTTCCTGCTTCCTTTTCCCTTCTCTTCGCGGATTTTAAATCTATCAAACTCGACAACCCATTGATCACAAGAAGCATTTCTTTGTCCAACGAACATAACCCATGAAATCTTGAAGAGTGAGAGGCGTTTCCAGGCAGGCTCGGCCGTCCTTTCTTCCGCGTCGGGGGCGGCGGGCAAACAACTCCTGTCTTTCGGTTGACGCTCCTCCCAACCCGAGCCCTTCTGCCTCTTCTCACCATATATGGCATGCTCAATATTCATTAATATTTCTAATATTTTTTAAGAGTCACAGTAAGGATGGCAAGTGATAATCAGACGGGCATGGTCTGCAGCGATAGTTGGACTTTACTCTATGGGAGCCTAGCAGAAGTAAACTCGGTTCGTGTTGAGCTGTGATTACTATATCCTCTATGGACGTCCATCATCTCCGCCCCCGCGCGACGCCCTTCCGCGGCGCCTCTATACCCTGCAGTTGCGTCATCCGTTCCCCTTCAAGTTCTCGCCAGATGTTCCTCTCCGGCATACTTAAAGGCTCACCGGAAGTTTTGGGCGCCGACCTTGCCGCAGGTAGGAAGGTGAGGCCCTGGTGCGGCAGTGCTGGAACTACCGCCTGCGGGAGGACTGATGCGGTCGCCCATGCAGTCGGAATGTGGCGTCCGAGGACGAAGCATGACATGTGCATATAAATCCCGGAGGGCTCTCACGCCTGGCTGGGCGCTCACTAGGAAGCGGGATTCCTCCCAGCATCTGACACCGACGCGCTCGCCGCCTCTTCCACGTGGCGCCTCTTGTCACGAACAGTCCTCTCTTTCCGCCAAAAACGCCATGCGAGCGCGGTTACTCATGTTGCGAGGTTTTTGCTTCCGTAGCGCCGTCTCCAGATACTGGGACAGGAGTCTCAAAGGGCGCAGGGAAACCCAGGGCCAACAGACAAGCAGCTTCCTCCATATCTATATGGCGGGGTCTAATGGCGCCAACGTCAGGCCACGCCTACTTGAGCTGCTGACGTGATATTCTTGCTGAGATTCTGCTTTGTGTTTGTTTGCAGGATTTCTAGGAACACATCCCTCCCGATACCTGAATTCTAGCTCAAGTTGGAAAAAATCTTACAAGTTTGTTGCCGCTATTAATAGACATGTCCCCTACGATGGCGGAGTCATTTTAGCAATTGAAGTTTCACGAAAGGGTCGTGACACTTTATGTTAATGCAAAGTTGTTAAACGAGAGAAAACCAGGTGCTTACATGTTAATCCACTCCATTGCCACGAGTAAGTTCAGTAAACATACGGTCACCATTGTTCAAGCAAAGCATGATACCGAAAACCCTGTTCCTTCTTGGCGCGTGTTTGTCACAGCAATTCACTCGCTGTTTAATCTAGAAGGAGACAGTATTGTGGCGTTTTCATGTGCTGTTATAAGTCCTAATGGCTGCCGTAGCGAGTGTCAGCTGGCGGAGGAGGAAGGGGGGGGCGGCTGATGGGGGAGGGGAGTGTTAGGATGGGAGAAAAAAGACGAAGAGACGAAGGGAAAGGGATACACGCAAAGGCATGTGGGGGAAAATAAGAATGAAGTTGAAAAGATTTATAAACTGGATACACGGAATAGTAAAAATAGAAAAAAAATACCCCGTTGTACAGTTCGCCGAACAAGTTGGCGTTAATTGAAATGTTTGGTAGC
>NC_051414.1:21535440-21536218 GCF_015228065.2 Penaeus monodon
GCGTCTTAGATCATCGCCTTCCTTCCCCCTTTTGCCCCCCTCCCTTCCCCAACACAAAACTCCAAAACGAGCTGACGGAAGTTCTCTTGGCTGTCTAATGGCTCTCCTGACAGCGGCACCGGAACTTCATGCCGTAATAAGCAACATCTGCAATACAAAGCCCCTCCCCCTTCTCCTATCCCCCTTCTCTCCCCTTCCCCTTGTCTCCCTTATACCCTCTCTCATCCACCCCTCTTCTCCCCTTTCCCTTGCGCTTCCATCATCCCTCCGCCCCCTCTCCCTGCCCCCTCCGCCCCCTCCGCTCCCCTACCTCCTTCCTCCCCCCACCCGCGCCCCCTCCCCCTTTCTCCTTCTCCCTACCAACTCCCTCGCCGCGATTACGAAGTTAACCAAGCCATACTTCCGGACAAGGACAGATGACGGTTTAATTGCTGAATGGACTCGGCCCGCCGACACAACCGGTAAATTGAATAAACAAATAAAGACGAACAACAACAGATATGGATTTAAGTACAAACAGAAGAAAAATAAACAAGGGATTTCTTCCGTGTTGTGCTATGCCGTGAATCTCACATCTTGGACCCGTTACATTTTTGGTGAAGATTATTATCATTATCAGCTTTAATGTTATGTCCGTTTTCTATTGGCGTTGGTCGTCAATGTAACTGTTGATGTTGTTTTCAGTAAAAATCTATCATTATCATCAAGTGTAACAGGAGTCTTGCCATTATCGTCTTTATATCCATTAGAACAATTACACCATCACTATCACCATCGC
>NC_051414.1:21536408-21536666 GCF_015228065.2 Penaeus monodon
GCCTAGTTATTGCTATGACTATCATAGTAACACTATGATTATATATTTTCCCACAATCAACGTCATATCCGCTTTTAAGATTTTGATTGCTATGGCAAACATTATAGGAAGAATACTGCTATCAATATATCATCTCTGATGTAACAACATATGTTGATAATATTTCTTTTATAAAATAGAGTCGTGCCGCAATATAATACAAAAAGTAATTTTATGGCTGCAATATATTCTATTCTAAGATCATTCTAAGACAGCCCC
>NC_051414.1:21536738-21539321 GCF_015228065.2 Penaeus monodon
TAATTCTTCATCTCTTAAAGTCAAGCATAATTGATTACACTGTTCATTCTTTAATGATACAGAGAAATGTAGCGATGAATGCAATCTAAGCATATACTAGCCTTTATAATGCTTTTCAATCCGTTGTTGTTTACGTGCACACATGATTACAAATAGGCCTGCGCATGATCGCCTGCAGCTGTGGCCTTGACCTCGAGATGGGAAGCAAAGCTCCCAAAATATGCATTAACGTGACATTTAAGCAACAACTATTCGATCGCAATAATTTCTACATGTGCTCAGGTGTTACAAACGCGACCCCTACGTTTCATGAAGACTTACAACTGCTGCAATCGGTGCCATAACCAGCACCTTCTCCACTGTATGTGACCTCAATGGCATTATTGGCTTTATCGCGCTGGAGTCCGCTAGGTAGTGCCCGATGGCCTTTCGAGCGGAGACGCGCCGTGGATTCGGAACACTATTGACAACTCGCCCCACTACGCCCTTACACGCCGCATCTGCCCAAGGTGATTACTGTGTTTACGTGTGTGATTCGACTCTGAATTTTAAGAAGGTGAACGTGCCCCACCCACACTCCTACGCTCACGCAAGCGACTGTCCAAGAGTCCTCGCGACCACAGGGCTGCCTCGTCCTCCGCCCACACATGGCCAGCAGGAGGCCGTGTGATGGCGCAGTGCGGACATCTCCAACACTCCACAAAGTCGTGGAGTTCTGCCCGTGAAAATGTTAAAACGTTGATTATTGGAATGTGGGATGCGCCAGGGCGGGCGGGGGCCAGCGGGCTGCCCTCCCAGGCGGGGCAAGGGAGGCCTATCTGAACCTTATCTTTCTTTCGATCAATATTTTTTTGCGATCTTCACATTTCGTTCCGCTGAAGGTAAATAACACCCAATTGTTTACACTTACAACGTTCTTATTTTTTTGCAAGAGAGCAGGGTTCCGTTTGGCATCACAACCCAATCGCCATGTGTACAAATTACACGGTACTTTGAGTCAAATAATCACCGCTTCAAACTCGCCCCATAGACCACATGGAACAAACATCTTGCCGACGGGAGCCACACGCAACGCCTAGTATGTTAGCTCCCTCACGGGTTTCTAATTCACTTCGTTTTCGGCGCTCAACTATTGGCTAAGCATCCTAGTTTTGATTTAGCGCGTTTTTAACACACCAAACAGGTAAACAAATAATAGTTACGGTGACCCCCCCCCCCGCAAAAAAAATGTTTTGTCTATACCCAAGCACAATTGCATCACCACAGGGAACAACACTGACATTTCCAGCTGGGGTATTTACTTATCCATTCATACACAAAATGGGAAAATAAATCCCAGGAAGAGCAACACCACAATTTAAGTCGAGAAACAAACAAAAAAGCAATCAATAACGTCCCCACGAACAAGGCCGGATGCGCTGCTAAGGTAATGTCTCCTGGGTACACCGGGTCATGAGGCATTCATCTCACTCGTCATAATCACTGGAAGTTCCACCTTGTCTCCACGCGGTTCTCTTGCATGGTGGATAAATTATTTCACTTAGTACTCAAAACAATTTGTATGTGAAGTAGTACACGCCATGTCATTGCTTTCTCTCTTTCTGGCATGGTCACAAAACAGTTCTTGTTCTAGTATATCAAACCATGTTCTAGGTTTTCTGATAGGGCAGCCGAATGCCCTCGCAGCAATCTCACGTCTTCGCCTAGAGCGCGTTTCTCTCTCCAGGAAAAATCCTTATACATATCTCAACACTAAATGGCATTTCAAACATACGTCTTCCAACCAGGAAGCCACCATCATCCATTCTATGGATAAAGCCACACAACCACACTGCGGACAGAAACCAATGCACGGCGCTATAACCACAGGAACACCTGCACCGTAACATCTGCTGAGCCACACCTCTCGGCGGAGTTGGCGAGCTCAGCGACACACACCCGCACTCACCCAGGTCCTCACGACCACTGAGTGCCGCCCGGCCTGCGCTTCCCAGAGCCTCGCCCGCCTGCCGGAGACTTTAGCGGCTCCTGGCTTCGCGTGGCGTGACTTTCCCCTTCGTGTTCTGTTACAAGGCAGGTCGGAAGGAGAAGGCTGTGACGTAAGGCGCCCATTACGTTCTCCTGGGCACTGCAGGGACGGGCAATGAATATCAGGCATGAAGGATGTTCTTTAGGGGAAGATGGAGAAGGGCGGGACTCATCACATTTCTCAAGTACTGTTAAAGGGAAAAAATCTAAGCGGAGAGGCGTCTGTACGTAATCTCACTTAAAGGGGCTTTCAGAAAATTGCAAATAAAGAGGAAGATTGTGGAGAGCAAGATACGTCGCTCTTAAGAGGTCCGTGACGAGGCTCAGAACAGTTCCTCGACCCTAGAGCAAAGAACAGGTAAACCTTCGAGGCTGAGGTTAAAATGACGGAGGCTCGTACAAGAAGGTCACGCATGCGCTGGGCGAGACGTGAGCGAAAAGTGCTTTTTTGTTTTTAGAGTCGCTGGGGCACAATTCCGGCCTATCTCAACTTCTGCTCCAACTCGATACGTCCTTAAAAATTTCATGCACGTGAAGCTGCTCTGGGGACATCTG
>NC_051414.1:21539807-21541438 GCF_015228065.2 Penaeus monodon
CCTCCTTTCTCCGGGGAAAAGTAATGCTATAATCATCTTAGGAAGGCGGGTCCTCAGTCATAATTACGTGACCAAAGGAATATAATTCACGTAAATTCACTGCCCTTTCAGCTTGTTGATTTCTTCTACGAACTACCACTAATTATATTATCATCTACAGAAGAACTAAGAAAACTGTGTGTGGTGCAGCAGGACCCTTTCCCTGTGAAGAATGGTGACGTCAGAGGGCTCAATGGCGTTTTATTGGCCATCACCATAGAAGTCAAGCGGAAAATGGATGGGAGCCCGAGGAGGGTCTGTAGATGGACGGCACAGTAGCCATAGCCTCGAGCCCATGCTAAGGTCTAGCTGGGGTTCGTTTCTCACCACGCCCTCAGCCTCCGACTAACTCCATATAGGCTCACTCCATAAGTCAATTCTCATTCTCAAGCCAAGACTCATTCACTGCACTTCGTTCCGTTCTGTACACTCAGCCTTATTCCCTACACTCAGTCCCACCCTATATATTCAACATAATTCCATGCACTCAGTCCCATTTCATATATTACGCCATAGGCTCGGTCACACTCCTAAAACTACAGTTCCCTACGATCAGTCCCACCACGAACATTTTATACTTGTTACACTAAATCCAACACTCTAAAATTAAATTCAGTAGCAAATAACCTCTCCAAATCGCATTCAGACCCTGGAATGGTCTTCAACCCTATTCTGCTCCGTCCCTTCCCTCAAATCACCCACTATTCCCCACGTTAGATTCGCCGGTTCACAGTACTGTGTCATCGATCTTCTAACTCCTCCTGGCCTTCAAATTTTCAACAAACGGCAGCCCCCGACTCGTCCTTTTCGCCAGGCGCTGACCTAGAATACCAACCATGTGCTCTCACCTGTTTCTTGGAGGCCGGGAGCTCACAGCAAACATCCTTGACCTTTTTTACCAATAGTTGACCTCGTCTGCTGTGTGCACGAGCGACCTAGAAGCTCGACCTTACTTATCGCGTTATGTTGTATCGAACCAACACTCTGTGCGTTTAATTACGTAACTTAGATCTATAATGACAC
Source organism: Penaeus monodon (assembly GCF_015228065.2). NCBI lineage: Eukaryota > Metazoa > Arthropoda > Malacostraca > Decapoda > Penaeidae > Penaeus > Penaeus monodon. Next base: position 21,540,870 of record NC_051414.1, read on the forward strand.
TGCATTGCTCTCTGTGGGGTAAATGGAGTGCTGTGGGTGGTGTGGGCGGTAGGGGAGGAGGAGAGAGAAGGGGGCGTCTGTGGTACTGTTGTGAAAGTTCCCTGGTCAGCTGTCTACCTCATTCCCTCCCTCACCCCATCCCGCCAGGTTTGCCCTTTTGCAATATAATAACCGAGCTGTGTGCGTGTGCGTTTGAGTGTTTGTGTCCATACATCTGAGATTTATATATTGCACTGGAATCCTTACAAGTTTTCTCTTCCATTTAATAAGCAACAGATTGCGTACGGTGACAGAACTACAGTGATACAACCGACATGCATTTTGATAAGTAAAGAAATGCTAGCAGAATTGACATCTTCACGAGCTAGTTTGTAAATCGATATGTAAATAGTCACTGTAAGATTCATGAAATGTTAGTTACATATAAATAACGTATTAGATGTTAAGCTGGGAGTCATTCTTAATCTACAAATTTCTTCGTGTTGCTGGTTGTAAATTAATATGTTTATCGCCTTAGGTAATTAACTTCAGTAACAAAATTCATTTCCCATGTCACCATGATATAGCCA
>NC_051414.1:21541687-21542190 GCF_015228065.2 Penaeus monodon
TACCCGAATGTCTCCGTAGCCAGTGCCACCTTTCACCCAGTCACCACCCGCCATGGCTCACCTGCTTACTCTTCTATCCTGCTACCTTTGCCCCCCCCCCCCTCTGGCTGCTACTGCCTCGGCGCCAAATAGGGAGAGTTCGACCGCCGCTCCCTACATGGCCACCTTTATGTGCTTAGGAGTCTTTGCAGCTATGTTCCTCCTCTCCCCCTCTCCTCCTCTCCCTCTCCCTCTCTCCCTTTCTCGCCCTCCCCCCTTCCAATACATTTCACGGTGAAGGTAGGAAGGCAAACTGTGAAACTGGCAGAGCTATAAACCAAGGTCCTGCATCCTACAAGCTGGCTGCTCGTTGTGGTTCGTTCGATTGTTTGGCCGAATAGTCTTGGTTCTACATGTCGGTAGTTTTATTTCAATTATTTCAGAGGAAAGGCGTGGGGATAATACTCCCTCGAAAACTATTTTTTAAATGTATGTATAACCTCAACAATTAACATTTAAAATGA
>NC_051414.1:21542222-21542508 GCF_015228065.2 Penaeus monodon
CGACAGCGACAAGATAACCTCCAAGGCATCAAAAATTTCTCGTCACACTCAAGAAAAAATCCTTAGTTACACAAAACTCCAGATAAAACACCTTGCTCATCCCTGCATTCCTCTCGCCTCTGGGGTCCGCCTCCCGCTCCCGGTCCTCGGTGCAGGCCAGAGGAAGGCCGCCTTATCGACAAGCCTCTCCCGGCCGTGCCAGTCGGAGCTCCAGCAAAGGCGATTCTCTTTCTGTCCTCTACAGTTCCTGATTTGCATATACTCCTGATGCCTCGTCTAAATTCAT
>NC_051414.1:21542809-21543051 GCF_015228065.2 Penaeus monodon
CTATAAATGTATATCGTGGTAAATACTTTTCCTAACTGCATCCTTTCCATCCACTCTCGTTAAAAGTTTTCATCTATATCAACGTAGCTAAGAAGAGGAGCAAACTTCTTAAGTGGAAAGGAAAGAAAAAAAAAAGACTCTGAAAGGGTTACAGCCTTCTATTTTCAGTTTCGGCGCTCAAAGCGATTCTTTGTGACTGGGGTGTTCATTTGCGGCGAATCAAGCTCTCTGTCTCTCTCACC
>NC_051414.1:21543498-21543968 GCF_015228065.2 Penaeus monodon
AAATAACTCCCTTTTTCTTCTTTTCACTTTTGCTTTCTTGCCCAAGATTGAGGAGAAGAAAAGATCCACCCCCGTCCACAACCTTTCCATAAATCATAATAAAAACTCAGCGGAAACAAAAAATACACATAAATCCCAACAACGAAATACACACAGACCCTTATTCCTCACTTCTGCAGGAAATACAAGACCAAATAAAAATGTTCACCCGCACTTTCCACCTAACTGTCTGTGGACGGCTCGATCACCTTCACCGTCTCGACTCCCACAGCGCCACCTACACAATTTCACAACGCTGCATACAGATAAGTCTGGCGTGGCTGTAACGTTCGTTGTTTGAATATTTGAATTCTGACGTGAGGGAGGCAAAACGGGGAGGTTAACGATGAAGAGATAAATAGATTTTACGTATGGTTAAAGCTGATTTTTTTTTACTGTTCGAGGCACAACGTACTATTATTTTAATTCAG
>NC_051414.1:21544037-21544108 GCF_015228065.2 Penaeus monodon
GGATTTCGACCGTGAGAGATTCTTGCACATTGGCAATTGCGTGAAGTTAGGCGGTGGGTGGTGGAGAGCCA
>NC_051414.1:21544151-21545772 GCF_015228065.2 Penaeus monodon
TCGAGCAGGGTTATAGGGTTCACGCGAGGCCCTTTCGTGTCAGCGAAGACTCCCACGAGGTGGAATGAGGAGCGTAAAGGTGATGCCCATGTCACCGCCAGCACCGGCTCACGGAACACGGACATCGAACGTGGCCCATGGGTGCCGAGGCGAGTATTTGGCTGCATTTGACTTCAGGATTAGAAAATAAAGAATTTCGAAACAAGAGAGGGAGGCGAGGAAAGCGGTAATTAGCAAACAGGAGAGGCAGAGATGACCGAGGTTAAAGGAATAACATGGCACAAACACATGACGCCACAGGGCAGTCATGACACACTGTGGAGTCATGAAGCATGAAGGTTAAAAAGACACCTAAGGTTGCCCATGAAACAGGATGCTGCTGCAGGCGTCTTGCAAGAAAGGAGGAGATAAGAAAGCCGAACGAGGAACGACGTCCCCGGGGAGGAGCAAGAAGCCAGGGCGCATGGCTGACACGGTGTCGCCGGCGTCCCTTGTCTCGGGCGGGGAAGAAAGGGACGGGAAGCGAGAGGTTGAGCGACAGAGTCTCGAAGGAGGAGGACGCGAGGGAAGGAGGGACGGCGAGGAAGCAAGGACGCATGAGGGGCAGAGTGACGGCCGGGGCTCCTACTGCAGAGCCCACGTTGCAGCCGGGCGCGCGATCAATAGCCGGCCGCCAGAACACTGCAGATTGGAAACGTCTCGTATGTTCGCTGAACCTCGCATAAACCTCTTTCTCCTTCTCTTTGAAGTTGCTGTATTTCGATTAAATATTCGTCGGGAGAGGTGCTCTGTCCAGAGGCGCAACAGACCCCCCTGGCGAGCGGCCTGGAAAGAACTCGAAGTGACGTCATTTGAATAAGCAAGGGAGCTCGCGCCGGGACCGCCACCGCCCAGCACCTGCTTCTGGCACCAGCGTGCAAGGCACCAGAGCCTGACTAATGCCATGACCTGACACCTCCCTAGATCGCCCGCATGCCAACATTAGAGGCTGAATGACCTTCCTCGTACGTTGCTGACGTCATCATGTTTTTAAATTGCCGCCACCACTAGCGTAGGCCGCGTCAGTTACGTCAAAACAAATAGTATAATTCGGATCTTTATTATGACATGAATGAATCACTAATACTCCGGTGATACCATGACAACTACATTTCCACAGCAGTTGGTGTTGTGCTCACGCTGGTGACGTCACATGTTTTACTGTTTCCGCCGATGACGTCACTGCACTAATGCAATCACACCGACCTCGCAAGCACGCCTTCAGGCTAATGATACCAATGCTCTCATGCAGCCGCCGGTGATAAATCCTCATATATGCAATATTGCAACTGCCAACAAAGTCGAGTTCCGCCAAGCACACAAATCTGACCTCTTTTCACCTCGCTCCTAATCTCGGCCAAGCATATATGCGTGCGGGGTCAGATGTGGGCGTGTCCCTGGTGTGCGACGGTGTATCAGTCGTGTTTACTGATCATGGGCGTGTCTGGGTAGGGTCTGCGTATGGGCGGGATGGGCGGTTAGGGTCAGTTCGGTACTTTCTTCGATGGAATATTCATTTGGGAAGTGAGATTGATGCGTTCAGGGATTTCGGCGTTCGCAGCGCGTGGAGCTTTATTCATAT
>NC_051414.1:21545817-21546462 GCF_015228065.2 Penaeus monodon
TTTACATATTATGTATCTCACTGTATTCATAAAGGATGTACATAAACAGATTTACACGGATCACAAGAAAGAGGATTGGAAAGTGCCACACGCAACACGAAAAAAAACACCACCATAGAAACGCTATTTGGCTTAAAAGAACAAAAAACTTCCTCGGCTGCCCTGGGTAGGAGGCCGCAGATCGATACCCAAGGACCCTCCCCGACAGCCTTTCCCGCCTCCTGGGAAATAAAGAAAAGGGGGAAATGACCTGTCGCCTCTGCCCCTTCTACTCCCGCTCACACGTCTTGTTACAGGTCTAGTTCCGGGTTGGGGGCGGGTGGAAAATGTGGATTGGTTAGGGCAATAAGTGATCTGGTGCCTCTGATTCTTCTACTTCCGCTAATAGGTCTTTCTACAGATCTAGTTCCGGGTCAGAGGCAGGTGAAAAATGGTTAGAATAACATAGTCGGACCTGTCGTCTCTAATTCCGGGTCATAAGACGGGCGAGAACATGACTCGTCTGGAAGAATATACCATGACCCTTCTACTCTCTTAACTCGCTACGGGTCTAATTCCGGGTCATGAGACGAGTGGAAAGCGTAAATTATTTTGAATAACATCATGTTGTATGGACGGAAAATTTATGCTACGTGGAAAGGTAAG
>NC_051414.1:21546505-21546629 GCF_015228065.2 Penaeus monodon
GCGTACTTACTCTTGTGAGTCTCCTTTGCATTCTCTATTCTCCGGCAGGTTTTATCGATCGAGACACTTACCTGAAATTTAGAGAAAATCTTTTAAGTTTTAATTTTCTTAAGGTTAAGGTCAA
>NC_051414.1:21546868-21547128 GCF_015228065.2 Penaeus monodon
GCCCACAGGGACAACCCAAAACCTCCTTTCTAAAAACTAAACTAAAATACCTGCAGCCCATTTCCCTCCGGTGCTCACAACGGCTTACCCGAGACCCGAAATCTGAGCCTTAAAGAGCTCAAAGGACAAAGCTCTTCTCTCTGCTGAAGAGCTTGTCCATCAAGAGTCATTAGGGCGACCCGGGGGAAGCAAAACACTCGGGGTTGTCGGCCGGCGCCGCGCGACCCCTCGGCCGGGGATCCGCCGCTGCTGCTGCTATC
>NC_051414.1:21547850-21548982 GCF_015228065.2 Penaeus monodon
TTTCTCATGGGAAGATAATTGCATTTTGCATGCAATCAAGATTAATGCAGTTGAAAAACGGCCAACGACCTCCGCACGGGCATGCCATGCAGTCAACTCGGTATGGTCGTCCAGATTTTACATAGGCCTATATTTTTTCACAACTTCCTAAAATAATAATTGTGTGAGTTGAAAAAAAATAAAAGCAGATTAGCGTTTTCCAATATCAAATACCCTTTTGGCGATTATGTTTTAATCGCGAATCCTGATAAATCCAAGATAACAAACGTCAGCGACTACTGGTAGAAACCGTGTCAGTTTTCAAGCCGAGTAACATGCAGATAAGGGACGAATGGGAAAAGCTGAGGAAATGGAATTGCAACGCGATTTTTTTTTCTCTCTGTCTTTCTCCTCTATTCCTTCCTGCCCACCCCCCCTCCCCTTGCCTGCCGTCCAGGTCACAGTCCCGCCCCCGTAATTACATTCGAGATACATTATTCTCATTTAAACATACTGCAGAGCTTTATTCTCCTGCTTGCTAAAGTGTTTCATTCGATCGGGAGAAAGACAGGGGACTGGAACAGGAGCCAATAATTCAACGTTAAATCGCGCTCGTAACTGCAATCGTGTCGCTGTAACACGTTTCTGTCACTGGTAACACGGACAAAATAAATCATTTACTTCATATGAACCACAATAGTTCATACAACACCGTCACTGTTTGCGTCCCTTCACTTGACAGGCACGAATCCTCGTCACTATTGGCACACCCACTAATCACACGCGTCATTTCCTATAGGCCTTTTCCTTTAAAAGGACACGCCTGTCACTGCACCCTCTCGGCCCTAGTCACTGCTCATGTTATTCACACACAGGCCTATTTATACCGCCCTCGTCACTGTCATACAAACGGAGAAATCTAAAACATACAGACTTCATGCAATGCCGTGACTGACATGGTACATCCCTTAATAAAAAGTCGAGGTGAGCGTCTACCTTACGAGGAGCAGGATGAGCAGGCGGGCAGTTTGGCAGATGGTGCGTCGTTCTTGGAGCAGGTTAATTAAGTGTGTACGTTATCCTGCCAGTTAGGATCACAGAATATTCGAGTTAGTGAGGAAAAGTGTATATTGGCAAGAAAGGGGATTTTTTT
>NC_051414.1:21549691-21549991 GCF_015228065.2 Penaeus monodon
CCAAGCACTTCAATATCCATGAATCCCCGCGTGCAGAGCAAAGCGAAAAGCGAACAACCAGCACCGGAAGCCCAGAGAGACGAGTGCCGGCCGCGAGAGAGGCGAGCGCGCGCGCCACCGCCGAACCCATCCGCGCGCCCGCAGACAACGCTCCTCGCCCGCCACGCCGCAGCCGCCGAGACGTAGAGCGCGTGGCTCTTCCTTCTCTCGAGTGCAACTTTTCAAAACTTTCCCTTTTTCTGCAACTGATTTCGCAACTGGGTCGGTGTGAATGCGTGTCGTTTTGGTGTCGATGAAGTC
>NC_051414.1:21550557-21550841 GCF_015228065.2 Penaeus monodon
GACAAAAAGCGCTTACACCAGGGGAAGGAAGAGAATGGCATCCGAAAGGCGTGGCCAAAGGCGGGCCAATAAATGGATGTTAAATGAATAGTTACGTGGCAGTGTGGCCTTATGGGCGTGGGCGGTGTGGACAAGGAAACAAATAACGGCTCGATGAATACTGATGAGATATGAAGTAAGTGGACTAGAAAAAAATAGACTTTCAGATTTGGATTTCCATTTGGAACGAGTAATTAATTGTACTCCGGGTTCGACGAAGCAGTTTGATAGTAATTACAAAAACA
>NC_051414.1:21551002-21551118 GCF_015228065.2 Penaeus monodon
AATAATAAACAACAAACCGGTAAAAACAGAAAAAAATCATAGAGTACCCCTAACAGGCCCAACGAGACTCGCCCTCAGGACAGAAACAAGTTGTCTTTGTCTCCCGCGCGTGAAAG
>NC_051414.1:21551152-21551551 GCF_015228065.2 Penaeus monodon
CTCCATCGTTAGGCCAGGCAAGCTCACTCTCGCCCGGTTCGATTGCTACCTCGTCTCCAATTTGCTAGCTGAATATAATAGCGACCAAGGTGCTATTTGTTGACTCAATAGAAATGAAGGTGCGTGGGCTTGTTTGCGTTAAATTACGCTATGAGGGAGAGCAGATAACAGATAGGTTATTAGGTGTATATTGGGTGCATACGCTTGACTGTGAAGTGTGGTTGATTAATGTGGTGAAATGAAGTGAACTTTGGTGAAATTTAGTTAGGCGTGGTTGGTCTGAGTTGAGAGTTCTGTTCACGGTTCTTCTTTCCTGTTCTTTTTTGAATATTAAACAGTGAAGTACATAATGGTATTCGATATGGAACAGGCAAAGTGGAATCATCAGAGCTCTACCTA
>NC_051414.1:21552607-21552827 GCF_015228065.2 Penaeus monodon
GTTCATATCCCCTAAACTCTTCTTCGTATCCACCCATTACGTGAAAACCAAAGGCAATTTCCGTCTAATCAGCCTAAAAGCCCGCCTCCGGAGCGCAGGACAGCGTTCCCTTACGAAGCGCCGACGTCACCGCTCCGGCCGAGAGCAGCGGTAGAATCCCAGAGGCTAAGCGGCTTGCGAGGAACTTGGTTAAAAATACGAATTGCTCTCCGGGTGACTT
>NC_051414.1:21553422-21553713 GCF_015228065.2 Penaeus monodon
TACCAGGCAAACCAGAAACACAAGACAACGCCAACGTAATACAACAAACTACACTTTGACGAAATCGAAAATCTTACAGGTGACTGATAGGTCATTTAAATTCTGAGATCTCCCCCTGCCCTGTCCTTCCCATGTAATCCTCTGTCCGTTAAAACTGTTCCCGATATAGAAACTCTTATTAGATGGGCTGCCAGTGTGACTAGATATGCATATATGATAATGCATTTTTTAAAAACAGACAGGTATTTTTTTACCGAGTCTATTCCAATGGTAAGGATAATTCCGATAATT
>NC_051414.1:21554388-21554574 GCF_015228065.2 Penaeus monodon
TTCCCCGAGAGCACGTGTGTATTCCCAGTCACGCGCACTCCAACCCCGCCTTGTTAACCGCAATTAGCATTCCCACGATAAACGGAAGGAGCGCCCTACAAAACCCTCTGGGATCCTTCGGCGCCTCCGTCGGCCGTACTCTCAAGCGGCGGCAGGGGGGGGGGTCTTAAGATCACTCGCTGATGC
>NC_051414.1:21555188-21555565 GCF_015228065.2 Penaeus monodon
TCAATAATCTGCACATCAAAGCACATCAGCGGCCCCGTCAACACAGGACCAAGACAACCTTATCGACGTGGCAGCTCCCCTCCCCTTCCACCAATCCCCTCGCCCCCTGCCACTACCCATGTACCCCTACCCTCCCTCCCGACTATTTTCTCCCCTTGCCCTCCCTCCCCTTCAAGCACTGCACCTTTCCGCTACCCCGCCCCCCCCTACCACAGCCCCCCCCCAGGAACCCTCCCTCCCCGTCCCCGATCTTCCAAGGTAACGGGTTATCAAAGAAGTCGATACTCTGATGTTCCACACAGGAGACTGACGTCACCCAAGGACCTTCCACGACCTTACGTTGCCCGGACTCTCTGTTGCACAATGCAATGGAATTG
>NC_051414.1:21555679-21555745 GCF_015228065.2 Penaeus monodon
ACATAAAATGCATCATTTTCCTAGCTCAACGAAATGAAATTTCTTACTGAAATGAATACATCTCTG
>NC_051414.1:21555766-21555908 GCF_015228065.2 Penaeus monodon
GGGGGGGGGGTAAAAATAGTTAGAGGAGGACCATAAACTTGCAAAGTTTAAATGTATAAAATGTATCTCTTCTTTTGTGTAGTTCAGCCATTGTTAACAATACTTTAAATAAAAGCTCAATCGAATTAGCACACACAAATAA
>NC_051414.1:21556054-21556237 GCF_015228065.2 Penaeus monodon
CCCCCCCCCCCCCCAGAAAAAAGGAAAAGGAGAGGGGGAAGCGAAGGGGACGCGCGTGCGAAGCGGCGTGGGCGACCTTGGGAGGGAGGCCGGGCGGGGCAACGTGACCTTGACCTAGATCGATAGCGGCCTTGGGGAAGATGGGGAAGGGGCAAAGGTGGGGGATACAAGTTGGGCTGCAAA
>NC_051414.1:21557178-21557353 GCF_015228065.2 Penaeus monodon
CCCTTGTGTTTTACCAGAGCAATAAATCCCGGCTGCTGGCTGGATTACTGCTATTAATCCTTTTCCCGATAATCCGCCTCTGCCCGCGCCCGCGCTTGCCCAAGGAAACAGTAGGCGCGCCCAGAGAGTCACACGAGCGGATAAGGGATCGGTAATCAAGAGGAAAAAGCTCGTA
>NC_051414.1:21557606-21558124 GCF_015228065.2 Penaeus monodon
AAGCAAGGAAGCAAACAAAAACAAGTTAGCTCGCTCATTTTCAAAGCGGCCATCAGCGCGGTCGATTCTCCATCATCCTGATTCATCGCCGCCGTCCACTCGCTCTTGCATTTGCCTTTCTAATCAAGCACTTTTGCCGCGCGTCGAAGCAGCCGCCTCTCGATGGCTCTATCGCCTAGATCATTCAAAGAAGTCTCGTTCATCACCTCGTTCATCACTCGTTCATCACTCGTTCGTCACTCGTTCATCACTCGTTCATCACCCGTGCATTTCGCGCATGATTATCCTTGCGTGAAAGAGGTTACAAGGCCGCTGTTTCGCGGTGGTGGTGATGAGTCACACCTGCGTTTACTCAGTCTACATTAGAGCGCAGTTTACCCCTGGAATTGGTATTTGATTGTCACACTGCGTTACTTTCACAACTTAATGACTGATTGATCTTTAATGTATAGGCAGTGTATGAGAGTTTTTTGTATGTGATTGGTTTTTGTTGGTTGGTGATGTTGTTAATGTGTGTG
>NC_051414.1:21558489-21558589 GCF_015228065.2 Penaeus monodon
TCGCTACATTTTTCTGTATCATTAAAGAGTGAACAGTGTAATCAGTTATGCTCGACTTTAAGAATTAAAAATATTGTGAAAGCGAGTGAATGGCATTCAA
>NC_051414.1:21559269-21560149 GCF_015228065.2 Penaeus monodon
CCCTCATGACACCTGTGAAGTCGTTTTCTGTAAGAGCTTCCGCCTTTGCTCGTTCTCTTTCAACCTTTTAGAGGGTGACTTTTCTATTAAGGAACAATTTCTACGAACTGAAAATAAGATACTAGGTGAACAAAATTTGGGAAAAATGATAAGAAAAGAGAACTAGTTATTTTCATTAATCCACCGCCTTTAGAGAGTGAAGGGCGCGTATTAAATTTATTTTGATAAACGTAAAATTCAGAAATTGTGAGATGAACCGAACAGAAATTCGAAGGGGAACACCATAATGGATATATTTTCTGCCCTGTGATTACTTTGCTTTCCCAGGTCATACTTCAAGTATATATTTGCACTGTATGAAGCAAAATATGAAATGGTTTGGCAAAAGTCTAGGTGCCTAATTTTGAAAAGAGAGAAAATTGAGAATCGAAGGAAACAGGAAAAATACCAGTTAATAAAAAAATAAGTTAAGAATACGATTACAGTTAGATTCACCATTATCAGTATGCTAATTACACCGAAGCTAGCTCAAATGAGGGATAGAAAATTAAATCACATGGGGAAAAGTTCGGGAAATTAAAATATCATACACTTTCCACTTTTCCTCCTAGTATTCTGAAGATTCTCTTTCGTTTTGCAACCTTCACCCCCTCCCCCTCGAGTCCCGATCCATATATAAATCAAAACGGTATTCAAATGCGAAATCTTTTATAAAATTGTGAGCTAAACTTTTAGGTAAAGCTGGAAGCGGTGCTTGAAAATAGTGTTCCTGTCATAAATTGTGACGCCCTGTATATGAAAAAACTATTTCCAATACTTTCACCGCTAAGTATATGCAACATATAAAAATACTGATGTCAGTTTTATCGTTCTAGTTTTT
>NC_051414.1:21560260-21561507 GCF_015228065.2 Penaeus monodon
AGAAAGAAAAAAAAACAGGGATGAGGACCGTAACGAAAGAGGAATAAGTCGAAGGAGAAGACAGCAACGGAGGAATAGTAAGAAGAGTAAGAGGAGAAAGTAAACAAGCAAAGTAACAATAAAAGCCACAAGCAAGACCCAAAGCCGCATCAACACCATCGCCACAATACGCTGCAACAACTCAGCATGTACTTCAAAGCGCGAATGAGACGCACCAAAACACAGCCACATGCAACCCCGATTACAGGGACCAGCCGCCCCGATTACAGATGTCAGAGCGTAAGCAGCGGCGCGTGTGATCCGCCGCCGTTCCCTTTACTTACAGGAATCATATGTCACAGGTAGTTAGTTAGTCCTGGACGTACAAAGGGAGTGTGAACTGATGGTCGAACATGGTTGAGTGTTACCTGTGAGGCGGTATGTGTTGTGTGGCATGTAAAGGATGTAGGATATGGGAGGCTATGGGCGAAGGAAGTATACCACTTCCTAATCTGGGATGCGTGTACGTTGAGTAATAAATGTAGGATATGTGGCTAATAGAATACTGGCGTAGCATGTTCATGCGTCGGCACTGCATCATGCAATGTGATTTCAGACAGGGTAGTAACAGTGCGACAGGAAAAAGTAGTATAAAGTATAGTTCTTCGTGCACAAGATTACATGTTATACGACCATGCCCAGTAATATTATCAAAGCATTAAAATTGGACCTTACGGTTTAATAGCATGCATCCTCTCTAATAGCAGAGGAAGGGTAAATAATTAAATATCTTTCATAATCTTTAGATTATAGAGTAGGTGGTCCAAACCTAAGTCGTTAAGGAGTTTTAAATATTGATATCACATCGTAAATTTTCTACCGCGATGAGAAGACCAAGAGATTACCTCGTTTCGATTCTTCCACATACAGCGCCGGAATGTAAACGCCCACGAAGGTGAGTCACAGGTTAATGAGGGGAGGGGTGATGTAACCCCCCCACTCGCGTCTTGACAACCGACGTCAACAAAGAAAGCGTGACGTTTGCATGAAGAACCGCGGTTGTATTGATTTCCTGCACGCATGTTACTATGGCAATGGGCCACGCACTGGCATATGGCCGCTGAAGATGCTTGCTTGCCTCTGATCCTTTTAGGTTTTTGCTGATTGGACTTAATCCGGTCCTTCGTCCTAGAGCGGTGCGATAAAAGGAGAGGAATGTGATTCGGCGCGGCGAGAGCGAAACTTTTGAATTGGTCTTTATGATTCTG
>NC_051414.1:21561585-21561670 GCF_015228065.2 Penaeus monodon
TCCTTCCTTCCCTCTCCTTCTCTCTTCCTTTCCTTCCTTCTCTTCCTCCTCCCTCTCCTCTCTCCTCTCTCCCCCCTCATCGCCC
>NC_051414.1:21561943-21563043 GCF_015228065.2 Penaeus monodon
GCTTACACTGCCAAGTCAATGGGAAGCAGTAAGCAGATATTCAAAACCGTCCTTCAGACGGGCGCGCGCGCGTGTGTGTGCGCTACAGCTCCCTAATAAGACCAAAGATCTACAAATCTAACCCCAGGACAATCAAGAGCGCCCTCGCCACGAAACTGGGTTAACGCCTTTCCCTGACAGGGCCAATTATCAAGCCAAGTTTTGCCCCCCCCCCTAACGGCCCAGCCCCCGGACCAGGGGCGGGCGGGGCGTGGGCGGGAACCTGCCTTCCACTTCTCGCAGAAATTAACATCCTTCGGGTAAGAGATCATTACGGGAGATCAAGGAGAAGGCAAAAGCGTAGCGTTCTGACGTCTCTAATTGATCCGCCTGATTAAGTGATGCGAAATGATCCGTTGAAGAGATGCTTAATGAAAGGACGAGCAAGGGCGAGAGCGAGGGCTCAGCTAATGCATGCATTAGCTCAGCATTATTAAGATAACTTTGTGAAACAATACTGTGTGTTAATAATAGCCAAACCAGATTTACCTTAATTACAAAATTCTGATATTCGCATTTATTATATGTAAGACTCCCAATACTGCAACGGCTTTTGATTATGAATTAATAATTCAAGAAAGTAATTAATAATAGAAAAAATAACATGAAAGTTAATACCTCCTTAAATATCTTCGGGATATCAAATAAAACTTTTCGTGAAGGTAAAGAGAAGTAGCGATTTCGAGCCAGCGTTTAGCACTTTCATCCAACGATTATGTATTCTCTTTGACGGGAAAGTGTTTACGTTTCTCCGTTCGTGAACTTCAGTTTATCTTTCCGATATTAATCTGATTAATATAAAACTCGTTTAAAAACACACACACAAAATTGTTCAGAGATTATTTTTCTCAGAATTTGAAGAAACATAAATAGGAATTCTCGCTGTTATCACCATGATTATCATCATCATTAGCACAAAATTGATGTTGATTTGCATAATTATGCCCGAAACAAGAAAATGAGAACAAACATACATCTCGTTAATCGAATGGCCTCTTTCACAAAACGCAAAGACAGCCAAGCCAACATAACGAATGAGATGTATTTCTCATTAGCTTACT
>NC_051414.1:21563203-21563382 GCF_015228065.2 Penaeus monodon
AACTAACACGCGCGTGCAGGGGGGGAGGGGGGAGCGAGGAAGCAGGCGGGCCCTATCGCTCCATCTGTCGAAGAGGCCTGAAGATTACACCAAGCGTGACTCCCTCAATAGCAGCCTTCCCTTCCGCGCCTCCTTCTGGCCTCTCACCTTCCTACCGAGAGGATCCTTCGAGAGCATTG
>NC_051414.1:21563559-21564619 GCF_015228065.2 Penaeus monodon
AAGTGGACGGGATATTGGCAATAATGTTGAGACTTTTGTAATGAAAGAACCCGAGCCTAAGGAAAAAGATGGATGGGCTTTCAAAGATTTACGTTTTAATTTCATTTTTCTCTTCGACAATAAGTAGTCATAAACAAATCAAACAAAACTAATGATAATAAAAAAACTGTTTCAAAGACACTTAGTTTAATTTCTAACTCTTTATCACTACACTTGAAAATCGGGATATAATTAAGGGTAAGAAGGTAAATCATAACAGGCAGCTTATCCTTTATTTATCATGGGTAATTCTGTCAGATTTGTTGTGTGGCCATAACAGTATATCAGGTTTTGTTGCCCTTTATAATCTAAATATGTATGGGGATGACCGTAGAGTTTTTTCTCTGATGGGTCGCCATTTTCGAGGACAATTATTTTCCCTTAAAATTGCAATCAGGCGTGTGGCCTTGTAAATCCTTTAGTTTTGATAAACATCAATCATCCACTTTTAGCATTTTTGCTTTATCAAAAGCATTTTTAGAAAAGGATTATGCTTGGAAGAATTACTTTAATCGATTACAAAAAGTAAATAAGTATAAGCAAAACGATCGAAGACAGGCCTACCTACAGGCAGCCAACCTACGCCGTAATGAATACGCCCACCTGTCCAACCTGTCCAACCTGCGCCCGTGATGACCAATGGGCGTGAAGGGAAAAACTTTGTTACTTTCTTCTACTTTCCTCTTCATTCCCATCGTATCAGGCAGAGAGACAAGTCCTTAACCACTCTAAACACGACCATGCGACCACCCACGACGACTACTGGGCGTGAGTGAATAGCTGGCGCCCTTTCGAAAAAATATTAACAATAAAGCTTGTCTTATTCGGATTTACAGCCTTGCTTTTGCCGTCCTCCCCGACCGCCATGTTTTTGTTTCTGAGTTGGTTATATTTTGCCGACTTTTTCTACCCCTGTTTTTCGCTTTATTCCTTCTGTTTTTTCTGCTGATCTACCTTTTTTTTAAAAAGAGAGTAAGGTTTTTAAAATATCATATGTCCTGTATGTCTTTTTATTCCTCGT
>NC_051414.1:21564698-21564976 GCF_015228065.2 Penaeus monodon
GATATATACACATGTCTTTCTTTTTTTATGGCGAGAACGCATCTAAAAGGTCGATGATAATTGCAAAATGACCAAGTAACATCGACATTTTTCAAATAATCATCCCAATCAACCTTGCATTTCTCTGTCAGTTGCCAATGCACTATTATCAACCTATCAATCCGCCATCAATCATGAACTTATCAAATCAATCTCCAGGTTGAAAAATGATCATATATTATAATACTTTAGTCTTTTACTTTTTGTTCCTCTCCTTTCATTTTTGGATATTCGACAAA
>NC_051414.1:21565832-21566212 GCF_015228065.2 Penaeus monodon
CAAAATCATACAGATATACAGGATATAGATATACATACAGCCACCTACACTAATTCCCCCCCCTGCTCATTCCTCCTTCCACTCCACGGCCGCAAATTCTACCTTCTGCGCCGCCCCCCGCCCCTTCTTTGACCTCTACGTTCAGTAAACCAGCATTCCCTTTTTCCTTTTTTTTGTCGTACGTCGAAAGTGCAAACCGTCATAGCTGATCTTGCGTCAAGTTGTTTACGTCAGTCAGTAAGAGCAATAATGATATCCGGGAGACTATGAACAGCATGAAAGTCGTGCTGATTACCTGCTGGACAATAATTAACATCTCGTAATGCAGTCCTAAGAAGGAATTGTATAAGCGATTGATCTGAATCTTATTTCCCTTACTT
>NC_051414.1:21566245-21566836 GCF_015228065.2 Penaeus monodon
CATACAACTAGTATATTTTTTCGACTGTCTTCTTTTATGAACCGAAAATAGGTAGCTGATTAGCATACGCACGCTCTAGAACGAGAAACGAAAATATAACTTCCTGTAGCAAGGGGATCATTTAGTACCAATCAACGGGTTACGTAGCCTGAAGGCGGGGTGCAGAGGGCGCAGCTGGGGAGACGGAAAGGGAGGGGGGGTAGAGAGTAGGGGGGGCAGGGAGGGGTCTAGAGCGTAAAGAGGAGACGGGGAAGGGGGTCAGGAGAGTAAGGAAGAAAAGAGGTGCCTAGAGTTGAGGAAATCGTTAACAGAGAAGAGAAGAAGTGGAGGGAGTCTAGTGCTGTGTATTTAAGGAGGATGGATGAGTGCTTGTGGGGGGAAGGCATAGAGTGCTATTTGGGAGGAAGGGAAGTGGGTACAGCGAGTGTGTGGAGCGGAGAGAAAGGGTACCTGAAACAGGGAGAGTAATTATTGGTGACAAGTTCGCCCCCGCGAGCGTCGGTCGTTGACGTCGCTGTAGCATCCTGCAAGAGCCCTCGAGTGCCTATGCGTTTCCCGGGTGTTCCTTCGCCTCCCCCGCCTTTCAGGTAC
>NC_051414.1:21566884-21567182 GCF_015228065.2 Penaeus monodon
TAAGTATACAGAACTGAAGTACAGCATCACAAAAAACCGTCCTGAGTAATCAACGGCATACAGGAAGCAAGAGTACAAAACCGTCTGAATTGCGGTCACGAAGAGCTAACCGCGATAGTATCCAAGACTTCAGGTCTCGAACTATCTTGATCTTGAGACGTCTCTAATGACCTCGAGGAAGGAGGAAATTCCAAAATTAAACTCTTCGCTAACCTGCTTGCTTATTTGTCCCTTCTTGGCCTTCAATTGTCTTGAGAGAAGGCTTCTTGAAATACGTAGGACCTCGTTAATTGCACCC
>NC_051414.1:21567258-21567451 GCF_015228065.2 Penaeus monodon
CCGATGCAAAGGAGCTAGAATTAACTTTAAATTGAGAGCCTGGAAGAAGTAATAAGTGAAGTGTACCTGTTATGATAATAAACGATTGAAGAAAAAAAAACTTTCAAAATATACGATCATTAACAACGTCTGAGCAAGAATCTTCTTCTGACTTGCAGGCTCTTCCAACTTCCTTCTCCTGTGCCCTTTCACC
>NC_051414.1:21567825-21567951 GCF_015228065.2 Penaeus monodon
ATATTCACTGCTTCTGATCTATTAATCATGTTCCTTATGTCCCTTATTCCCCCACACACACTCATCCCCTTCATTTTCTTATATTTTCTTCTACTACATCATCAAAATTCTCCTCCTCGTAATGAT
>NC_051414.1:21568306-21568457 GCF_015228065.2 Penaeus monodon
GTTAAAACCCAAACCTCGCACACACACACAAAAGAAAATAATAGAAAAAGGTGACCCTGGCTCCGGGCGCCTTCGGAGGGCAACTCTTCATTACGGCATATCCGGACCCTCTTCACCAGGTAGGTCCTTCTTGCCCTTGCTCTGGCGCCAT
>NC_051414.1:21568651-21569947 GCF_015228065.2 Penaeus monodon
TTCTTTTCCTTTCTTTTCTTTAATATGTTTTTTATTTACGTTTCTTTATTCCCATTTGTTCCCTTTATTTTCTTGTATTTTTCTTCCATTCTATTATCTCGTCTCCTTTCATTTCGTTTCTTTTCTTTTTAAGAAACGAAACTGTTTTTATCGCCATTGCTTTTCCTTCTATATCCTATGCATTTATTTTCCTTTCTTTGTTTCTCCATTACTGCACCCTTTTCTCTTTCTTTTCTCCTTGTTTTCCTTTCGACGTTTCCCTTCCCATCTTTTTCATTTTCTAATTAACCATCCCTTTATTCTGCCTCTCTTTATCCTCCCCTTCTTTTATTTTTGTTTTTCCCTCGATTGTTTTTCTTTGCTTTTTCCTCGGCCTTCTTTTTCATTTTCTTTACTTGCTTCATCTCATTCTCTCTTTTTCTTCTTCTTTTTCTATCTTTTCATCTCCTTTTACTTTTATACTTCTTTCTCTTTCCCTCTTTTTTTCTTCCTCTCTCTCTCCTTTTCCCTTTTCCTTTCCTCTTTCTTTCTCTTTTTTATATCTATTTCTTTCTATTTCTTCTATTCCCTTTACAATTTTTCTTCCTTAGTCTCTGTCACTTCTATGTCATACTACTTACTTCCCTTTCCCGCTCTTTCTCTACTACCTCTCTCCATTCCTCCCCTTCTTTTCTTCGTTATTCCCCTTCCTTTTCGCTTTATTTTTCTTATTCTTTATACTTTGCACTTCCTCTCCTTCTCTTTTCCACCACCCGCAACAAATCTCTTTCTCCACCATGCCTTTTCCTCCCTCTCTTCTCCTCCACTTCTTCCCTCCCCTTCTCCATTATGGCTATTTCTCCTTCTCTTTCCCTCTCCATCATGTCTCTCCTTCCCTCATCCCCTCTTCTCCACCATTTCCTTTTTTCCCCAAATCCTTCCTCGTCCCCTTCTCTTCCCTTTAAAATCCCTCCCCTTCCACACCTTCCCTCCCCTTCCACACCTTCCCTCCCCTTCCACACCTTCCCTCCCCTTACCCCTCCCTTTCAACCCTTTCCCCGCCCTTCTCCCATAAAATCTTTCACTATTACCCCATAATATTTCTCCCCTTCCCCTTGCCCATCCCTTTCCCCTTGTCTATTCCCTTCCCCTACCCCTTCCCCTTGCTCATCCCCTTCCCCCCCCTCCCTAAAACCCCTCTGGACGTGACCTCGCCAAGGGGAACTCTTGACCCTGCCAATGAGGTTCACGCGCGTCGCCAAACGCTTCCTGTAACCTTACGATCCTAATCTATTTTTTTAGTAATTTATTCTACGT
>NC_051414.1:21570786-21571153 GCF_015228065.2 Penaeus monodon
CTTCCCATCCTCCTCCACGCCCTCTCTCTCTCATTTCCTTTTTGTTTATGTTCTCGCTTGTCAGTCATAAATTCCTGCTGACCTTTGACCTCTCGGGCTGACATGCACTTCGGATGAACTTGAACTTCATGAGGTACTTTTATGATGCATTTCTTTGCCAACTGGAAGTGGAAATGGGCTGAACGTGGAGCCTCTTTCCTCGCTCGGGGTTTTTCTTTTCATTTCTTCAACTTTTTCTCTCCGTTTATTTTCATTTGCTTTCTATGTACCTTCCATCTCGATTCTATATATTGCGCCTACCTTTCCCCTTTGTCTTTTTCTTTACCCATTTTTTCTCCGATCTTCTGTTGTATTCTTCTTATCCGTG
>NC_051414.1:21571181-21571344 GCF_015228065.2 Penaeus monodon
ACTACGTTATCTTAATATGGCTTCTGCTCTATTCTCGTTTTTTTCTATTCCTTTATTCTCAAAGTCTCCTCCTTTTCTATATTCCTCTTTCACCTTCCTATAATTATCATCATTATTATTATTTATCATCATTATCATTTTCTACTTTCTCTTTTACTTTTTT
>NC_051414.1:21571794-21572913 GCF_015228065.2 Penaeus monodon
TGCAACAGCCTAGGCCTCCCCACCTCCCCCCCTCACGGAAACGCCCTCTAGCCCTCCCACGCAACGAAAAAACAAAACAAAGGCAACAACACCGACCTTTCAGGCGAAGACTCCAGCTGCAAATCGATTCCAGAAGCTAATAAATAATATCGCAAATGACGTCGTTTACCTCCTCACGTCTGAATATAATTAAAGGAAATTTGACAGAGGGCGAGCGGGGAAAAAGGTGCGCCGAATGCCACCACACGATGCAGATGAGAGTATAATAAGAAGGTAATAATATCAAATTGCTCTCATTACGGAGGAGGCTGCAGGAAGCGCTGAGGTGATACGGATAAGACGTGAGGGGGAAGAAGGGAGAGGGGGAAAGAGTGGAGGAATGGGGGGAGAAGGGAAGAGGGAGAGGGAGGAGTAGAAGTAGGAGGAGGAGGAGGAGAAGGAATGGGGAAGGGGAGGAGAGAGGGAGTGAAGATGAGATGTGAAGGGAAGAGAGAAGGGAAAGAGGGTAGGAGGGAAGGAGTGATGGAAGTATACAGAAAGTAGGCAGAAAAGAAATGGGGAAGTAGGAGATGAAGAGAGAGAATAACAGAAAGAATAGAAGGGGAGACAGAAGACTGTGGCAGGAGGGAGGAGGGACGAAGGGTGGGAGGAAGGGGAAGATGAGGAGGGAGGGGAGACAGAAGAAGGGAAGAATAGAATATGGATGTTAGAAACGATAGGAAGGGAAAAAAATGGGGGAAGGAAAAAGACGTAGTAAGGAACAGAGAGAGAAGAGAATGAAGGAAGTATCGCCTGATTAGCCTGATTACCTCTCCATCATGCTAGAGGGGAGGGAGGGGGGAGAAGGGGTAGGATGAAGGAAATTCGCCCGACGCGCCATTGCGGAACGTCTCAATACCTCCGTCGTGTTAACAGCCCGGGGGTAGCGCGTGTGTGACCCAGACCTTGTGTTTTTGCCACCCTCTACAAACCATTACAATATCCTCCCTTCCGCTCCTCCTCCCTTACTCTCCTCCCCTCTTCCATCTCCCCCTTTCGCCCTCCTCCCCTCTTCCCTCTCCTCCCCTCTTCCCTCTCCCCCTTCCACTCTCCTCTCCTCTCCTCCCTCCTCTCCTCTCC
>NC_051414.1:21572970-21573241 GCF_015228065.2 Penaeus monodon
TGTCTTTTGATGATATACCTATGTTTTGTACGTGAAATGTGAGCCCACATAGGGACTTATTAAGATAGGGGTGAGGATAACCTCATCCTCTTTTAGATGTAAGCTTTTGTCTCAATAAACTTGTCAAATAAAAAAGTCCTCTCCCCTCCCGTTCCTTAACACTACCCCGCCCTCCTTATGATTTAAGACTTTTTCCTAATACACTCTTTTCGCTATTCTTTATTTCATGTCTTTAAATGTTTGTCTTTCTCCCTGAGTCTCTGTTTCTCTT
>NC_051414.1:21573356-21573576 GCF_015228065.2 Penaeus monodon
CCTTCCCTAAAACCTTAAACCCTAAACCCTCAAACACTGACCTACAGGAACGGCCCAAGTGTCGAGAAATATGATCTCCATTACCTCCTTCGCAAGTCACTCCTGTGCGTGTCTCCCTCGGGGTTTCGTGGGCGCCATCCGTAACTCTGGCGTCGCGTCGTTTCGTTGAATTCTCCTGCGCATGACGCCCGTAATTGGTGCCTCCCGTCGCATCAGGGTG
>NC_051414.1:21573719-21574295 GCF_015228065.2 Penaeus monodon
ATGGGGACATTTCTGACTGTGACTCTCTTCTTCACATTCTCTCCCTGTTCCTTCTCCCGATTTTTTTTCTTTTATCTTTTTTTTATTTCTTCTATTATCTTTCTCTCTCCTCATAAACACCCCTACCCGCATTTTCTTCGGATTAGCATAACTAAAGACAAAAATCCCCCAAGGATTACAACCAACACTACATCTACTTAAACATAATAATATAATCCTACCTTGTCTCTTTA
This sequence comes from Penaeus monodon, assembly GCF_015228065.2. Lineage (NCBI taxonomy): Eukaryota > Metazoa > Arthropoda > Malacostraca > Decapoda > Penaeidae > Penaeus > Penaeus monodon. The sequence goes on from NC_051414.1 coordinate 21,573,953, forward strand.
TAAAACACATCACAAAACCTATAACGCAACAATAACTGTAAAGCCATATAACGAACTGAAACTATCCTAAAGCCCTTCATTACGCTGCCTGGTTGCACTCTCTTCTCTCTGCAATAACCATTCATGTTGCTTAACTATAGCAACTTGCAAGACGCAGCCTAGTGCATGACCAGTCCTTTCTTTCTCTGCCTTTTCTACTTTATCTCTTCCTTTCCAAAGCATTTCGTGACTCCGTCATTCCTTCCTCTTCTTCCTGCTATCCATCTATCCCTTTTCTTTCTTATCCCTGCCCCTTCTCTTGCGCTCTTTTGTCTCTTCCCCCTCTCCTTTTCCCTCTCTAGTT
>NC_051414.1:21574474-21574610 GCF_015228065.2 Penaeus monodon
GGCAGGGTCCGGAGGCTCTTGTGTCTGCCTGCAGCGTGATGTCATGGTTTGGTTCCTTGCCAAGGCTCTCGGCGCCCTTCTCATTTCACACTTTGGGGAGTCGGAATTTTGATAACTTCATTATTCAGATTGACGT
>NC_051414.1:21574661-21575296 GCF_015228065.2 Penaeus monodon
GTGTATGATGGTCCCTCATTTGCATAATTTTTAGATAAAATGATACGTTCATTTGTTCTTCCTTTTGTGTAAGTCGGGTTCTCGTGAGTCATGTAAACACCGCTGCTTTGAAGGTCTTTTTCTCGACACGGCCACTACGTCATCCATGGATTCACTAGCCCACACATGGACCTCTCCCCCTCCCCACACAAACATGCACACGCACATGAAAATAAACCTACATGAAACCACACCTAGGCATATACGTCCACACACCAACGCACATGCAAATACACCAACGAACACGGACACTCATGCACGCACATCATCCTATTCAGATATTAATGCTTTCGAGAACCAGCTCAATAATTCAACCTACTATGTATGAATAACAACAACAAAACAAGCCTAAGACACAACACTGATAATCGCACAACAATTATACAAAGAACTGTCCTCATTCCCAGACTTGAGCCATAACTCTTGATTTGCTCTAATTTCGACCCAACTGGCGGCGCCGGAGCTGCCTTATCGCCGCACATGTTAAGTCGTCCTTCTTAACTATGACTAATGGCGCGGGCGAACTCGGAGGCAGTTTGCGGTAATGTCCATTGCCTGGCTCCGATACCGTCCGTGGTTCGTTATATATGCATGAA
>NC_051414.1:21575377-21575474 GCF_015228065.2 Penaeus monodon
ATGGGGATGTTTGTAGTTGTCTTTATGAGGGGGTGTTAAGGAGTATATAAATTTGTGTACGGGAGCATGTGCGTGCGTGTGTTTGTGTGCACATAAG
>NC_051414.1:21575534-21575925 GCF_015228065.2 Penaeus monodon
CTTATAAGCACCCATATGTACACATTTACTTATTTTATGCCTGTGCTTGTGCAACCGTGCGTGTCGTAATGCAGCCCCATCATCACCAATGAAAAACAAAATACTTAAACACGCGGTTCTCATAACCACGAACACCTAATAGCCGGTTGCCTAATAAAATAATGTCACCGCTCAGCACAAAATAGCCGGCGACACGCGAGGGACTGGGAGGCCCTAATGACAATAGCCTGAAGGGACAATGGCACTCACACTAGGTCAAAGCTGATCACATGCGCCAGGGTGAGTGTGGCAGCGCGTGAGTTTCAACCCTTGGAAATGTGTAATATGAAACTCGGATAGTGAGTGATCGGCCACTTTGGTAATCCGGAGATAAGAGCCATTATAACAGAAC
>NC_051414.1:21577855-21577967 GCF_015228065.2 Penaeus monodon
GTATAGATAATGAATTAAAGAGTCACAAGAAAGAAGAACCGCCTCCAGCCTTCCCTTCCCTCCCCTTCTGTGCCCATCGCCTTCCCCTTCGCACCCTCCGCCATTCCCTTCA
>NC_051414.1:21578022-21578545 GCF_015228065.2 Penaeus monodon
CCGCCCAAGACTAGACATATCACCTGTCACCTGTTGCCGGCAGGTAATTTTTTTGGCCGGTGACACGTGAAAAAAGCATTATTAGCCACATGCAATGTATATATAATTGTAAATCTATATCCGGATAAAATTGAGGCAGAATGAATTTCTGGATTTCTTTTTCGTGATCAATATTATGTAAGTCTTGTTAAGGGTATCGTTTTAATCCAATGATAACATTCAAAGATATTGGAAGATAATACCTTTGTAGTCTTATCAGTCAATTTAATCTTATTACGATATAGTCACACCCTGTCACTACAGCACTTCGTAAATCAAAGCCGACGTTTTAATCAACTGTCTTTTAAGTATCCTTCTAAAAGGAAGAAAAAAAATAAAGACATATAAGTCAGAAGAGATAAACGCGACGGCAGGAATTCTCGGCGTCGCTGTGATGGCAAGGACGGATAACGTTTTTTTACGGTCGGGAAAAAGAACGACGGAGAAAGTGTGAGTGTTAGTTCTTTTGGTGTATCTATTTTTT
>NC_051414.1:21578875-21579416 GCF_015228065.2 Penaeus monodon
AACCTTTTCGCACCCTCCATATCAGACCGTATTAACATACCTATCGGACGTTAGGTAATCAGTTTATGAACGACGACCTTGTATGACCTCGCTCTTGGGTCAGAGGTCAGGGCCACTTACGGCGTCAGTCTCGTGTGCCGGGCGTCGACCAAGGAATACCACAGCGTCTTTTTTAACACTCTGGAATCACTATCACTGCCACTTCATGTAAAATAAAATGAACTTGTGTATTCTGCGAGTACGTACGTAGACGACGAATAAATGAAGAAGGCAAATGCAGACGTAAATAAATACATAATTATAGGAATACAAATGTGAATAAGCACAAAAAGGTTAAGACATAGAAAACGTGGGAAAAAATCGAAATGCAGAAAAGCTAAATGATAGGTCGATATGGGAAAAAATGTACATAATATCAAGAATAAATACCAATGAAATCATAACATAGAAATCCAACAGAAAAGGAAAAGAGTACGAATCTAAATATAAACAAAGCCTATAACGCATGTCCATATAAATACAGTGGAAAATAACGCAACAG
>NC_051414.1:21579466-21579597 GCF_015228065.2 Penaeus monodon
CACGACACAAAGCAAGTAAACTCCCGGAGACATAAATGAAATGTAAATAAAAAATGAGGGAGAGGACAGGTAAAATGAAGTGCCCTCCTCCCCCCAAGGCCTTCATGCCTCACGCGTGTACTGTTATTTCG
>NC_051414.1:21580046-21580171 GCF_015228065.2 Penaeus monodon
CGGGTTTCCTGAGGCGTCGTCGGCAAGAGGCCCCGTGTTTCTGTCGCCAGCGGTAAATTAAGGCAAGAGTCGAGCACAGACTCCGCCATGCCCGGAATGTCGGGTAATGAATGGTCGAGTGGCAC
>NC_051414.1:21580223-21580304 GCF_015228065.2 Penaeus monodon
TTAATGGGCAAGAGGGGGGGGGGGAAGAATGAGGTGATGTGTGGGCACCTCGAGACACACTATACTGTATTTATAGTCACA
>NC_051414.1:21580653-21580833 GCF_015228065.2 Penaeus monodon
TCGTTATAGTAAACACACCTAGACCACACATGACACGAACCGCAGCCCCGCATTTAGGCATTCCAGAACCCGACGCTGAACCACAAATCCACTTCGGTTCACCACTTTCCGCGGCGCAGTCCCCCTTGCAGGCGTGTGGCTCGGTTTTTTCTAGGTGTAATAGAGAGAACACAGGGGAAA
>NC_051414.1:21581280-21581369 GCF_015228065.2 Penaeus monodon
ACACAGCGATACTTATTTCTTCATTTCATTGACTTATATGCGCGGGGGTTGGTGGTGACAAACTGTTTTAGCATCAGCACTACCACCAA
>NC_051414.1:21581799-21581919 GCF_015228065.2 Penaeus monodon
CAGAACATGAATATCACACATACCTTTGTCTCTTGCATCTACACCATCACCCTCCCGCATACTCATTAACTGTCAACTTACCTGTGAAAGAGAGAAAAATAGGATAATTATCATAACAAC
>NC_051414.1:21582455-21582554 GCF_015228065.2 Penaeus monodon
GCAACGCGACCAAACCCACGAACAGGAAACAGAAAAAGAATCAAACCGCGGACATGAATCAAATTATAATAACTAAATCGAATCAAAATTTTTCGTACG
>NC_051414.1:21582578-21583552 GCF_015228065.2 Penaeus monodon
GTCAATTTTAATATCCATCACAGTTCAATAACACGCAAATATGAGCCTGCAATAAAACTGATAAGCCTTACTCAGTCCTTATATAAACTCATCCTGACATTTTAGAGTATTATCACAAGATCTGTTATTTATCTGTTATTAATGATTTTACATTACCCTTCTGTTCATTCACATCCAGCGACCGTGTCTGCGCGGGCGTTTCACATCCAGCTCATGAATGAAGGATTACATGAATGAGTTACGACAACTGTGAGATTTAGAACTCAACAGCTGACATGACAGTGAGGAAATGAGAATTCTTATGACAAAAGGAAGTTATTTTTATGAGGTATGGCGAGTAATAGAAAAAAACTGGGTAAAATAAACATGAAGACACATTTTGCCCCTAAGTAATGAGTCCGTAGTAGTGAGAGCGGACAAGGAACAAAAAAGATATTCTAACTCTGTCAAAGTCAGAGAGCCAGGAATTTATTTGAACTTGTTTGGACTCGGAGGAACGCTAGAGATAAAGACCGTCGCGCCAGAATGCCAACCACGTTCATTATACACAGAATCCCTCTTTCCTTGTTGACTAGAGCTCGCGCCTACAAGGAGACGGACATTTACAATCACCTTAAGATAAATAAGAACACGTGAAGCTCTAAATAACACTGAGTGAAATACCAGTTGTTCTTCAAGTAAGGCGAGGTTAGATCTACAAATAAGTGCAGGTTATTTTACTTTCGTTTTTGTTATCTACATTCCAAGGGGGTATTAGGATAAAAATAATCATTATCACCCGAAGGACATGTCGTGACAGGGGCTGGGAGGAAGTCACGATGCTACTTATTTTAATTTCTAACCATCAATTACTCTTACGAGTGATTGGACAATTAGGTATCACGGAAAATTGGACTGGATTATCGCAAATCATTAAGAGTATCAAATCGCATGTATAAGATATTTGTATTTTCTATCGTTATAATGAGGTAGAA
>NC_051414.1:21583706-21584121 GCF_015228065.2 Penaeus monodon
CATGTAACCAAGAATACATTTGAGGATATACAGTACATGCAATTTCTGAAGAAAATTAAAAACGTAAATTTCAGTTAATCAACACAACAGTCGTAGATTCTTAGACGTTACAGATCTCGACAAAAAAGTACCACATCAAAGTAGCAGTAACGTGCTCGCTGATAACTAGTTAGAGGATGACCTAGTAATCGCTTTAGGAAAATCTCCGAGATAAGTGTCGCCTTCCTGGTACTGCAACCCGGATCCTCGAACCCTGACGTCTATGACCGCTGCAATGAGGGTGATGCTTGCACGATTTCTCTTCTGTAAATAAGCACTTCGCGCACTCCCTAGGCGGAAGAATTTCACAGGGCGTGGAGTATGTTCGGAAAATAATAAGTGTACGGCAATTCCGTAAGTGCATGGGCGTGCATCC
>NC_051414.1:21584179-21585027 GCF_015228065.2 Penaeus monodon
TGCATCTTTACCTCCACCCCCCCTCCCCCTCCTTGTAATACGGTCGAGGGTACTTAATACAGTCACCCCCAACCACACTTGGTAATATAACTAACTACTTTCGCTACATCATACTTTATATACCGGTAATAATTATATAAATAATAAACATTCAAGGTCTGCGTATTGCGAAACAATTACCTATATAATAGTTGGTGCGATCATTATGTAGAAAATGACGAACTTCTCTATTCGATGTCTAGTTTTTAAAAGCCATTGGTAATCAGTACCTACTCTGATACAATTACCATAAACAATATATTTAACACATTTAGAACTGGCTACTACGCTTTGAGCATCAAATTTTACAATTATCATTAATTTTCCCAGCGATAAAACCAGATATTCGCAGCAAGAAAATGGCACACAAATTAGTCCTAGTTATAGGGGATAACCCAGAAAATTCCGTTACCATCTACACAGAGGTGAAGGAGAGAATATTGTCAACATACTGTAATATTTACGCCGTTTCTGCTCACGATTCGCTGTCCCGACTCTTCGCCTTTTCACAGCTTAAATTAGATAAATTAAAAAGAGGATCTAAACCCAAGCATTAACATCTACAACATTCTACATCAACTCAGCCATCCAGTCATCCAGTAAATGAATCGATATCACTCTGATTCGTCCATGCTTGAAAAAGATTGCTCTCTCAGCTTTTCCCATTCCGCTCTGCTCTAAAACGCCGCCATTAGCGTCTGTCCCGCGCCCTTGTCCCATCGGCGATTACAATCTGAAGCACCAATTTTCCTCTACTGAAATGAGGCGTCACTCGCGCCCTATTCACGAGGAGAATCGATTTTTGCTCC
>NC_051414.1:21585077-21585660 GCF_015228065.2 Penaeus monodon
GTGTGTGTGGGGGGAGTCTTTTACAAATACCTCGTTGACGTTTGCTGACGAGGATCAAGTGCTTCTGTTGCAGCTTGAGATTTGCAATCCGGAAGCTGCGGCTTCCAAGCGTAGGACCAATAGTTCTTCGTTTTTCTTACTGCTGACTCTTACGTCACAGTCCAGCAACGTCAAGAACACGAGGAGAAAAATCAAGTAAATTCCAGAAAGTAAGGAAAAGGTCACGTAATGTAGCAGAGAAGTTAAACAAGAAGGGTGTCAAAAAAAGTCAAGCGTCGGGAATTCGAGAGCAAACGAGGAGACAAGCCAAACAAGCCCGACATAACGAAGTAAAGTCAAGCAAAGTGAACCCAACGAAGAGCGAAGTCAAACTAGGCCAAGTAAAGGCGAGATAATTCGAACAAACGGCGGAGAAGGTGATAAATATTCAGCTTCTTCGACGGGCCATTACTCTCTCTGCCAGGACGTGTCTTCGAAATGCGTGTTAAGTAGCTTTTGCAGCAGAATTTTGACTTAACGAAAAAAGATGGCTATTAAAATGCCAGTCCTTGCCACAGAGGCTGTCATTATCATCGCCTTTCTG
>NC_051414.1:21585706-21586658 GCF_015228065.2 Penaeus monodon
GTCACCTTCATTACAATTACTCGACCACTAATGGCCGCCCTGTCTTTGCCGCTTCATTCTTCTGTTTCTTCCCACCGTTATTTCTTATTTATTATCCCGTGCATCAGCCATTCTCCTCACAGCCATTTTTTCCTTACTAGGAATTCCCTACATCTTCAGTATTTCCCTTCCCACAAGTCACTATATCTTGCTGGATTCCCGTTACCTCACCATCTCCCTTACCAGCAATTCACATCTTCCTGGATTCCCGTTATTTCACTAACATGTCCGCCGTCACCATCAGCTGGCCATTAGACCTCACCATCTATCATCATCCCTCTCATCACGGCAAGTCCACAATCAACGTCTCGATAATTATAAGATCCTCCACTCGGTGCCATCCTCTCCTCCGCATTCCTCCGTCGCTGGGCCTAGTCGAGGGTCACCCAATCCTTTTCCTGACACTTCCTTGACCTCCTTTCTGGACCCATAAGTGCCTTTACACTTTTTTCTGCGCCACGCGAATGCCAGCGGCTGTTACTGAGGCCGTCGTCGAAAGAAAAAATCTAATCATTTTCTATCAGCAAACTACAATCTATTCACTGCACCAATAGCCATTACACCTACGGCGCATTCTCTCACCATTAAATAATATCGCGCAATGAACTTCCCACTCATTGCTTCAACGTCATAACTTCCTCACGTCATCACAGCCCGACAAATTTGCGAGCTGCGAAGAGTGTCACCATTACGGCCATCTATCACCCGCCGTCGGTCTCGGTCGCAACCCTGGTTCGGGTCGGGCATGCGGGTAAGTAAACATTGCGGTAATGGCTGACGTTCTGCCTGTAATTCTCGTTATTACCTCACTCGCAGGATCTGAAGGATACCCGCCGGAGGAGTAGCGCCACCCACTGGAAGCATGGGTGGCTGTTGGGTAATTACGGAGGTGAGGGCAGGGATAATTTGAGTG
>NC_051414.1:21586675-21587031 GCF_015228065.2 Penaeus monodon
TTTCAGTTCCTTTGTGCTCTCTTTGCTTTCTCGCGTTTTCTCTATTCGACCTCATTTGTTTCCATTTCCGTTCCTCTCCTCTTATGTTGTTTTCCCTTCCTCCTCCCCTCGTTTCTATTTCCCCTTTCTCTTCTCAATTTCTATTTTCTCTTTTCCTTCCTTCTCTCCTTCCTATTTACTTTTCCTTCCCACTCCTCCCTTCCTTCTCCCCCTCCTCGCATTCTATACTACCCTCATATTCCTTTGCCTACTTCCTCCCTTCTTCCCTTCCTATTTCCCATTCTAACGCCCTGCTTCCCTGCTCATCTCGCGTTTTCTCCTACCCCTTCTCCTTTTCTAATTCCCCTTTTCATTTC
>NC_051414.1:21587098-21587455 GCF_015228065.2 Penaeus monodon
CTTCCCCAATGAGGCAATATGGAAGGAGACCGTCTCAAGGTGGAAGGTCAAGGAGCAAGAGGAATCTAATGACACCCAGACCCATTAGCCTTCGGGAATCCACAAAGATCAGGACGGCGGTTTCGAGTCTCGTCGACGAGCAGGGAAAAAAATTATAGGATTCGATGACAAGTCCTGGAGAGACGGTGAGGGAATGGGGGTATGGGGGGATGGGGAGGGAGTAGGGGAGGGGTTGGGGAAATGGGGAGGGGTTGGGGGTTTGGGGGTTTGGGGGAATCCTTAATGACTCTGTGGGATTTTGTGACTGACAGAGATTCTTCCGACGCGAAAGACGGCGATTTCATTTATTTTACTTTT
>NC_051414.1:21587647-21588029 GCF_015228065.2 Penaeus monodon
CAGTTGTTCCTTCCCGACAGACCGCCGAGAGTGCCGCCCTCCTAAGAACAATATCTAACGTCCCAGACCATCGGTGATCGAGCGTCAAACGATCTCTATGGCGCCATTAGCCAAGAGCGCACGACCGTGACTCAAACCACAAGGGTCCCCCATATATATATATCTAGAAGTGGAGGGGGGAGGGAGAGGGGGAGGGGTCAAGGTGATCCTTATAGGGGGGGGGGAGGTCTACCACACGGCCTTGAATTCCGAAAGGTCGGTGTGAAATCGCGGGGGAAAAATATTGGGAAAGTGGGCGCCGATCGGAGAAGGCAGGGGAAGACGGGCGGTTTTTATGTAAATATTTCAATAGACATGAGGCGTCGTTGAGGATTTTTTTGTT
>NC_051414.1:21588416-21588665 GCF_015228065.2 Penaeus monodon
GTTTTTTATGTACAATTAAGTAAATGGTGCCGCAGAAAATGAAGTCCCATTGTGCCCAAAAATCCCCAGATCAGCCTGAGTCCCTTCGCCGTCCCTCGCGCGAACCGCCTCGGGGAAAAGAGAGCAAATCCGGCCTCCCTCCTGCAAGGCGGCTGCTCGCAGGTCAAGACATAACCTACATCCGAGGCGTAATGCCGAGCGCCGCCGTCGGCCAGGGAACGAACTCCTCTCCCCGAGCCAGTGGTCAGA
>NC_051414.1:21588701-21588846 GCF_015228065.2 Penaeus monodon
TAATGGGCGTGACGGCCATTACACGGGGCACGGTCGCTACCTCAGGGCGGCTTCTGCCACATGCTGCCCCGTAAACGACACATACCGTTATTACACGCATCCTGCTCCGGTTCCTAGGCTGTTTTGTTTGTTAGCCGGTTGCTTG
>NC_051414.1:21589317-21589865 GCF_015228065.2 Penaeus monodon
TCCCCAGAAGGGGTCAGGGAAGGGCTCGGCACCTCCCATAATTTGGACTCTCTTACCTGTATTTTTTTCTTCAGTTTTGGAATATTTAGTGAGGCCCTGGAATTTTCCCTCGAACATGGCAGGCTCTCCACATTCTAAAGGGACTTATCTCAGCCTTTGAAAGTTAATATGCTGAAAGATTATATACATCAAGACTCTCGGAGTGCTCAGAGTACTGAAAGATTCCTTACGATATCAGAAGGGGATAAGTGCCTTGTAGATTTCTCTTTTTGTAGAGGCATATCTTAGACTTTCTTGCGGAGGGGGATGAATAAATCACTTTTATCGTGAGATTATCAAGTCGACGGATGAAAAAATCATTAAGGAAAAATTTTCCGGTGTCAAATAAAAATTCAATTCTCGTTTTCCTTTAATTTTATCTTATATATACAACTCTGCCTCGAAAAATATCACCCAAAAATATATCAATATAATCGTGTTTCCGATGATTATATTAAGGAAAACAAGGACTACATACAATGAATCGTTAACGATCATAAGTAATATAT
>NC_051414.1:21589922-21590435 GCF_015228065.2 Penaeus monodon
CTGCACAAAGGGATGTTGCACTGAAGCTATTTTGTGAGTAGATGGCCGTCTACTGCGCTTTTGTTCACGTTGTCATAACTAGTAAAATAACAACACTGCCATAACCAATAGCAAAAGATAAAGGAAATAAACACAAAAACAAAATGCTGTCCGTAATGGCGACGAGTAATTAAAGAAGCAGGAAGTGAGTAACGTATTTCCAAACACTTAAGAGCCGCTACGTCCATAATTAACTGACGCAAAAGCGACACTTGAAAGAAAGAAAAAAATATGACATATACTTGGCATAACGGGACTCTTTTTTTCGCGCGCTAATTGTATCCTGCATAAAAAAAAGGCGCGACGTGAAAACGAGTTCGTCCGCTTCTCTCTCCCGCCGCCATCTGCACTCCGGCCTTCTGATCTTGTTATTCGACTTGTGCTTTTTTGTTCTAATTTGTTCTCGGCATTTCCTTTTTGTGGTACTTATTTTTGTTCTCTCCTCCGTTTCTCCTACTTGAACCGTACTTTAAA
>NC_051414.1:21590681-21591306 GCF_015228065.2 Penaeus monodon
ACCCTCCTCTACTCCTCAGGCCAAAGAACCTTCCCTTATAACGACCTCCCCGGAAAGCACACAATGGTTATCATGCAGCTTTGTTTTGACAATGGACTCCCCCGACCGCCTACCCCCATCGCCCGTGAATTATAGTTTGTGCATTATAATTTAAGGGCCATTGTATATTCACTCAAGGAACACATTACTGGTTCCGAACCGATCGTTCTGTCGATGGTTCGGCATTCGTAAAGATATTCGTTTTACGATCGACCGCCGAGGTGATTTCCGCCCGAAGTCGTTCGAAGAAAACCGAAATATTCTAACAAGATTGTTTAGAAAGTCTGTGCTTTGTTCGCTGATAAATTTCATGAAAAGTGATCATTATCTCTTATTAGAGTTCGTTAGAGATTTCTTTTTGTTGTATACATATATATGTGGGTATATGAACAATTGTCTGTGACAAGTGTTGAAAAAAGTATGGATGGAAGTGACACTGAAAGGTTAGTGACGGTTCAGTTTTACATTCTTCATTATAAAAATGCGACACGTATACGTTTTAAAAGGAAATATCAAAAACAGTTTTTGAGTTATGTATTTTCATTCATACATTTTGAAAATTTATAACACACACGTGCGTGCGTGC
>NC_051414.1:21591553-21591969 GCF_015228065.2 Penaeus monodon
CACCAGTCCCCAACCACTCCCCTTGCCTGAAGATGACCCCCGCCCCCGGCACAGTCGTCGTTTATGCCTCCTCCCTGATCTCGGTAACAGGAGACGTCACCAAAAACAATCACTATCACGATATCAGATAAAGAGCGGATACGTACACGGAGGCGGTCGATGAGAGAAAATGACCGTGGATAAAAAGATCTCGCTCTCAGGAAACTCGACGACGAACTGGCACCTCAGGACCGAAGTTGATCGAGAAGGTGATTTTCATATGGGAAGACCGTGTGTATACTCTGTCACATTTCCGCTCCAATGTGGGTTGAGCCTCTCCCATGACCTCAAGACGTGTTGGAGAGCCGTTCACCTCTCCCTCTCTATTTCTCCTTTTTTATCTTGTTCTCCACTTTCTTCCTTTTCCTTTACCAACA
>NC_051414.1:21592325-21592678 GCF_015228065.2 Penaeus monodon
CACACCCTCACCCAAACACTCCTCTCCCTCCCTCACCCCCTCATCTTTTTACGACTTCCCAGATACTCCAATTACTACATAAAAGTTAGGCATAAGAGGACGAGGGCAAGAAGCCTATATTATGATGTCAGAATGGTATCCCAGGAGATCGAGGGACTAAGGCCTCGCTGCATACAAACAAACAGCCTGAGGGAGGGAGGGGGGGGGGGTGCTACCTGATGATTATGTCATTATTGGGGGTTACCTGCCCGCCTACACCCTCTCATTACACCCTTACGACACCTGATCTGCGTACACTACGCTACACTCTTTTTTGTGTTTTGTTGTTTACTTTACTTGCTGGCACAAAGGAC
>NC_051414.1:21592707-21592790 GCF_015228065.2 Penaeus monodon
TTGTGAAATATGTGATTCTATTTCATACAAGGACGGATTTTTTAAAACTGTTTTATTTTTTCATAAACAAGAACATCTGACGC
>NC_051414.1:21593015-21593930 GCF_015228065.2 Penaeus monodon
ACACAAGATCTACTTCACTTGGCGCCATAGCAGTGTTAACCCTCTAAGCAAAAGAAACATGCTATAAACTCAGCGAAAATGGCGGGAAGCAGTTTTTGTTGCAGACAAAACGCAAAAAACAAAAAATTATTTATGTTCCATCAACCTCCCACCTTTTGCCTCTATGTCATACCCTGGGAACGTCAAGCCATAGCGCCTTCATTATCATTTTTTGTTATAATCATCACTGCTTTTATGACACACATAATTGTGTAGGCTAATTATGTAAATCATAATAAAATTTTCAACGATAACAAAAAACATGTGATCATTATAATTGGTATTCCTGCATTTATACCAGGCGTTGTCTCCATTTCTGTAATATTTATCCAACATTATTAACATTACATTAATGAAACTATATTTAGTCACAATATAATCCCTTGTAAAAACCACTCTTATTGCAGAGATTATATTTCTCATGATCAAATATATTATCATCCTTTCTTGACTCTATTACCATCAATGTTATTTATATCAATACATATTAATTAATACTCTGAATCACACTGACAGTACAACTTATTAATAGTATTTAATCCTCATTATTCTCACCATCACAATTATATTTCTATTATTTCATTTTACTATTCCATCATATTTTCATCATCTCGAATGCTATTACTCTCATTACCAATACATCATATCACCAACATAGTCACGCAAACACACACACAACTCCGGCCCTAATCCTCGCCCCCTTTAATCTGACTCTCTTTCCACTTTGTAATTTCCTCGATGGGCGTCGTGGTACATGGGCGCGCGTGATTTTTTTGTCTTTTTGGGGATAGTGTTTCTTGGCGAAGAGTTTCCTCATGTGAGAGGCCTGAGCGGAGATAAGATGCTCTGTGTAACGAGCTTGTGGCTTTGCATCAT
>NC_051414.1:21594433-21594601 GCF_015228065.2 Penaeus monodon
TGTGTGACCGTGTTTACCCAGTACTGGTTGTCTTCCGGCTTCCGAGGACTGAGCGAAGAAACTGCGAGGATTGTTTACATGCATACACGACTCAGGATTGCGGTCAAAAGGCTTCATATGTGTTTGCGTTTTGGCTTTGTTTTCTCAGTCCAAGCTACCGTATAAAAT
>NC_051414.1:21595674-21595941 GCF_015228065.2 Penaeus monodon
CAAATGATCATCTGAAAAATGATCATCCATCTCTATTCGAATCAGTCGGCCGGAAATGTTTGCCATGACTAATAAACATCAAGGGACATCATTATGCAGCAACATCATCAGAACACCCTTTGACATAGGGCGTATTTCCTCCGCTGGGTGCGCGAGCCTTCTAAGCAAGCAGCTGGATAATATATGCATGCCTAATGCCACGGTGACGGTCCAGGCATCCGACTGTTCTGGGATTATTGGTCGTTCGTGTGTTGAAATCATGTTAAC
>NC_051414.1:21596600-21596750 GCF_015228065.2 Penaeus monodon
TGAGTTACTAACCCCTAAATTGTAACAAAAATACTTTCAAGGCTATGCGCTACTGCTTTTCGGAGTGAAATATATAGGCCCGCACAGTAACACCCTCTCAGACATCCGGGGAAAGTGACATCCTTCACGTCTCTTTAACTCTTTTCAAAG
>NC_051414.1:21596905-21597575 GCF_015228065.2 Penaeus monodon
GCGTTTCCCATGTCCCAATCTCCCCCCCGCCTCCCCTCGCCCCCAGTACGAGAAAGAGGTCCCGGATCGTCGTAAAATAACTGCGGCAAGCCAGGGATTCTCACAAGGGAATTCCTTCTTTGATACGGAATCCAAGCGTCATGGGGCGGCCGGTCGTGCGTCTGCTGGCTTCGAGGTAACGCAGGCTTGTGGGTTAACGCGAGGCTTTTTTGAGAGGCGAAAAAAGACTTTCCTTCCTCAAATATACGTATGCGTGCACGTCTACATGTGTTATTGCCCCTTAGTAAAGTGGTTCGTGTGGGAATGACTTCATTAAAGGGGAACTTCTCACTTCCCAATAACATAATTGGATTGCAATACTTCTATTCGTGAAAATTACATATTGTATAGAGCAAACATTTTTTTTCAGTACATCACAACTGTATCAAGGCGCTACATACACTAGGAGCTTATACATGTCTTGCAGTATCGTACATGCTGGATGTTACTCTATTGGCAAGCGGCAACCTTGCATTTCCTGCTGGAGTACATAGGCGAAGCGGAGTTAAAAATACATTTTTCGAACTCTTATGATGGGTAGTTGGTTTCAGAACAAACACACTGCTTAATACCATGAAAGTCATAATAAAAATGCATACCTACATGCACACACACAACTATATGTAAATGC
>NC_051414.1:21597773-21598405 GCF_015228065.2 Penaeus monodon
GCATTTACATATAGTTGTGTGTGTGCATGTAGGTATGCATTTTTATTATGACTTTCATGGTATTAAGCAGTGTGTTTGTTCTGAAACCAACTACCCATCATAAGAGTTCGAAAAATGTATTTTTAACTCCGCTTCGCCTATGTACTCCAGCAGGAAATGCAAGGTTGCCGCTTGCCAATAGAGTAACATCCAGCATGTACGATACTGCAAGACATGTATAAGCTCCTAGTGTATGTAGCGCCTTGATACAGTTGTGATGTACTGAAAAAAAATGTTTGCTCTATACAATATGTATATTTTCACGAATAGAAGTATTGCAATCCAATTATGTTATTGGGAAGTGAGAAGTTCCCTTTAATGAAGTCATTCCCACACGAACCACTTTACTAAGGGGCAATAACACATGTAGACGTGCACGCATACGTATATTTGAGGAAGGAAAGTCTTTTTTCGCCTCTCAAAAAAGCCTCGCGTTAACCCACAAGCCTGCGTTACCTCGAAGCCAGCAGACGCACGACCGGCCGCCCCATGACGCTTGGATTCCGTATCAAAGAAGGAATTCCCTTGTGAGAATCCCTGGCTTGCCGCAGTTATTTTACGACGATCCGGGACCTCTTTCTCGTACTGGGGGC
>NC_051414.1:21598680-21598830 GCF_015228065.2 Penaeus monodon
CTTTGAAAAGAGTTAAAGAGACGTGAAGGATGTCACTTTCCCCGGATGTCTGAGAGGGTGTTACTGTGCGGGCCTATATATTTCACTCCGAAAAGCAGTAGCGCATAGCCTTGAAAGTATTTTTGTTACAATTTAGGGGTTAGTAACTCA
>NC_051414.1:21599454-21599686 GCF_015228065.2 Penaeus monodon
TTTCAACACACGAACGACCAATAATCCCAGAACAGTCGGATGCCTGGACCGTCACCGTGGCATTAGGCATGCATATATTATCCAGCTGCTTGCTTAGAAGGCTCGCGCACCCAGCGGAGGAAATACGCCCTATGTCAAAGGGTGTTCCGATGATGTTGCTGCATAATGATGTCCCTTGATGTTTATTAGTCATGGCAAACATTTCCGGCCGACTGATTCGAATAGAGATGGA
>NC_051414.1:21600153-21600468 GCF_015228065.2 Penaeus monodon
TGAGCATGAAACAATTCGCATGACACATCTTTGCAGCGAAATCGGAAATTGTTCATTTTTTTTCCGCGGAACATCCTCAAGAAACCCCGAAACCCAAAAAAACCCAAAGGAATGCATAATGTCTTTACCCCCCCCCCCCCACATGCCTCACCCCATACTCCTACCTCGCTTCCCGTCACCCCTATCATCTCTCATTAATTAAATTAGGCTTTTTGATCTAATATATGTTAATCAACTTGGTCAGTGACATCCATTATGTTAGCTTTCAATAATGTCATCTTTTTTATTTTGTTTGTGAATCCGTTTATTGTAGTG
>NC_051414.1:21600673-21600881 GCF_015228065.2 Penaeus monodon
TTTCGAAAATCAAATAAAAATAAACCCTTTACAATCACCAAGTTTCGATAAAACCGACACAAAACACATCCTACCACATTTGGGAAAATAAATCAGAAAAAGGAAAAAAGAAAAAGGCATTCAAATCCGAAACCTCCGTCCCGGCAGAGAGGAACAATGGAGTGCACACAGCCAGCGACGACGCTCGATCATCCTTTCAATCACGGTT
>NC_051414.1:21600929-21601120 GCF_015228065.2 Penaeus monodon
CCTTTTGTGCTGTCTGCTCCACGGAAAAGTCGAAACTCACCTGCGAATAAAAAGAAATGGATATTAATATAATGTTTATTCTATGCAATTTTGGCAAACATAATGCAAAGGAATATCAGCATTAGTAAAGACCTTAATAGAAATAATTGACAGTAATGGTGACTAGAATCACGGAACAATATCACATTCAT
>NC_051414.1:21601352-21601481 GCF_015228065.2 Penaeus monodon
GCAAGCACTCCCACGAGCCCAAAAGCACCTCCTGACAAAGAGGACTGCGAGGGGGGCAAGGTCCGGGGTCACAGGTGAGCGCATCACCTGTAATCGTAGTCGTCTCATTTCCCGATCCCCTTTGCCGCC
>NC_051414.1:21601810-21602634 GCF_015228065.2 Penaeus monodon
GGAGGGTGACCTCTCGACCTCTCCTGGCCTAAAGTGTTTATCGTGCAGTTTCAACGGGGAGGAAAACCTCTTGTGGACATGATAATCCATCGGGGAATTATTTTGATAATCCCAGCCAAGGTAATTTCAGTCATGCTTCGTAACATGTATATAATCTCGCTGGAGGTACGCAGGCTGTTGTTCCGCGGAGTCAACGTGAAGAGGCAAAGTTTTCCTCGTCACGAGAGGAGGAAAAGGTTCTGTCCAAAATGTAATGCCTTGTATTAAACTGCATATATCTTGGAGGAAAATTACCAGCGGCGTACTAACGCGATTAGCTCAAATTTAGCGTCTTGAGAGCGGCGAACGGAGGCGGCGCCCACGATGGGAGAGGAAGAGGACCCTTAGCCTGTGACCTTCGCCCCCGCCCATGCTTGAATAACGCCTAGGACTCTGCTGCTTCTCCTGCCGCTCGCCCTTGCCATCTGGAGACCCCTCGCGACCCCGCAGGCCTGAGGGCAAACTCGTGGCACATGCAATAAATTCTTTAGAAATCACCTGCATCGAGACCGATTCCTTCAGGTACGGCGTATGTCAAGTCACCAAGTTAATCCGATAAACGGCGGACTTAGACGGAAAGGGAAATAAACGTCTGGCAGAAATCCGTCATGTGACAACGGCAGCGACACGACAGCCTTCGGAGGGACGTCGGGATGTTCACCCGAGCGGGACGCACGCGGACTGCCGACTTAATAGCGCAGCAGTAAAAACCTGACCAATGTCACGGTCGTTCCGGGTTCCCGACTCCTCCCCCCTCACACGCTAGGCCCTGCTCCCCTCAGCTT
>NC_051414.1:21602684-21603315 GCF_015228065.2 Penaeus monodon
GTCCCCAAGTTTCCAAGCCCTCCCTTCCAGCCCCCACGTTCAACCCCCTCCTTCAGTCAGCTCACCTCACACGCCCCATGTTCCCCCTATCCCACCCCTAACCCCATCCCCTCTCACCCTCACCTCTTCCTCTCCCCCCACCGCCCTTGCACGCGCCGCCGTGAATCACAGGGCTGGTAATGTTACGGGTTAATCTACAGGCTCGTTTTGTTGTGCGAATAACAAATGGCCCATTACGAGAGCGCTCGTGCTTGTTCATCGCCGCGGACACCATGACAACAACACGTCTTTTGTTTTTTTTTCAAGATTCTTTGCTTTATTGTCCTTTTCTCATATCCATTTATTTTTCAGTGTTTTTATATCTAAGAGAAAATTCATGTGGCAAAATGTTGGTGATCATTAATCATATGACAAAAGAGAAGTTGGCCATGATAGTTATTTCAAGTAACAAGTTTGCGATGATAATAATTTGAAATGCAACGATTCTATTCGAAAATGTTGCATTAAGCCAGTTATCAACTACCTCTAGAGTGAACCTGCACCTTGATAAAAGAACATGGTAGTAGTCGTTGGAACAGCAAGAAGTTGCTTAAGTAATAACAAGCAAATCAATACTGTTGTTCTACCAATC
>NC_051414.1:21603423-21603524 GCF_015228065.2 Penaeus monodon
ATGCTATTCCCCCCCCCCAAGACACCGGGACCTCCACCACAGGAAGTTCCCTCTTCGCTCTTCTTGGGGCTACCTAGGAATTTATTAGAATATTTCTTTAA
>NC_051414.1:21603991-21604695 GCF_015228065.2 Penaeus monodon
GGGGGGGGGGGGGTGGATCCAAAGACACACTGGGGGGCGTGAAGGAGCTGCAGTCAAGCATGAAGGAGTGGTTGCATGGGGCAAGGAGCTGCAATCCAGGGTGAAAGAGAGCTTGAATGGGTGAAGAGGCCGCAGTCCATAATGAAGGAGTGGTTGCAATGGCGAAGGAGCTGCAATCCGGATGTGGCTGCACGAGGGGAGTGCTTGGGTGAGGGAGTGTTTGAATGGAAGACGGTGGTGCAATCCAGAAGGATTGATTGCATGAGGAAAGGAACTGCAGGGTGAAGGAGGTGGTTGCAAGAGGGAGTTACAATCCAGGAGTGGTTGCATGAGGGAAGAGACTGTAATCCATGGTAAGGGAGTGCTTGAATGGGTGAAGGACCTGCAATCCACGGTGAAGAAGTGGTTGCAAGAGGGAAGGATATGCGAGGAGTGGTTGCAGTCCAGGAATTGTTGGATTAAGGAAGGATTGCAATTGTGTGAATAAAGGAGTTGCAATCCAGGAATGGTTGCACGAGGAGCTGAAATCCAGCATGAAGGAGTGGTTGCACGAGGGAACTGGTTTCTTGCAAGACAGACACGCATTGTTGCAGCGTGTGATGGACAGCGACCCGTTTGAGGAGACGGCCGTTCTTCGCTGGCGGTTTGGAGGCCTTGTATAACGGTTATATGATCGGTGGTGACGACATCCGCTGAAATACGGA
>NC_051414.1:21605153-21605343 GCF_015228065.2 Penaeus monodon
GGACATAGCGGACACAAAAACGAAAATGCGAAATAAGTTATCAGTCACAAAAGGGAGGGAAATGATTAATATTTACAGAGTACATATTGCACTTTTTCTAATGCCGTACTGAAACAAAATCGCAATAGCCTCGGTAACGCGGTATAAAAAAGACCAACACACGTATACGCCTTGCAGACAAGCGCGCGCG
>NC_051414.1:21605420-21605795 GCF_015228065.2 Penaeus monodon
GTCCACCGAGCCAGCGCTCACGTACACAAACACATGTTCTGTTGCGCGGCGGTCGAGGCTGTTGCGTTACTCGGTGTGAGTTCGCAAACCAGCCACTTCCGGTTCAACAAGGGATGTTTATACGACGAATATTTGTATTTCCACTGTCAGCTGCTATCGCTACATCACTCAACGCGTTTTAGATCCTCGGTTTTAATGGGAAGTTGATGTTCTTTCGAGACTTGTGCCCGGGAAGAAATATGATATATAATTTAAAATTTTGGTTAAGAAAGGGGTTCTATGTGACTTGATGATTTGTTTTATTTATATTCGGACGTAGGTCTATGTACTGATTATGGAAAATGCTAATGAAAGGTAAAATGACGGTTGAGTTTT
>NC_051414.1:21605821-21606644 GCF_015228065.2 Penaeus monodon
CACCACATTACCGCCAGGGGAACCAAAGCAAAACCCGAAAAGAAGTCTTTGTCCTTTGAATAATACATACGACGAAAAAAAACGTCGGTTCTCCGCTTATCGTGACCCCCCCCCCTAAGCCTTGTCTCTCATTATTTATTCAAATTCCAACTCAAGGATTCGCAAGCGAAAAAAAATGAGAGACCCAGGAACCACCTACGTGCAGATAAATAGTGTGCTACCGGGGTTATAGTGGCATTTCACGCAGTCGATAAATACCAGTTGTGAGGTACGTGCGAGTCAGCCGAATGAAGGTCGCCGTCGCTTTTGCACCGGTATATACTGTACACTGCCCTCTCATTGTACCTTTCACGTGGAATTAGCACAGCCGCTGTATTAATGGGAGGAATGTATTTGTGAGTTCGAATGCAGAGGGTGATAAACACGCGAACTACTGTGACAAGGAGAGATAAAAGCAGACGGGGTTGTTTACGTTTTTCTAAGCCGTCTATTTTTTTTTTGGACTAAAGCCTCTCCATTCTATTTGCTACAAAAATCGAGAGAGCCTTCTTTCTTTGCACGTTTTTGTCACCAATACTAAGTCGACTGTCTCGTAACTGTACTCATACAATTTGAAACATCAGAACTTCCTATTCACAACTTTGGACTAATGTTGCTACAAAATATTAATGAGGACAATGACATTTTTAATACTAAATGCCACACAGTAAATGCATAGACGAACAAATATTTTTTTCCGCATGTATATATGGTCACGCATATTAACTTGTCTAAATACCAGTGCTAATTATCATAACTCAGGTAGGATAAAACGAAGTGCGGT
>NC_051414.1:21607035-21607404 GCF_015228065.2 Penaeus monodon
CTCGCACAATTCTGCGTCACATCGCCCGCGCCCGCACGCCCTACCCGACCATTCCCTTTCCAAACCGCTTCGCATCCACGGCCGCCTCGCCGAGTGATCACCGCCGGCTGAGGGTACGACGGTTGCGTGAGGGTTAATGTAATACGGCATGTTCACTGCACGCACGGGGACACTGCACCATTCAAACTCTGCAACGTATCACCCGCGCAACTCCCACGTGCTGATGTTGGAGCGTGGTGTGTTCTTATCACGCAAGCATGGTCATTCCGTCGACGCAATCATGCTGTGCTGCTCTCCGGGTCAGCTGCCACGTGAATTCCGATGGACAAGACTCGCCTTGGGCCGAATGCCGGGGGGTTGGTCGGGTCA
>NC_051414.1:21607777-21608629 GCF_015228065.2 Penaeus monodon
GGTCGCCTGGTTCATGCTCGATTTGTCAAAACGACGTGTCATTATCGGCGCCGATCGAAACGTGCGTAAGATGATGATGTCACCATTTCCTCGTTATTTCAAGGTCGCGCAACTTGTTTCGTACCGTCTCCATGACAACGGCAGCAGGCAAGAATTTCGTCATGGATAATGCAGCGAAAGACAACGAAACCGGAGAGACGTTAAAAGAAGAAGGGAAGACCTGAAAACTAATGGAAAAGATAAAAAGAGAAAACATAATTAATGAAGGCTCAGATTCACGGGTTCAGCTTCCTACATGTCACCTTCGCGTCGCCTTCTCTTCGTTTCACCTTCTCCCCCATCGACATTTAAACCTCCCTCCCTCCTCCTCCTCCTTCTTCCCCTCCTACATTCTCCTCCTCCCTCCCTTCTACCTTCTTTCCCTCTCTTTCCCCCTTCTCTCTAGCACCCTCCCTTCTCCTCTTTTCTTACTTCCCTCCTTCCTCCCCTCTCTTCCGTCCTTCCTCTTCTGACACCCCATCCCTACCTTCCCTCCACTCCACCTCTCCTTCAGATCTTTTCTTACTCCCCTCCTTCCTTCCCTCCCTTCCTCTCTTCTTCCCTTCTTCCCCTCCATACCCCTTCCTCCTCCTGTGTCTCGCCCCCGCCCCTTAAATAAAATACAGACAAATGAGTTTTTGCTTTTAATTGCCTTGGGACTCGAGTGACAATTTTGCTTGCACCTGTCCTGCCACAATTGCTTGCAGCTGCCTTGGACCCACGGGAGGCTCGGGCAGTAGTCACACCTGGGCGGACGGCTGACACTCGACACCCTCCGTCTCGAGCGCGCCCGCCCATGCTAGGGTGGTTCGA
>NC_051414.1:21608952-21609051 GCF_015228065.2 Penaeus monodon
CGGTTTCTTATTACACATTATACACCAATCACACCCGCTATACATTCCTTGACACTGAAGTCGATACGCCATTAGATATTAAAAGCTTTGCGAGGGCGT
>NC_051414.1:21609380-21609895 GCF_015228065.2 Penaeus monodon
GTTTGACAAACTAATAAGCTACCTTCAAATAGGAAAGAGAAACGCACACACACACATATACATCACCTCGAATTAGCGCGTTTCCTCCCCGACCTACGCACGGCCACAGTTGCCTTCGCGCGCCATTAAAATCAATCCGATCCCGTCTATTCATCGGCCCACAATACCCAATCCCCCGCCTCCTCCTGTGACACTCATCTGATATCTGTCAGTTACGTCCCGACGCCCAACTGCTATCTGACACTCGAGCCTTGACACTCAATTGCTGTCTGCCATTTACGTCCTTAAACTCAACAGCTGTCTTGACAGACGCGGCGCGAGCTCTAATCATGCGCCCTGAGTCATGCAGAGCGCCGATGTATTGATAGAGCTGCTCTAAACCTGCGCTTGTGCATGTCTGTTCACGTTGATTGATCTGACATTCGGCTGATAACGAGAGTGCCGGTGACGCCCCGCGGCCTCCTCGCCCTCGCCCGCCGCAAACCGAGCTCGCTGCGAAGGAACACTTGGAAAAG
>NC_051414.1:21610259-21610686 GCF_015228065.2 Penaeus monodon
AACATGTGGTTGAACAAGCAGACGAAGCACAGAGACAAAACTGAAGTACACAATGACAAAAAAAAAACACCCATCCACAACATACGGCAAAGGCGAAAGTGTAAATACAGCAAGAGACAAAGAGAGAACACGAGGCAATGAGCTCATAAGGGACACACCTCAAATACAAGCAAAGCTGATGGAATACAATTGGATCGCTTTATTTGTTTATCCACCGTGTTTGTTTTTCTTACTTGATGAACTGACCTTTTTTACTTGCTCTTTTAGCTCTGGTGTGAATGTTGTTTACTCATAGTGTTGAGTTCTTTTCCGTGCTACGGACTGCGTTCTATAATTTATTTTTTGGGAGATACACATATGAAGATTTTTTTCTAATCGGTGTTAGCACATGTGCAGACAAGAAATACATGTTCTCATACATATACAT
>NC_051414.1:21610771-21610900 GCF_015228065.2 Penaeus monodon
TCGCAAACTCCACCTGGCCCCACCGAGTGACGCATACCGGAAGCAAAGTACCCCCGTCCACGCGAGCGCCACACCAGCTTTAAGTCCGTGTTGGGCACCAGCTGAGAGCGAGAGGCAGGCAGGCACGGC
>NC_051414.1:21611166-21611364 GCF_015228065.2 Penaeus monodon
GCATCCACTGCTGGTGACTCATACAGCTCTGTGACGTCATGTCGGGAGAAGGGTAGGGGAGAAGGGGGTAAGAGGAGGAGGGTTTGGAAATGGAGGATGGGGCATATATTTTGGTTTTTGTTCTTTAAATTATTACTCGTTAAATCTTTTGCGTTGTACTGCGGGGTTATGTGTATATCACTGCATTAACGTTATAAT
>NC_051414.1:21612135-21612302 GCF_015228065.2 Penaeus monodon
CTGAGGACGCACTTGGGCCGTTTAACTTCGAGCTCTGGCCGTGTTGACCCTTGGGATCTCCGCGTCGAGTCCGCACTTCACCGCTGCCGCAGGAGGAGGCCAGCAGGGCAGCTTCCGCGTTCGAATTTCGCGCCATTTTGTGAGGATTGCTTGGCGAGAAACTTTTA
>NC_051414.1:21612348-21613330 GCF_015228065.2 Penaeus monodon
GGGCGAAAAAAGTAAAAATGATCACTGCGTGTCTGAGTTCCATAGCTGTCTGGACAAAAAACAACCATTTATCATTCAATACTGCCGTGCTTGAATTTTCCGGCATTTTGTGGGGACTGCTTGATAGAAAAAAAAAAACTTAAAAATTATTACTGCCACTTACGTTTCTGTTCTACCGTATTTTAGGATAGCTGTCTGAAGAAAAAAAAGAGCTATTCATTGTTATTAATATTACTTTTCGAATTCGACGCCAATCTGTGGGCATTGCATGACTGAAAAATAATCATGACTGCTTGCATTACTATTAAACAAGAGTAGTAATCCCGAATAGCTGTCATTATTGCAATCATCATCTTCACTCTAACCATAACTACATATGCATGCATTATCATCATCGTCCGTAATCACCATCAATCATAGCCATTTTCACCACGGCTTAATCATGATCATTAACTTCATGACTCCCACAAATCACCTTATTAATCTACCAGACATCACTAATATAACATAATAACCCGCACCATCATCACTATCACTTTCATCAGCCTATTAGAATGAAATATGTTAATTGCCGACTCCTTATCGACGGCAGGTAATCAAGGCCGTGACTGAGCACTCATAATTGACCTCATTATTAAGAGCGAATCGGAGGGGAAACTGTCATGGCGGATCTTCATCACGATTAAAGAATACTTATTCGGTTTTATGGCCCACTGAAGCCTTTTAATTTCAGTTTAATGTTTTTTTCTTTTCTTTTTATTCTAGGTCAATGTTATTTTTTCTTGTCTTGTACTTGTTTTATGGACGTTTTATTTTTCTTTCTTCTTTTCATTATATGATTTTTTTCTTATATCCGGCAATTACCGTTTCTTTCATTGTTTATAGTTTTCTCTTCTTTAAAAATTGAAACAATATGGCTATCATGTCTCTAGAAATGGAAATTTAAAGCGAAGATGAATTATGCCTTTGTTTATGTTCAAGC
>NC_051414.1:21613638-21613853 GCF_015228065.2 Penaeus monodon
GCGAAGAAGCTAGAGAGGAGGGGGACAATTGAATAAATAGCTAAAGCAACATATCTGCCATTCTTTGGACCCACTCGAAGTGCTTGCGAATCCAATTGCAAGCACAGAACAAACTGAATTACACTCAATTTGCACCAATTTACGCGTCCCGCCTCCAGTCCCTTCGCACGGGCCAGTAACCCATCGCCAAGAACAGCTGATTCGATAAAGGAAGG
>NC_051414.1:21613893-21614082 GCF_015228065.2 Penaeus monodon
TCAAGGGGATTTTTTTTTTACTTTCATATGTTTATTCTTCGTTGCATTTACAGCTGCGATTCGTGTATTAAAAAGTCGGTTGATTTCTACACCGATAAAGTTCGTTCTGATAAGTTGGGTGTTGATATTACGATAGGTGATGAGTTATAGTGCATTAATTCTGAAATATTGGAAGCTATGTGTGTGCGC
>NC_051414.1:21614274-21614691 GCF_015228065.2 Penaeus monodon
TGCAGAACTTGCAGAGCACATAACGTTAGTTCAGCATGAACACTTCTTGTTTGTTCAGTTGTTCGTCATGGCTGAACGGAGTCTTAAAAGTAGACATTTTCATGAAGGCTTCATGATTTCTTTGCATGGTCTCTATTGTTTGAATAAATATTGCACTGGATTTTGAAGTGTAAAATGCACATAAAAAATCGTGATACAAGAATGCAATGAACAATGCGTCGGTATCAATAACAATTTCATTAAGTATATCATCAATATTGTCAATATACCCTATCATCATTATCAACATTATATCACCAATAAGTTTATTTATAAAATTTACTTAGTAATAATACCAGATGTCTTTGGTATCTACTCAAAGGCATGTGTTACGTCACTCTGAAAGTTAATACTGATACCAGCACGTTGCTTGGGTAA
>NC_051414.1:21615001-21615187 GCF_015228065.2 Penaeus monodon
TCAATCTAGCTATAAGTCTACAGCGGTATGTAAATCAGTTACCCATGTACGTAGTTCTGTGCACATCCTTATTTGCATGTACGCATTCATATACACAGCCATGACTAATGACAACGGAAAACGGGCGCAAAACCTTCCCGGCCGAACACGAGGCGACGCGACGGGGATTCTCACGGCACGGAAGTC
>NC_051414.1:21615542-21615624 GCF_015228065.2 Penaeus monodon
CACCGTAAATAATGGCAGACGCAGACAAAGGAAAAATTATCCCAAAAGGAAGCATAATAATTACGGGAAGGAGGGAGAACAG
>NC_051414.1:21616172-21616456 GCF_015228065.2 Penaeus monodon
CCAAACTGCACGCCCTTGCGCGCGCCCTTCCTCCCCGCCCCGTCCACCAACCTGGCTCCCTCGCCGCCCGTAAAACACAAGACGGGCGCCATAATGGGTCCTGACACAACCGTTTCTCGCTCGACGACAGAGTGACCCAGGAAATCTTCGTGCGCTCTGACCTCCCTTCGTTGCAAGCCCTTGTTGGCACAGAATTTCTCTTAACCGCATTATTGCAAGCGAGCGTCTCAAGTGTGTGCGTGATTCTCGAAATTGATATTTTCCACTGCAGGTATTGGCGTTAA
>NC_051414.1:21617209-21617650 GCF_015228065.2 Penaeus monodon
AAGGCATAATAAGAAACATCATATCCGCCATGCTGCTATTACGAAAAAAGGGGAAAAGAACTTTGAGAAAAAGGGGAAAAAACACCTTATACTCTACTATAACCACCCTTTCGGCACTCTAATTGGCACCGGCAAGAAGCGGGGTGGCAGTTAGTTGCATAGACAAACACGAAGAACAAAGAACGCGTAGAAGGAAACCACAAAGAAGGGGCATAAATCGACTGATAAAAAAGACGTATGAGGTAATTGGCGTTTTTTTTTCTTTGTCTTTTTGTTGAATATATCACGAGCATGTCATTTTTTTTCTCAATTTCTCCATTTGTCAATTTCCGTTGCTCTCTACCTGTCTGTTTGTCTACCTGTCAGCGTTTCTGTTTCGCGTTATATCTTTCCCCGTTTTCCTTCTCCCTTTCTGTATGTCTCTGTCTATGTCTTGCCATT
>NC_051414.1:21617870-21618375 GCF_015228065.2 Penaeus monodon
AGGGGGGATGCGTGTGTCTCTGCAGCAAGCAAGTGCGAGGGCAGCCAAACTTAAACATCCTGGTCAGATGCACCAGCAATACCAAGAACCGAAGGCGAGAGCGCGGTGAAGAGCGTGGACCGGCGCCTGCTACAAGAAGCGAGGATGATATATATTGGGTGTCATCAAGGAATGTATTACTGGCGTCTGTAATGAGGTGGAGGCTATTACCCTAGTGAGAAAATGTGATTCTGTGGTATAGGCCAATATCTGATTATCTGCACTTTCGAGGGCACACACCACCCACATGCGCACAAAGATGCACGCACAGTCACAACCGAGAACACTACTGTAGGATAAGGAATACAGGAATAGTCTACCTATATACACTTACAGGAATACACACTATGATACATACACTAATAGGAATGCAGTATAACACGAATAATAACAGGAATGCAGTCTGTCACGCTTAAACAAACAAAAGCACAGTCTCTCACACATATTAACAGAAATAGAGTAAATC
>NC_051414.1:21618417-21618830 GCF_015228065.2 Penaeus monodon
ATCCAAAGAGCGCGCTTACCCTCTAATAATGGCCCGCGCTGGTGCCGGCCCAGGTGAGGGGAGACCGAGAGCCGTGTTTCCGGACTTGGGGGGGCGAGGGAGGGAGGGGAAAGTTGTGGTGGCACGCGGCAGGGCTGATGGATGCCTCGCTCGCAACACGAAAAGGCCGCGACCTTGTTGCTAGCCGGCCCCAAGGAGGAGGGGGAAGGGAGGGGAGAGGGAGACGAGGGGAGGGACAAGCGGAGGGAGAGAGGGAGGGCGGAGAGGGGTTCGGAGAGGGCAAGGAGGACGAGAATGGGCGGATCTGATGGATTGCGTTTGTTTTTATCTCGTGAAATGTTCTCGACATACGTCTGTGTACTTTAACTAAATATATGTATACAAATAGATGGCTGAAATAGATCTTGTTCATA
>NC_051414.1:21618893-21619016 GCF_015228065.2 Penaeus monodon
CAGTACACGCATAAATACACATCCATATGGACGTGTGCATGTAAGTCCACCACAAGCACCAAGAGCAAAGGCGAGTCCCGAAGGCCCCGCCAGTAATTAGAGGAATCCCCAAGCTCCGCCGAA
>NC_051414.1:21619088-21619310 GCF_015228065.2 Penaeus monodon
ACGCGCGCCTCGAAAGGAAAATCTCGTCCATCGCATTTACATTTTAAGCTGATCCTCCCCATGGTATATCGGCGCCACAGATTCCGGTTTATTATGCTGGTCGCGCGCGAAAAGAAAATGTGGGCTGACATATACGAGGGGACGGAGTAGATAGATAGTTGTGAGGACCGACAGATAGATCGAAAAGGCATTGATTGGTGGATAGTTAATTTGAGAAGGGTG
>NC_051414.1:21620397-21620491 GCF_015228065.2 Penaeus monodon
AAATAAATATCGAACTTCACCCCACCTCCAATAAAATGAAAACAAAATCAATTTCCCAAAAATGTAAACACTCGTCACCCTCATAACGCCAAAG
>NC_051414.1:21620537-21620669 GCF_015228065.2 Penaeus monodon
GCTGTAATCCGCCGCGCAGCCGCCGCCCCAAATCCCGCATGAGGTGAGGAACGTTATATAAACAACATATCGGGATGTGGATCAATAAGTGGAGGCTTCGGTACTGTGGGTGGAGGGAGGCTTCATATCCAC
>NC_051414.1:21620900-21621017 GCF_015228065.2 Penaeus monodon
GTTCCAGATAACTCCTACTCCTGATTTATTTCGGTCATATCGCCACTGGATTCCTCGCTCACGCCCACACCCACGCTAACGACATATGGATGGCACTGGCGTGGACTTAGAAACACA
>NC_051414.1:21621079-21621652 GCF_015228065.2 Penaeus monodon
TATAGACATGACAGTTAATCACTTCAAATCCCTTCCCAGCGAGCATGGCCTCCTGCGGCGTGAGGGTGACAGGCAAACAATCGTTATGTCGAGACGATCGAAGTGGGGACGGGGAGGGGAGATGGGGGTGGGGTGAAGGGGGGGTTGAGAGGATACGACTATCATCCCCTCTCCCGTCTCTCCTTCCTCTCCTCCCCTTCCTCCTTCCCCATTCATCCTCCTCTATCCTTCTTCCCCTCCTCTTCCTTCCCCATCCATCCTCTCCTATCCTCCCTCCCTCTCCACCCTTCCTCCCTACCTTCCCTCCCCTCCCCATCCTCTCCACCCTCTCTCTCCTCCTCCCCTCTCCTCTCCTCCCTCCTCCCCCACCCATCCTCTCCGTAATGATGCCAGGAAAGGGTTTGACGTCGCTGGCCGGCTCCTCTCGAGCAGGTCTCCCTCCCTCACGCCGCGCCGCCGATACCTGCGACGGGGCTCTCGGCTCGAGCTTCCGACCCTTCCCCGTCCGCGCCCGCTCGCTGCACCCGCCTCGCCTTGCGCTCGCTCGAGTTCGCGCTTCTCTCGGTGTCGCGA
>NC_051414.1:21622023-21622278 GCF_015228065.2 Penaeus monodon
AAATCCCCTGTCCATTGCAGCTTCACCCCCATTACTGCGAATGCCTTATAAAACGAGCTTATAAATCGCGGTTTGCAGGAGGCGCATGGCCAGGGATGAGCACGTGACTTTGGGAGTATATGAGTCAACGCTGGGTGTTGCAACACAATGCAGCGAGGACGGCGGGTCTCCGGTGCAGCGAAGGCAGTGAAGTCATCGTCGTCCAACTCCTCTCTCCTGTTTTTGTTTCAATCTGAGGGTTTTACCTTTCTATTT
>NC_051414.1:21622776-21622898 GCF_015228065.2 Penaeus monodon
TCTTCCTCTATCTTCCTGCCTCTCACCATCCTCTCTTCGCCTCCTTTTACTCCATCTCTCCCTCCCGTCCCCTACTGCTCTCCATCACATCCCCTTTCCCTCTCCTTTAATCGAGCATTTGC
>NC_051414.1:21622949-21623117 GCF_015228065.2 Penaeus monodon
GGCGGGGTGCTTATGTAGATAATAATAATCGTTATGCCGTGCTGTCGATCCTTATCTAAGGGAGGGTTACTGTGCAGTTTGGTGTAATATCACAGGAGGCCGCGAGTAGTAACACTCTAGAAGGCATGTCCTGAGGGTGGAGACGGTGCAGATGGTTGGAGATAAGGG
>NC_051414.1:21623280-21623894 GCF_015228065.2 Penaeus monodon
TTGAGAGAGGGGAAAAGAAAATTATGGAAGAAGAGAGAGGAGTGAAAAGAGAGAGGAGGTAGGAGGGCAGACAAGAAGTTGCAGAGATTGTAGAGAGGGGAAAGGATTTTTTTGAAGGGAAAAAGAGAAGGGAAGGGACGGAAAACGAGAATGTGGAGACTGAAGAGAGGGGCGGAAGAATTATGGAAGAAGAGAAAGAGGGAAAAAATAGAATAGAGAGGAGGAGAGTGACGAGGATAGAGAGAAGAAAGAGTAGAATAAGGAGAATAATGGATGAAGAATGATAAGATTAAGATAAAGAGAGAATTAGAGGAAGGGAAAGTAAAGGTGAGAGAGGGGATATGTGATTTATTGAGGAGGAGAGAGGGAAAAGAGAGGCGTAGGGAGGGAAGACAAGAAAGTATAGCGAGAGAAAAATGGAAAAATATAGGAGAGGAAAGAGAGGAAAATGTAAAAAGAAAAGAAAGAAGTGGAAAAGATTTAGAGGGTAAAGAGAGAGAAGACAAGAGAAAGGAGAATTCGTAGAGCAGAGAAAAGGAAATAAAAAGGCCAAGAAAACTCTATAAGAGAAAAGGAGAAAGGAAAAAAAGGAGATAGAAACTGTAATAAGAAAA
>NC_051414.1:21624594-21624722 GCF_015228065.2 Penaeus monodon
TGTCAACACAAAGCCTCCAACGGGAAAAGCGAGGGCCGCGAATGGCTGCGCTTCCAGGAGGCGAGGGGCAAGTCAGGGTGGGCGGAGGGGGGGGGGGCAGCACGTGAGTCGGTCGGTGGTCTATCTGC
>NC_051414.1:21624829-21624909 GCF_015228065.2 Penaeus monodon
CGTGCAACTGGAGAACTGAAAGGAAGTGATACGCAGATAAAGATAACGGCAGCAGGTTGGAAGAAATGAGAGAAAAGCGA
>NC_051414.1:21625198-21625299 GCF_015228065.2 Penaeus monodon
GAACACGAACGTCACACATCCAGACTCCTGGAGATACGTGACGCACGCCCATCCTGGAAAATGTTACACAAGAACATTCTAGAAACCTTCATCAACCAGCG
>NC_051414.1:21625353-21625760 GCF_015228065.2 Penaeus monodon
TACTTCATTCCTTAAGCTTTACACCTCATCCACCACACCCGACATCACGTTTCCCATCCTCCTGACTTCACTCGTGCTCTTTTACTTCTTCCTCATACCGCCCTTATGCCTCATATTTCATGCTGCACAGGCTACTTGGCAATCATGCTTCTCTTCCTTTAGACTGCAGATATGCTCTTCCACTCCTCATACCATCCTTATATCTAGCACATCACGTTCCACACTTGGTGTTCACGCTTCCCTTACTTCACATCACATAAGCTTCTTCCACACCTCATATTAGCCTCATCCCTTACACCTCATACCCCCTAAAACTTTACATCTGGTATTCCACCCCTGATACTCACATTTCTTGCCCTGATAAATTCGCATACGCTGTTCTTCCAGATTTCATAGCACCCTCATTA
>NC_051414.1:21625807-21626274 GCF_015228065.2 Penaeus monodon
CCACCACGTATCTCATTCGCAATACTTCACATCTCACTTTAAATAATCAATGCCTCGCTGTCTCATTCGGGTCGAGTTATCACTATTTGCTTCGGAGATTAAAACCAAAACAGAATACAAAGAGCGATACAAAAAGCAATAATTAATCCTCTGCCAATGAGTCAATGATAAGAGGGCGGAGGCGGGCAGATGATATAAAACCGACTCGTCGAACAGGTTAATCGACACTCGATTCGAATCCATTCAAGTTGTTCATAATCCATCGTTCGCGTTTGCTTTTGTTTGGTTCGAGTGGCGCGTGGAATTGAGTATGTCGCAGTGGGAAATACAATTCTTCGGGCGCTTATATTTATGGAAACTCTGACGCAATGAGGTTTCGTGTGATTCGTCCAGCGCCATCTTGACTCGGCTCTGCGGTAAACGGGCGTCTAGACACTAGGCATGGACTGACTGACTCATTCATATGC
>NC_051414.1:21626566-21626804 GCF_015228065.2 Penaeus monodon
GAAGTAACGCATTTACGACAAAAGTCGCTTACATAACACTCGCTCCATCCTTCCCTCCCACAGAAGACCGAAACGCGGCGCCTCGCCCTTGTGGCTGATGGAGTCAATAATAAGGGCTCGGAGGTCGACGGTTTTCCAGACTTTTAGGTCGGTCTCCTTTAGGCCTAAAACACACGCCTCTCTCCAGACGCACTTCTTTGTCCGGCACTGCACCAACGCACGCCACACGCCAACGACA
>NC_051414.1:21627306-21627677 GCF_015228065.2 Penaeus monodon
AATGCAGTTAGAGGATAAAGGAAGGAAAGACAGGAAGGCTTTAGACAGGACGGAAAAAAGGAGTAGGAACGTGGGTAGGAGAACAGAAGGGTTAAAGAGAAAGAAATGAATAGAAGAGGGGAGAGGAGGGGGGAGGATCATCAGCAATAGAAAGAAGAGCGGGGGAAAGTGGGGGAGAGGGAAGATTTTAAGCGTTGCGTCGAGGGATGTGAACGGAAGCAGCCAAACATTTCTCCTCACATACACTCGTTTCCCTTTTAATGGGGCTGCAGGAAAATGCTTAGGGTAACGAGGCCGGGTCGGACAATGGGGGCGCGATTCGAAGGAAGGACAAAAGCAGAGTTGTGGCCGGGTAATAGGGGAGGAGAAAG
>NC_051414.1:21627735-21628081 GCF_015228065.2 Penaeus monodon
ATGAAGGGGAGGAGAAACGAAGGAGGGGGAGGAAGAGAAGGAAAGAAGCAAGGAAATGGAGGAGAAAGAGTGAGAGAGGAAAGAGAAGGAGGAAAACGAAGATAAGAAAGATAAGAGGGAAAGGGAGACGAGAAAATCCCCCCCCCCCCAAAAAAAAAAAAATCAACAATACCAATGCCCTCAAAAAATCACAAGACCCAGACTCACGACGCCGTGCGGCCGAAGGGGAGGAACGCGAGGCCGGCCGTTAGAGGGAGCCCTTGATTAGAAGCGGATGATGATATCAAGGGCAGTGCGGTTGCGGCGTGTGGTTCGGCAGCGGAGGTGAAGGGGAAGGCTGTTGTGG
>NC_051414.1:21628117-21628259 GCF_015228065.2 Penaeus monodon
GGTGAGGGAAGGAACTATTGCAAACTTTTAAGACCAACACATCTCTATCTGCCACACCGATAGACTACACCACTTATACTGCTGTCAGCTAACTAAAGACAGCAAAGGAGATTCCATCTCCCACTCATAATCAGAAAAAATA
>NC_051414.1:21628686-21630234 GCF_015228065.2 Penaeus monodon
CCCGGGCGCCTGAAACCGAGTACTTGGAACGCAACTGAGACGAAACATCTTATTACACAAACTCTTCAGAGATGTTTCCGGAGCTCAAGCAGGTGATAGGTCAAGGGTCAATGGAGACGCTGACTGTGGCCGTTGGGTGACCTATTCATAAGTCAAATAATGAATGGGCGGACAGAAAGGCAGAAAGAGAGAAAGAGGAAAATGGAAGAGCATAAAAAACAATAGTAAGTAGCTACCCTAAGTACGTACAGAAATCATGATAAGAAGTGTAAAATAGCCAGAAGAAAATCCTAAATACATCACATCAAAGTAAACGTAAAAAAACACAAATAGAAAAAAAACATCAAAGAAGCTAGCCACTTCAAAGAATAATGAATAATTAAACAAATAAATAAATAAATGATAAAATGAAAATAAACACAAAAAAATATAAACCGCCAAATGCCTGTCTGGGAAAAATCAATAAACTTTATGGCAGTCCCGCCGATCGTGTCGATAAATCAGACTGAGTGATTACAATTATGACCGGGGATGGAAATGGCGGGGAGGGTAAGGGGGAGGAGACAGGGAGGAGCAGGGAGGTGGGAGGACAGGAGAGGAGAAGAAGGGGAGGAGGGGAGGGAGATGGGGCGAAGGGGGGGAGGAAAAGAAGAGGACAAGAAGGTGGAGATGGGGAAGGGGAAAGCGAGAGAGGGAGGAGGCGCTGAGAGGACTAAACAGGGGATGAGAAGGAGAGGGAAGCGGAGGGGAGGCGGGGAAGGAGATAACAAGAAGGGGAGCGAGGGGAAGGAGAGGCAAAAAGGGAAAGAGTGAGGAGGGGAAAAGGGGACGAGAGAAATGAGGGAGAGGGGAGAAGAAGGGAAGCAAAGGGGAGAAAAACCGGGGAAAGAAAAGGGCGTGAAAGGGGAGGAGAGAACATAAATATATTAATCAGTGACAGAAACCGGCCTGGTTTATAGGCCTATTAAAAGTGAGAATGTGCGATGCTAAGCAGCTTATAGGGTTATGATATAGAATTCGTCCGTCGCAGTATGTCGTAATTCACACTTATGGATACGGCTTTCGGTCATGAGAAAATGTAAATGTCGAGAAAAGGAAAGAAGAAATGAGAAAAAAAATAGTATTGTAAAAAAGGAGAAAAAAAAAGAAAAAAAAGTAATATTAATAAGGAAAAATGAGAAAAATGGTTATATAAATAATTATATGTAAAAAGAAGAAAATGAAATGAGAAAAATTGGGATGTGAAGAGGAAGAAGAAAAATAGATATCAGAAAAATATCAATGTGAAAAAGAAAAAAGAAATGAAAAGGGGATTGAAATAGACTGCAACAAGAGATTCGCCATTGTTAAAATTGCAATATTGACAGGAGTGTATAAGCCAGTGTTGAATATGCGCATTTATTCACTTATTCTTTATTAACTTATTAACATATGCATGTGTGCGACTGTTTGTGTGTAATTCTTATATCTTTATCTATACATTCATCTTTTCTTAATTAATGAATCCAAGAATCATACGCACGTGTGTGTGCTTCTACAAGTGTATGT
>NC_051414.1:21630839-21631800 GCF_015228065.2 Penaeus monodon
CACAGAGAGCATATAAAAGCTGAATAGAGAAGGCTCGTGTGACAATGGGTGGCAACGGCGCACGCGAGCCTAGTGTGCGCAACGGAGGTGCAGTGTTAGCCCGCAGTCCACTTGTGTCATCCGACGGCCTGGAGGCGATGGGCGCAACCTACTCACCTGGCGTCACAACACATCACACAAGCATCAACTACTCACCCAACCACCTCAGCCTGATATTCAGCCGTAGCAATAGGTAAATTCTGGTAGTCAGATCAGGTCAGTTCACACCACAAAGTTGATACTGGTCAGGGTAAGTAACGCTGCTCAAGGAGCAGTCACGTAACTGGTCAGGTTAGTGACAGAGCAACCACCAGTGCGACAAAGTTCACATGAGGTCGGATTCAGACGACAAGACACCGCAAGGGAATTCCTGCAGGAGAAGGCAACGCCGACGAAGTCTTTCAAACGAGAGCTGTCGTCGAACAGCGTATTATTCTTTAACGACTTTCCAACGACGGCAATGACGACCATTTCTGCGGTCGTCGGAAGCTGTTTCTGGCCCGAGGGGACAAGCCTCGGATTTGGGGAAGGGAAGGGAAGAAAGGGTGGGAGGTGAAACGAGCTTCAAAGCAGGAGAGAGACGGGCGAAGGCGGGAGGGAAAGGGGAGGGGAAAGGGAGTAGTTAGGGAAGAGTTAGGAAAGGATGAGGAAGAGAAGCGCAAGGCAGGGGATAGGAAAGGGGACCACAAGAGGAGAGAATGGAAGGGCGAGGGAAGTGTAGGGCAAGGGTTGGGAAAGCGGAGGAAAGAGGGGAAGGAGAGGAGAGGTTTATGTCGCGTGTGAGTTTCGCTTTTTATTCGGGTAACTTCCGGCGGCGACTGAGAAGGCGGGTGATTTGTGTTTGTAAACATCCCGGGGCATCTCGCGCCGGGTGAAAAGATGAAAAAAAGTTTGTTTGTGTAAGTTTGTTTACTTGTCTCGC
>NC_051414.1:21631902-21632700 GCF_015228065.2 Penaeus monodon
AATTTCTCTTTATATTCACCTATTCATCCGTTAATCATCTTTTCACGTCTTTACCCACAGAAAAAACCTGGAGGTCACTACCCTGACGAAGCCAATCAAGACCCCGCGGCCACAGACGCCTTCCGCCCTCGCACTCCACCTCAATGGCGCACGCACGCAGTTTCCTCATTATGGGCCAACTGCCTTCCCTCGGTCCAGGCGTCCTCTCGCTCCCCTCGGCCTCCCTATATCCCCTCGGATCCCCTCGCGATGCCGTCCGCCCCATTGTCTCCAGAGTTATTTGTTTTGGCGCGGGCGTCCTCGGCTAAAATGCCCCGAGATGGCGACGGCGGAGACGTTTTCCCCGATCGAGCTCGTCCTTCGCTCACCCGCCAGCACGAGACACGGCCGGGACATTAACATGTCTAGGCTGGAGGCAGAAATGGTTTTGTCTCTCCTCTTTTGGGAACTGAAAGAGGGGAAAAAAGAAGTAAAAGCCCATGTAGACGACAAAGATAGCCCTATTTTACGCTATTGCACAAAGACATGCGACAGCCTCATCTCAACCAACAGCCGTGGTGGGAAAGGGTTAAAAAATCTCCGTTCTGTTATTCGTAACTTCCTTGAGCTCTAAGCTTAATAATGCCATCTGCGCGGATTCCCCCTACGTACATTCAGACCATTAGTGAAGCTGCTTTGCATATAAACGAAGCAACGGTCGCGCTTCGACGGGAACCTCCATTCAGAATGTCACAGTACATTTCTGTCGATGTTTCTCCATTTCTCTCTCCCCCTCCAGTTTCTCCGCGTTAGTCTGCC
>NC_051414.1:21632883-21633002 GCF_015228065.2 Penaeus monodon
CCTCGAACAGGGGAAGGAAGTCTCGTCACGCAAGACTGCGACAAGTCCAAACCATCTTTTCCAGTCCCCTTCCTATTAATTTCTGACTCTCCATCACTTCCATCTCCATCTTCCTGTCT
>NC_051414.1:21633221-21633404 GCF_015228065.2 Penaeus monodon
TGGCCCTACCACGTAACTACACAAGTGAGAGCAGCTTCGGAGCAAGTTCACGGCGCAACACATGCACCGTCTTGCTACCACGTGAGCCATTGGACTCGTAACTCGGGAATAGGAATTAAGTGCCCCTTTTTTCCCCACTTTTATTGCGCTCCCTTGATAGCAGTCGACAAGAAGGATGGGAAT
>NC_051414.1:21633448-21633539 GCF_015228065.2 Penaeus monodon
AAAGGGAGATAAAATTGTACGAAATAGGTTGGGATTGTGTTATGCTGTTTGTGTACAAAAAAGTTTGGCGTCCAGTGTTTGTATTTGCCTT
>NC_051414.1:21633687-21634225 GCF_015228065.2 Penaeus monodon
CAACCATGAAGAGGGAGAACAGAAAAAGAAAAAGAGCCATGGCAGAGGATCCAAGCGGAAAAATAGATAAAGTTAGGAAATAGAGGGCGGAAGAATTATAACGCGGTAAGACTGAATTAAAGTGAAAAGGATATCCAGTGTGTGCAGTAAGTAAGAGGCGTATAAGAGGAATGAATGAGCCTGGGAAATGTTGCTGCAAATGAAAGCTAAAGAAAAGGAGGAAAGAGAAACTACTTAGACACGGGGTAGTGAAACATCTTGCTTTTCTACTGATGCCTACTAAAACTCGAGTAGGAATCAATGACAGAGCTAATTCAAAACAGCAGCAAAAATGTTGATCCTTTCGTAGAAACCTTTCGGACCATTAAACCGTGCACGATAGAAAAAGGAAAAGAATGCACATGAACAACGAAGCTAAACCAAAGAGAAGCATGAACACGCATTCCTTTTCTTTAAAAACAATAACAGACAGACAGAGGCCGACAGAGAGGGAGTGTGTTAACAGACGCGTCGTGATCGGTGGCATCAAGAAGTGATT
>NC_051414.1:21634275-21635038 GCF_015228065.2 Penaeus monodon
ACCAAGGGAGCGAGGGGAGGTACCAACAAGTTAATAGAAGTCCATGGAATCTCTGCGACATGTTCCATTCTCGGCTGGCTATTATTAGAACAAAGGGCGAATGACGCAGGCGATGATCTGTCGACGAGACAAGCGCTCGAAAGGACATATGGAAACTATTATACTGGCAAATCACAACATCAAAGCCGGTTTTTAAAAAGTACATCCAAAAATGGAAATTTAACAATATTACTTTTAAAGATAAATGACTTATTTTCAAGAGTTTCATCACTTAGTATAAAAAAAATCAATGACTTACTATGAAAATTATATCAATAATATAAAAATGGTCCATGTTCAGGGCCTGCCAAAACTGCCCTTGAACTTGTGGAGTTTCCTTACACATTACCCCTTCCCTGTTATAAATATTTGCTCGTCTTGATATACACATCCGAGGAATTTTCAAAACGACATCAATGTAAACTTTATGGTGCTCTCTTCACAATTCTATTATTATATTTCCAAGATCTTTCTGCTTGCGCATAATTATCTGAACACAAACCGAAATAAGGAAATGACACGTACGTTACCTCATATTGATTATATTTCCATATAATCTATACTTCATTTACATATACACTCATAATGAAAATAGGCAATACTACATCACGTGCATTCTTAGAACCTATGCTTCATATACATAAAAAACTTATTAGAAAAAGAAGATAATGGTACATCTCATTAACATAAAGAGAGAGGTGTAGAAGCAATGCCAGGGGCGTAC
>NC_051414.1:21635176-21635431 GCF_015228065.2 Penaeus monodon
CGTGAAGTCAGCGTGTGTAACTGCAAGTATGCGTCATCAGCTGTCACTGTGTGCTTGTCTGTCTTCGCTAGGATGTGCATGCCTGAGAGCGTACAGCGTGTGATGTCACCCTATGTCTGAACAGTTGGTTTAATGCCTATATTAGGTAGCATCAACAAGCTCTCTTCTGGGGCATTATATTTGTATCGAAAGTTATTTACGTGTTTGAAATACTGTATATTTCGTTCCTTCCGTTTCTGTAATTGAAAGGATAAT
>NC_051414.1:21635662-21635818 GCF_015228065.2 Penaeus monodon
TTCTTTTCCTGTTAGAATGCGTATGAGTAACAACAATATAAATATATGCACCTACAGTATATCCGTAGGCATAGCATACGAACGAGCCCACGTTTGTGCCTGTCACGAGGAGAGGGAGGCAGAAGGAGAGAGCCATTATGAAACCGCCTGCAGGCA
>NC_051414.1:21635978-21636924 GCF_015228065.2 Penaeus monodon
CGTGAATCGGCCCAACCAACGACGGCAGCCCCTCCCCCAGGCGACGAACGCTCACTCGCCCCCTCGCCGCCCCAGGGGAAGCGGAGAACGAGGTTAACAAGAGCTGGCAGGACAGTCCAAGTACGAAGCTCGCCAAACATGGTCGTAATCGCCATGAGACTACATACATAGGTTTGGTACTTACGGAGGTTGTTATGCAGTAAAAAGTCCAATTTTAGTTCATGTAAAAAAAAAAAAAAAGACAATACAAGCAAGTAGAGAAATGTAACTCTTATCAGTAATTGTCATTCTCAAGATGATCACTTCAAGCAACACGCAACAAGACGTCAAGTGCGAGTGTCTCCCTCCCCCCCCTAAAAAAAAGTGAAAATTAAAAGCTTCGAAACACCAATAAAATTACGATGCGAATCTATTTCTGTATCAAGAGGAAGCCCAGTTGCATGTTCCTTTATCTGCATTTCGTCACTGCCCTGGGTCACTGGACTCTTTGGCAAATCTAGCTGACGCTGAGCTATCATGTTCTCCCGCCCTGCACGTCCATCTTTCTTTAACACGCGAATAAAAACACAGTCAAAAAAGAAGGACTCAGCTCTCTGTCTTCGAGGCATTAAAATGGTCTCTCTTCAGGTTCCCGGGACGTGATCAGACACGCTGATTGGCCCGAATCGGCTCATTTGATCGCCGCGACACACGTACTCTCTGATAGGAAGGATCAGAGGCAGCCTCGTGAAATGCATAATAAAGGTCTCGACTGGATGGGGAGGCCAGGGGAAGGGACATGGGAGGGGGAGGGGAGGGCTCAGAAGGATGTGGGAGGGACGAGGAGGAACCAATGGAGGGTGATGAGGAGGGGGAGGAGGGGGAAGGAAGAGGGAAAGCGGGGAGGGAGGGAGTGGGGGAGATGATGGTGATGATGGTGATGATAATGATGATGAGGAGGAGGTAC
>NC_051414.1:21637002-21637926 GCF_015228065.2 Penaeus monodon
ACTTATTCGACCGGCCACATAAACAGAAGCATAAAAAAACACGAAACCAAACTTGCCCGAGGCTCGGCAAAGTAGCAATCAACCCCGCCATGAGAAGAACCCTATAGTTCCGTAAAGGTGCGTGACACCCTTCCGCCTTTGCCCCAGCAACCCTTCACCCTTCCCCCCTCTCCCCCAACCCCTCTGGTCCTCAACCCCCAACCACCGCCTCTCTAACCCCCCGTTCTCAACCCCTCGCCACGGCCTCCTCCGCCCTTTGGTCTTGACCCTTTGTCACGGCCATCCCCACCCTCCAGTCTTAACCCTCTACCACGACCCCCCCCCCCCTTTCCCCCACCCCTTAGTCTTAACCCCCAACACAACATCCCACACCCCCTATTCGTAACCCCACCACCCTGTCTCCACCCTCTTTACCTCTCCTTTTACCTACTTCAAGAACAATTTCCACGGCGCGTTGCTTCTCCCCATTCGTAAACAATCAGGAAGGCAACCCGCGAAAAAACAGTACGATTATACGCATTCAGACATGTTTCCCTTCGTTCGAACTTTATCTAAAGGCGAGTCATTAATTTGAAAAACGTAATATGTAAATAGCATTGAATCTAAATCTCGTGATAAAACACGTGACGATGATATAGCGCAAATCACATTCCCAAAACGTATATAACTCAAAACTCACGATTTTTATTACCCAGACGTGACCTGTGGCGGAATAACTTCATTATGCTGCGAGTATAGAGGGACTTCACTCCATCAGACCGTTTATTATCGTAATCTGAAGGTTATATAGGGTAGGCGTTAACCTTGGCAATAACTCAGGGGAGCTAATAGACCAATTTTTTATTGTCACCAGTGTTATTTTTGTACACACGTATGTACACAAGGGCACACATCCACACGCATATGTACATACTTGTGCAGATA
>NC_051414.1:21637992-21638073 GCF_015228065.2 Penaeus monodon
CTCCCTCCCACTCCATCTAACTCTGTCTATCTGTCTCTGTCTAACCATCTATTAATCTATTTATCGTTTCTCTCTCTTAAG
>NC_051414.1:21638242-21638439 GCF_015228065.2 Penaeus monodon
ACGACATGCAATAATTGAATCCAATGTCAATGAGACCATTCATTCGAACCACTGGTCTTATCGCTAACATAATATCACCAAAATTCCGAAATGTCATTCACCTTATATATTCACACACGCAGGCTCACACAGATGCACATAAAAGCAAACATATGAACATACACAAACAAGCAGAAAGATGTTTATATGCGCGCGCG
>NC_051414.1:21638612-21638932 GCF_015228065.2 Penaeus monodon
GTGCCCGATCCACTCAAACCCATACAGAGCGAAGCAGTCGTTCGAAACACGTGACGACCCGAGTCCGCCGCGCCATCCTGCACGAGCTATGGCTACGACTTACGTTATGACTCCTCACGCGTCACAGATTAAGTCTATAAAGCTAAGTTTGGGGGTCTGGGGTGTGGTGAGGGAGAGGGAGGTGGGGCTGAGGGAGAGGGAAGTAGGGGTGAGGAGAGGGAGGTGGGGCTGAGGGAGAGGGAAGTAGGGGTGAGGGAGAGGGTGGTTGATACAGGGGGAGCGGGAGTAGGGTGGGTGTTGGGGAAGTACTTTGGATGGGG
>NC_051414.1:21638994-21639104 GCF_015228065.2 Penaeus monodon
GGTATTGAGGTGGTGGGTGTGGGGGGAGAGGGGGAGGGGGGTTAGGTAGTCAGACCGCCCATTCATATTGATTTCGGGTGACGGGCGGCAGAGATGTATGGTATGGTAAG
>NC_051414.1:21639287-21640029 GCF_015228065.2 Penaeus monodon
GCGTGGCGCAGAGACGAATACCTACACACAGAGCCACAAAAAAAGAAACCCACACACACTCAGAAAATGTGAAAGTGAAAAAAATGAACTCAAAAAAAGAAAAAAGAAAGAAAAAAAACAAGACAAAGAGGAATGAGAAGAAACGAGACAAGAACACAGGGGAGAGTGTGAAGAGGCGGCAGCTTCTCGAATGATTAGGCATATGTCCCAAGACCCTTCAGACATAATTAGGCCTCCCCTCCCCCTCCCCCACACAGGAGGGGATGGAAGGGGGTGGGTAAGGGGAGCAAGATGACCACTGGCATTCTCTTCTCACGTGATTACCCAACCCTCTATGTCAACAAAACCCCGGAGTCAATTTCTGTCTCGCGTAAAAAGAAAAAAAAATCTTTGTCAGATTCCGTGACTTTGACTTTAATTGTAAATAAATTAGAGGCTGGATATTTTTCTTATCGGAAAACTAAACAGCATGTATTCATCTAAAATTATTAATGAAAATAACCATATGGAGACATTTAAACTTATTCTAAAAACGTAAAAAGCCAGGGATGTCTTGTTTTGACCCAAATTTCAGCATTAATGAAACCTCATTACGATAAATCAGTATTGTGAACTAGCTTTATATCTATGATTATTCATAGATACAATTAGATATGTAAATAAATCAGCACTAGCACTGCAGTGTTATCAATGCAGTATATAAAACTTGATCGAATTACTAGTCTACAAATTTTGAGGCAAT
>NC_051414.1:21640078-21641234 GCF_015228065.2 Penaeus monodon
GACTCAGCAGCTGCATATATTGAACAGATGTAACAATATCAATTAGGAAAATCAAATATTATTAATTATTGAAAGAAATTATAGACAATCACCAACAAACACTGACTCCGTACGAAGACAAGAACATGAACATGAACTGGACAACCGCTGTGACGCAAGAAATTATGCGGTGAACAGCATGTAATTGCATTGAAATCCTTGGTACAATTACTGCGCCAAGTGAGCCGATTCCATGATGTCAGCGACCCGGTACACAGGTAGGATTTAAGTACACAGGAAAGATCGAGTGCTTCAACAGGTATATACACGGGTCCATAAACAGATGTATGATTAGGTGTCGAGAGCTTTAACAGAAACCATGTGCACAAGAGGAGCCGGGTGTAAGAACGGAGGTGCGCTGAGTGGGGTTAGGTACACGGGCAGGAGAGCCTGGTGCACTGAGAAGAGCTGATCATACCGAAAGAGGCCAGGTATACGGGTATTAGGAGCCGATGCAGGAGGGCAGCTACACAGGCAGGGTCCAGGATGATGATAAAGGGAAGGGAAGGAGTTGCATGGCCGAGCAGCAACGTATATGCAGGACGGGGGAAAGTCATACTACATGGGAAAGAGATTTTAGCACATGGCCACTCACAGGACGAAGGCTTTCAATGTACCAAAGCTAAAATATACATGGGCGTGGGTTGGAGCATGGGGCGCAGGTGTGAAGTAATTTCATAGGCACGCACAAACACACACACCTCGCGGTTGCAGGGTGCGAGATTCGGGTACAGACGGGAAGGCAGACAGCAGGAGGTGGGGCCAGGTACAGGGTGGGTCGTAATGGTGGGAAGGGTAACGGTGGCAGGTGAACTCTGACCCGTTATACCCCCTCCCCCCCTTACCTCCTCCGCAACCTTCCCCACCCCCTTCCCGTCTCCTTTTTCCATGTCTGCGAGTACCTGCTATCTCATGGTACTTTTCTTACTGTATTTAACTTACTATAACCGCTGTGTATCACTGTTCTATTACTTAACGCTCCATAAGCTTGACTCTCCACTCACTCTGTTTCATACCGTTGTTCAAAATCAAATCCAATTTTATCATGAAAGTTTGTTGTTTCAAGGTCGCCTACGTTTACGCAAAAGCTCCTTCATACATATTTATTCGCCCATTC
>NC_051414.1:21641548-21641804 GCF_015228065.2 Penaeus monodon
TCCCCCCTTCCTTCCCCCTCACAAACAAACCAAAACGCAAAATTAAGGAAATCAAAAGAGGCGGGGATGTGCTCCTTTACCCAAACAAAGCACGGTGCGTGAGTGAGCCGGACATCAGTGTATTAATAATATAGTCGGGCGTAGGGTCGCCGTTGGGTTTAAAGGTGAGCGAGCACGTGGTGGAGGCGGATGGAGGAGCCTGCTGCGTCAGAAGCCTTCGGGTCAACAGGTGAAACCTTTGCTTCCCCTAGAATTA
>NC_051414.1:21642160-21642483 GCF_015228065.2 Penaeus monodon
AAATTTAAAGAAACATAATCAAAGAAAAATAAACAGAATATCGCTATCCACACATATCCACACCATTAAACCAACATTAATTCAAAACCTTTTGCATTAAATTGCCGCACAAAATTAGAACGAAATCCGAAATCACTAGCTTTATCTCGAAACAGGACGTCAGTAATAATGGTTAACTATTTCCCATCATTACGAGTAATTACCATATCTCTTTCGTGGAATCGACGGTAATCGATCAGGCCGGGGCACCCTTCCTTCGGTTCACCCTTCAGTACTCACCTGTAAAAAGAGGGATGATTATTGGTAAAAAAGTATATTGTGGT
>NC_051414.1:21642888-21643082 GCF_015228065.2 Penaeus monodon
CTATTAAACACTACATATCGTAATAAGAAAATAATGTCGAAGAAAAACGTTACTGACGCCTGTAACAAAACGCTGAAAACGACAACAAAAACACGACAGCAAAAGCTAACAATAACAATGACAAACATAAGAAGGCGAGCACCTTTTCCCGAATGAAGGCGCCTTCTTCAACAGGACAGCCTTAAGGACCGACA
>NC_051414.1:21643321-21643463 GCF_015228065.2 Penaeus monodon
ATACATTAGCCAGGGCGGGTGTTAGAGGAAGAAGCTCTATTGATTAGTCGTTACGTGAGCTCGAGCTGTGAATGCCGGCACCCAGTCCCCACTTACGGCGCCCTTTTCGTAGGCCTCTGCACGGCGGCCCTCAGCTCGGCCT
>NC_051414.1:21644821-21644900 GCF_015228065.2 Penaeus monodon
CCCGCTCCATATCTCCCAATAATAAGGTTAGACGTTCTCGACACTCCTCCGTGGACGGGCGAAATTGGCAGTATGCAAA
>NC_051414.1:21644956-21645071 GCF_015228065.2 Penaeus monodon
CGGCAAGTGAGGGGAGCTGCTATCTCTCCTCAGACGCGCGGAAGAGGGGAAGGAAGTTCGGCGTTCTTTGTATCCTGTATCGGATATCATGAGGATGAATTCGGTGGAGTGATGC
>NC_051414.1:21645929-21646094 GCF_015228065.2 Penaeus monodon
AAAGATCCTTCTTTCGGTTTTCTCCCTGACCTCTTCCTATTCCACATCACTTCCATCTCGTTAATCCACTTCCTCTCCCTCAGTGCGGTTCTTCCTCCTTTCCTCCTCATCGTTCCCATCCACTCATCCTCCACCCTTTCCTTCTCACCGTCTTTCTCCTTCGTT
>NC_051414.1:21646137-21646226 GCF_015228065.2 Penaeus monodon
TGGCCGCTGTGCTCAGGACGCCCCCCCCCCCAGCACCCGGGTCCTACCTCAGGGGGAGGCGCGCCCGACGCTCCACCTGTTGTAACTAA
>NC_051414.1:21646256-21646402 GCF_015228065.2 Penaeus monodon
ACATCGCATCGCAGCTGCAGCTCGTGAGGACTGCCATTAGTTTCGACTCCCGGATTTAGCTCTCGCGTAATTAAAAATCTTTCTGGACATCATGTATATTTTAAAGGGATCGTTCGTGGCTGGGTTTATGATATTGTTATCTTGTT
>NC_051414.1:21646470-21646927 GCF_015228065.2 Penaeus monodon
GCCATTAGATCGATAACGTGTTCCGACCACGATAACGCTGTTCAATACGAGGGCGATAAGCCGGTTTTAAATGTGCGTCAAGTGCAAGGGAAACAAAAAAAAACGAAGAGGCGATATGGTTGCCGTTATCGACCAGCGACAGCCTAGCACCAACGCAACCACCCCCTCTCTTCCGCCCCTCACCCCGCCCACCGTCCCTCCCTCCCTCCTTCCCTTCCCTTCTCCCTCTCCTTTCCCCTCTCTCCCCCTCCCCTCGACCTCTCTTCCCGCCGACCCTTCCAGTCCTCGGAACATGTTTTGGACCGGGAAAGGAAGGGGTCTTGTGGACTTGTAATATCCCCGCGGACGCTCAACTGCACGACAGGAATTCAATAACTCCTTCCAACGCCGCAGGGTAATGAAAATAACAGGACGTAAAAAAAAGGTTGAAAAGGAGAATAGCCATTTTCCCGCTATT
>NC_051414.1:21646968-21647321 GCF_015228065.2 Penaeus monodon
ATCGGCTAACCTCCGTTAACCTCAGTCCCTCCTCCCCCGACCCCCACCCAGAGCTCCTACAGGCACCTCGCAGCGGGCCGCCCTGATGATGTCGCTCGCTGCGCCCATCAGAGCGTGCTGTTGTCGCAGTCCTAGAACGGATTAGAGGGGAGGCCGAGGCGAGGGAAATGCCACAGACAATGACGGAGGGGAAACACAGCCTCGGGCGGATGCTCGGACGAAGGGGAAGATGTGGTACGAGGGTCGGCAAAACACAAGAAAATGTTTGCGGACAAAGACGGCCGCCGCATAAAGACCGGGAGGAATATGGGTTCCTTGCATGTATAAGTTAACAAAGCAGATTAGCGGAAGGA
>NC_051414.1:21647362-21648097 GCF_015228065.2 Penaeus monodon
ATTATATATGAAGCATATAATAAAGACTCTAAGCAAAGAAAAACAAAAGAAAAAATAGGCTGCGGTGTTCGGCTTGTCCCGAGAGTATGCAAATGTAATGCATTAGTATTCCTACTGGGATATTTTCCGTGTATCCAATAACGATAAATGGTCATGGATTCCAATATTTCCCAGTAGTGTTCAAAAGTTCCCCTTCTGGTTCTGACAACTCTGTAAATATAAACCATAATTTTTCTCTCGGATACTCAAAACAGTAAACATATTGAATGAATGTATGAAAATACATAGCATACTGCTTAATAAATTCCAAGAAACGATAAATATGTGAATAAAAATAGCCACAGACTTTTCAAAACAACTTGCTTTGTGGGAAAACTAAGGTAAGCTAACGTTTGCTGTTTACAAACCGACATGGTCTGTACTCTCAGAGCTTGTTCATGTTTTTTATTTATCTGCCCCCCCCCCCCTCCCTCTTATATTTCGCTCCTTCCCTCTTCCTCCTGTATTTCCATTCACATCTTCTTCGTAACTTCTGAAAAACAAAAAGAGGGAAGAGAAACAAAGCGAGGACGAGAGACAGGTGTGAATATTGGTAGGCCTAGCGCACGGGAAATGGCTTCCATGAAAAAGTCTAGATAAGAAAAAAAGGAAAAACAAGAAAATAACCCAAAAGTGAGTGCACTGAGAGTTTCTTGGTGTAAACAAACAGTAATGATAGCAATAAGAAGAATCAGT
>NC_051414.1:21648409-21648660 GCF_015228065.2 Penaeus monodon
TCTGACCGGACCTGTGTCTCATTTCACACTAACCTTCTTGCGTAGTTTCGTTTGGCTTCATGTTTAATTTTTTTCCTTGTATTGTCTTCTAACTCTTTGTCTTCACCCCCCCCCCCCCAAATTCATTTTCGTCTACTGTAACCCCTTCGGCGAAATAGCCTTCTGTCTTCCTCGCTATTTTCACTCAAGTTATCGCTATTTTTTAATTTCCTCTCCTTTCTTGTTTTTTGTTTTCTGGCCCTTTCTGTTAC
>NC_051414.1:21649003-21649785 GCF_015228065.2 Penaeus monodon
CCTATTCCCCGCCACTTTTTCTCTTCCCCTCTCCTTTTCCTCCATTATTCCCATCTCTTTGCTCTTCTATCTATCCCTACCCCTTTTCCCCTTCCTTTCTCTCCCCTTCCTCCTTCGCTCCTCCTCTTACTCCCCATCTCGTTCCCCTTCTCCCTCCCTTACTCCCATCTCTTCACCCTTCCCCTGCTATATCTCCCTTTCCCTTCTTCTCTCTTTCCTTCCCTTGCCTCTTCCCTCGCCAAGCCACTCCCACTTCCCTCCCTCCCTCACTTCTCTCTCTGCAGAAGACACAAGGAACACGGGAATGCTCCAAGCGTTGCCGGCTTTATCTGGTCCGTCCGAAAGTTTAAATTGGCCGGAGCTTGGCAACCTTCCCCAGGCCTATGAATATTTCAAGTAGGCCATGAAATTATACATAACTTTCACAATTTGTGTTTAATGCAGGAAGCTGGGACGATACTTTTACCTTGCTTTTCCCAACTCTTGTGATACTACCTCGTTCGAAAACGTGTCAAGAACGTTATTGCAAAAAAAAATATTGCATTATTCAGTTGTCGCTAATGGTGTTTTTGCACTCACCCTGTTCATAATTAGCATTCTATTCAAATTTATTAATTGTGAATCAAATCGGAATGATATTCCGGTTCCTAGAGGGCTCGCCCGGCCGCCGCTGCACCCAGAAAGTTTCCCGCCGATTCCACCGGCGTCGACTCCTCTTTTTTACGGCATTTCGTATTCCATGCTCCCTCACCCATCGCTCCCCTCTTCCCCTATTCCTTTCC
>NC_051414.1:21650842-21651444 GCF_015228065.2 Penaeus monodon
AATGAGAACTCGGACACGGTCGAAAAAAAGAACCACTTCTCGGGAATACTTTTAAAACACTGGTCCACGTGGGTATCAAATAATAACTATAGTTTTTCCCCCCTGGTAATTCATAGTCCTCCTGCTGGACCCGGACGCAAACGACCGCAACTCGAACGGCGAACTTTTGCAATTACCAGTCGCAGGCGGGGTGATCAGCGCGCAATTACAGGACTCGCAGGAACCGCTCGGCTCCTTCCGTGTCTCGGGTCACGCAGTACTCATCACACAGGACCCCTCACGTCGGCGTCGCTCCGGGCCACGTCCTCTGGGCACTGATTTCCCCACTACCACGCCCTCTGGTTTCTAACGCCCTCCCTCTAAAGCCTCTGGCTTCTACCCCCTCCCCACCACGTCCCTACCCATCGCGTCCTATGCCTCTTCCCCCCCCCCACTCCTGGCATTCTTCCCCTCAATCCTCTGCCACCCGCCTCCCCTCGTGCCCGCAGGAGGTGTGACAGGATCTGCAAAGACGTAACAAAAGAGTCGTCAGATTTCTGGTCGCCCTTCCGCTTTTCTCTGGACGTACTATTCACTGGTCTAAAGTTGGTGTAGGTGTGTAC
>NC_051414.1:21651640-21652160 GCF_015228065.2 Penaeus monodon
AACGGTAATGGAATAAAGTAAAAATCCAAAACAGCAGCGTACCTCATCCCCTAAGAGCGTGTAAATGAGAGCGCTCTCCCTGCCTGCCATCAGGTGCTCCGA
The DNA here is from genome assembly GCF_015228065.2 of Penaeus monodon. Classification (NCBI taxonomy): domain Eukaryota; kingdom Metazoa; phylum Arthropoda; class Malacostraca; order Decapoda; family Penaeidae; genus Penaeus; species Penaeus monodon. The sequence continues at coordinate 21,651,743 of NC_051414.1, forward strand.
GGCGCCCCCCCCCCCTCCTCCCCTCGACCCCCGCCTATAGATGGCAGCAGCAGCGTCATTCCCGTCTAGTCCAATATTTGTAATTACTCCTACTCTTTTCCCCTCTCGCCTTCCCTTCTTACCGCCCCGACCGCTATCCACGCTCTCCCCATCTTCACCGACGAGAATGGGGGAGTGTCAGCGGCATCCCCTTGCGAGCGGAGTTTCCCCCATCTCGGTGCACTAAGCTATTTTCTCGCCCTTCCCCTCGTCTCCCTGATTCCCCTTACTCTCCCTTCTGACTGCTACTGGAGTCCATCAATTCAGCTGGCGTAGAGGGGAGAGCGTGAGGACGAAATGCCAATCTGTATTTGTGCATATTTAATGTGTTCCGATGTCTCTGGTATTTGGCGGGGATAATTATAGCTATTGTACGTAA
>NC_051414.1:21652471-21652673 GCF_015228065.2 Penaeus monodon
GTTCAAGCCTATATCTCCTCAGGGACACATTTACCGAGTTGTGGCAATATTCTCAGTCGATTCACAACATGCACTGTTGCGTGGAAAGGCAAATTTCCTTTGTTTGCATATTCATCGAGAGAAGAAGAGGAGCAAATATACTTTTAAGAGAAAATATAAGTACAACATTTAGTTATCCCGTGTATATTTTCTTAATACCAGT
>NC_051414.1:21654101-21654524 GCF_015228065.2 Penaeus monodon
AATGCGACAACAAACCGACATGCCGCAATCTGTTCATATTAACATTTCCTGAAGTAAAAAGCCACCACGCATGACATTTGCAACTTAGTGACATAGTATCCTTCCTCAACTCTGACGCACAAACACCTTAGCAACAACGCCGTCCAATCAACATTCCCATAGGATCGCCGCCCTAGCAAGCCCGTCACCAAATCAGTTCCCTACATTCCACTCCCCTTCAACGTCGCACCTTCCGACTCCTCTCCATCAACATTCTCGTCTCCGCCTTAGGTGCTGCCCTCTCCTCCTTTGTCTCCGTCCCTGTCTCCTCTCTCGGCTCTGTCCTTGTTTCCAATTTTGTCTCCATCCTCGTCTCCGATCTCGTTTCCTTCCTCGTCCCCATCATCATCTCGACCCCCATTTTCTTCCTCGAATCCTTCTTCA
>NC_051414.1:21654563-21655656 GCF_015228065.2 Penaeus monodon
GGTATCCCCTATTTACATTCGCTCGCAAAGTTTTAAATCTTAAACTCGCTTTGCAAGGGGCCCAGCCGCCCGCGGAGGTTTATGATCAATTCATCGGCTCGTTTCGAAAACTCGTAAACTTCCGGCGCAAGATGTAATCATGTCGCGAAGTACTTTAAAGGGGGACGAAGAAGAAAAAAAATAAACAAGAAAAAGTGTTGGCTTCATCACACCTACCTTCTTAAGTACACGATGAAATGTTTGACTGCACTACATGCTAGCTCTAAATTCTATGTCTACCGAGACTAAAAAGGCTACGTGGCGTTTTCAGCACCGGCATTACGGCTTATCGGACGGCTGTCGTGGCCTCATTGTGGTGAGAAAAGGCCATCCGAAATGAGGTTAACCGAAATCGAAACGAGCTCTCGAGACTCTTGCCAGAGTCAACAATCCTTCGACCTCCTCGTTTAACAAATGCAACGTCCATTAAAGTTGTGTCAAACGTTCTAGAAGCATCCTAGTAGTCACATGTGAAAGGAATTTCTTTGCATCTCCGCGGCGGCCAGACAAAGAGCACTTCTGGAAGTCTCCGGAAAGAACACCTCGACCGGATTCCACACAGAAAAGCCACAAAGCTTGTTTGGCAACACGCATTTTTATTCAAGTAAAAAGGGTGTTTCGACATGAAAACAATCAATGTAAATATTGCAAAACTGAATTTTACGTTTATAGAAGTAATCACATTTGTTAGACCCATATGGGCGTACATGTACATGTGCGCGTATGCAATCCTGGCCAATCTTCTCGCTGCGAAAGTTTGCCGAGTCGATCTCCGCGGCAGCAAGTGACAAGACCAACAAACTTCGCAATTTCCTATTAGTCTGCTAACGTTAATTTCTCGACTCACGAAGGCAGAAGGGAAGCCCAGGTGCGGCCGTTCACCCATGGCAGCCCAACCCGGCCCGGATCAGCACGGCACCTTTAACTCGCAGAGAGAGGGAAGGGGCGGCTGGCACTCCCGGGATCCACAGGGCCACGGAGAGGGGAGGGGGTGCCAGCGCGGGGCTAAGCAACAGCCGTCGGAAAGTTCTGCGACATTACCAATTGCTCTCTT
>NC_051414.1:21656213-21656575 GCF_015228065.2 Penaeus monodon
GGTTATTGTCCGCGCGTTTCCCTTCCCCATTCCTCGGGGAAATCTCTCGCTTCCGAGGGACTTCCGCTCCCTCCCACTTGCCCTTACCCATCGGGCCCAAATGATCCGCTGATTAATGAACCCCGACCCCCTACCCTCCCGCCCACCAACTTGGCCATGGGCACATGTGTCTCACTGCGGCCAGAAATTCCTTCCGTTGGCGCTGGTAAAGCTGCTTGTTTGTCCACTTTAATTTTGATGTTTTTTTCGCTTCAGTTGTTATTTTACGTAATTTTTCCCCAGCAATGAGTAAGTTTAATAATATGAAAACTGAGAAGTTAAATGTTTGCATCTCCTGTTTTCATCTTATTTATTCCTCCGTA
>NC_051414.1:21657164-21657397 GCF_015228065.2 Penaeus monodon
CAACCGTGCTTCCCTCATTATCTGCCTCGCCTCCTCCCTTCCTAATTTCGAGAGAGTAAACAGAAACTCAATTAAACACAAGAAATAATTACCTGCCGACCCCTCCCATGCGTTAATCTGAATTTAGTGTTCCCGTAAACCTTCAAACTTTTGACTTCGGAGAGCAAGAGAGCTTTCCCCGTTTTAAATATTCAGCAAATCCGTATCTCGGTATATTTCATTGGTGTTAGGTA
>NC_051414.1:21657788-21657860 GCF_015228065.2 Penaeus monodon
TCAGTCGCCAAATAAATAGACAGACAGACATACAGTCAGAAAGAAAGATGAACAAAGAGACACATGCTAAGT
>NC_051414.1:21657927-21658136 GCF_015228065.2 Penaeus monodon
CACATCTAAGGGATTTGCCTGTTGCTCTCGCATCGGAATTTACCCAAAACGCCAGCTAATAAACGAGAAATACGCCGTTCGAAATGAGGCCCTCCAGACCCCGACGGATATCCACGACCCGAGAACAGTTTCGAGTGAAAACCCCTGGATTAAGGCAGACTTGTTGGAGCTCCTCGCGTGCCGGGATCCGCCACTGCGCCTCCCACGCT
>NC_051414.1:21658663-21658772 GCF_015228065.2 Penaeus monodon
GAGGACACCCCAATTTTCTCTCCAATATAACCTGTCGTCCCTTTCCTTCCTGCAAACCTAATGACACTACTTGGCCAAGGCAATCTGCCAGTTCATTCTCGAAGCAAAC
>NC_051414.1:21658851-21659204 GCF_015228065.2 Penaeus monodon
TTTAATCTCTTTCTTTATTGTTACTCTCCTTCCATAAGAAGAGACAGAAATCCAAAGAGGAGACGCCGGCGGGTCGCGAGATATAAACCCGTCATGGACGTCACTTCCGGCTGTGTGCCCAGCGTGGTTCCGGGCGTGGGCGATTCGGTGGCCGTGTCCTTCCCGCGTCTAACCTTTCCCCTTTCCCTCTTTTCCCCTCACGTCCATCATCGTTAACTATGTCGCACTCCCCTCGTGGTCTGCTGTGCAATCCCAACGGGTCTGGAATTTGCACCGTTTGGGGGATTAACTGTGAAGTGTAGCGTCGTTTTTTATGGTTGTTTTTTGCCGATGATTTGAATCATAATTCAGCT
>NC_051414.1:21659343-21660646 GCF_015228065.2 Penaeus monodon
AGCGTGCGTAAGAATGTAGTGAATGTGGGTCCATATGTGCGTGGTGTATATGGTTTTGTACATTTTATGAGATAATGAAGTTGTTGACCTAATATAGGGCTTCATATGTGGGCTCCTTCGGCGGTGAGTTTAATCTCATCAATGCTCACAGGCTTAACAAAAATCCAGTTAGGACTCTGTAAGCCTAAAAATCATACTAGAGAAAACAGTTGTATGATTCCACCTACAAGATTTTTTTAAAGGGTGAGGCGACAGACATGATGGAATGTAAGTGACAAAAACACTGTAATTCCGCATTAATAATTCAAGACGAGTAACCCAAAGGAGTGAGAGATCAAACAGAATTAGACAAAAGTAAAAGAATAATAGCCCATTGTTCCAAACAATTTGGCAGATCATCACTTACACCGTCATTGAAAAAAAAATCTATTTACAAAGAAAAGACTCATTGTGTCTTATATTCTTTGTAAGGCAAGAAGGAAGGACAAAGGTAGATAAAGGAGAACAAGAAGAGAAAGGACACAACGCCACTGAAAAAGGACATTTCTCACTCAAACCGACAGTAATAAGCGTCGGGCGGGCCAGGCGCGGAATATACCATCTTCGCCATGAATTCTGAAGACGCATTTGGTGAATCCATCCTATTGTCCCTAACTAGGCCTATTTATATGTCTGATTTAACTATCGGTATGTTTCTCTGAGATGGTTGGATATATCTGATTCCACCAACAATATATATGTATTATTTTCCATTTATGCGTCTATACATCTAACTATACATGCGCGTGTATTTACCGAATCATAATAGGAGCTGGATAGAAATGCTGACATAAAATGAGAACTGAAAAAGGTTCAAATCGCACTGACGAGAGAGACATCAAAGAGCCGCAAGCTCACAGTTTTCGTTCTGCCGCCGAGGCTTTAAAAGAAACAAAAACGCATCAGACACATTTCCGCCATATTTTTGAAGCAACTCGCAATAAAAGTCATAACCATCTTCTTTTTTCCTTTCTTTTCTCTCAGCCAAGTAATTCCACCATAAACGGTTGCTTTACGAGGAAGAAAGTTCATCGATGCGAGCGCTCTAGCCGAGGTTTGCGGTTCCTTAAGAGACTTTACCGCTGGCGCGACGTGCCACACCGCGCCACCTGTGATTGCGGTCAGCGGGTCCCGACCGTGGGCGGCGCTCCTCCGGGTCGCGTCCTTTTATTCATTTCATTTGGCTAAATACGGCGGCTCACAGACTCGTGTGCGGTTTCCTTGCGTGCGCTTTAGGAGACAGTGGGATGGCCACAATTAGATC
>NC_051414.1:21662077-21662357 GCF_015228065.2 Penaeus monodon
CCTTTCTATTGCGAATCAGTCGGCCGGAAATGTTTGCCATGACTAATAAACATCCAAGGGACATCATTATTGCAGCAACATCATCAGAACACCCTTGACATAGGGCGTATGTTCCTCCGCTGGGTGCGCGAGAGCTCTAAGCAAGCAGCTGGCTAATATTGCATTGCCTAATGCACGGCTGACGGTCCAGGCATCCGACTGTTCTGGGCTTATGGTCGTTCCGTGTGTTGTGCAAATCCATGTTAACTATATGTGAACAATCTTATTAAATCCATATTCA
>NC_051414.1:21663025-21663246 GCF_015228065.2 Penaeus monodon
GACACACACATGCGATTCACTTTCTATTTAAAAGGAATAAATAATAAAATGAAGTGTACTAAACCCTAAATTGTAACAAAAATACTTTAAAGGCTATGCGTTACTGCTTTCGGAGTGAAATATATAGGCCCCGCACAGTAACACCCTCTCAGACATCCGGGTTTTTTTTTTTTTCGCGAAAGTGACACATCCTCACGTCTCTTTAAACTCTTTATTCAAAG
>NC_051414.1:21663548-21663959 GCF_015228065.2 Penaeus monodon
CTTATTTTCGCCCCCATACGAGAAAGAGGTTCCCGAGATCGTCGTAAAATAACTGCGGGCAAGCCAGGGATTCTCACAAGGGGAATCATCTTTGATACGGAATCCAAGAGTCATGGGCGGCCTGTCGTGCGTCTTGGCTGGCTTCGAGGTTTAAACGCAGGCTTAAGTGGGTAACGCGACGCTTTTTTGAGAGGCGGAAAAAAAAGACTTTCCTTCCTCAAAATATACGTATGCGTGCAAGGTCTACATGTGGTTATTGCCCCTTAGTAAAGTGGTTTCGGTAGGGGATTTTGTTTTTATTATTGATTATTCTTTTAAATTGGGAAAACTTCTCACTTACCAATACATAATTGGATTGCAATACTTATATTCGTGAAAAATATATCATATTTTGTATAGAGCAACAAAACA
>NC_051414.1:21663978-21664197 GCF_015228065.2 Penaeus monodon
CAGTTACACAAAAAACTGTATCAAGGCGCTACATACACTAGGAGCTTATACATGCGTGCAGTTATCGTAACATTGCTGGATGTTACTCATTGGCAAGTCGCAAACCTCGCATTTCCTGCTGGAGTACATAGGCGAAGCGGGTAAAAATACATTTTTCGAAACTCTTATGATGGGTAGTTGTTCAGAACAAACACACTGCGGCATACCATGAAAGTCATA
>NC_051414.1:21665327-21665661 GCF_015228065.2 Penaeus monodon
CATCAATCAAAATTCAATCCACAGAAACCCCAACTTTAAAAGCCAGAGAGCAGTCGGAACGGCCCGGGGAACGGCCGGAGCTCCTGCCTGTTATCACGAGGCCAATTCTCGGCGCCGTTCAGATCGGCATTTGGGTCGCTGGACGTTGATAAGGCGGGAACAAAGGGCGGGACAACTTTAGCCAAGATTGAATCTCGCGGACAGGTGCGCTGAAGGGTAGTCTTTGGATATTTTTTTCTGATTCCATACGTACTCCTTTTTTCTTTGTATCTTTTATTCCATTCACACTCGCGCCCACGCACACATACGTATGTGCTTTGTCTACATCCTTTAC
>NC_051414.1:21666641-21667014 GCF_015228065.2 Penaeus monodon
AATTCACCTCTTGAATATTAGTTCATACACCAACCGCCCCGATACTCAAGACATCGATAGAGCTTTCTCTCGTTATGGTAAAATCTGAAATGATAATTCAATTTCACCGGTCCATGTGGCAGCCCTGCGCTATGTTCCGGTTTCAAAATTGCTTTGACCGTCCGCATCGTCCACACCAACATGTGTGTCAAAATCACCTCATGCGCTCGACATGGGCTGCCTAAAGAAAATCATATACGCATTCCCAGGTTGCCATGGGAACTCTTTTTTAAATCATCAGAAGAGTATCTTATTGCTGGTGTCCTCCAGTTCTCACAACCAACTTTTCTCTTATTGAACACTTTGGGTTAATATTAGTAACTGGGGCTCTGGG
>NC_051414.1:21667804-21667903 GCF_015228065.2 Penaeus monodon
GACACGTTCCCCTTTCTCACGTCACATCCGGATACGCGAAGCTATTCGACTTGCTCTTTCGAGTAGCGAGTCACCGCGGTCATCGGATACACGGTGCAC
>NC_051414.1:21668484-21668694 GCF_015228065.2 Penaeus monodon
GAAGGGACTGGAATGGAAGATGGGGAGATGAAGGGAAGATGAAACGGGAAGTGAGAGGGAGATGAAGGAATGGGAGACAGGAAAGATGAGAGGAAGAAATGGGGAAGATGGGAACGGAGGGATGAGAAGAGAGGGTAGCAAGAAGAGAGGTTAGTAAGAGGAGAGAATCGAACAGACAGCTAACGATCCCTTCGCAACGACCGTAAAGCG
>NC_051414.1:21668749-21668892 GCF_015228065.2 Penaeus monodon
TTCCGCAAAAAAGGGCCATACAGTCCGTCTTGGCACCGGCTCGGAGCAAGGCACTCGCAGGCAGGTGGCACCAATCACACACTCCGCTTGGCATTCCTACAAACCGCTTCGCTAATGATGGAGACGCGGCTTTGCACGACGGA
>NC_051414.1:21669246-21669484 GCF_015228065.2 Penaeus monodon
CTCCTTCACTCAACGGAACAAAGATGGCGGGGCGAGATGCCACAAAACCTCACACGGACGAACTGAATTCTCTTTTCCCTAATATTAACTCTCGCCAGGCATCTCGCTCTCCACATCATTTCTCCTAATCTCTCTCGACAGCTCGCATTTCACTCCTTTATCTTCTCATTTTCATTTCAATGTTCTACTCCCACTCCCACTCCATCATCTCAGACCCATGTGGTTCTTCTGATATGCT
>NC_051414.1:21669769-21670659 GCF_015228065.2 Penaeus monodon
GTTCCCGTCTTCATTCCCGAGGAGTTCTCACAGCACTTTTCCGTGTACCTTAAACCTTCCTCTCTCAACGAGTCAGTCGGCGGTTAATCATCCTCAAAATGGCCCTCTCGCCGTCTGCCTATTTAAGGCTACCTTCTGTAAACGTTTCTCTTGACAGTGTATCCTCTTCTTCCCCATTCCTTCTCTTCACAGGTTGAAGATGGGTGGCCTGGTCATCGTTCCAAATCAGCTTTCTAACCTACTATTGTTTCCCCTCTCTCTCTCTCTCTCTCCTTTTCTCTCCTCTCCTTCTCTCTCCTCTCCTTCTCTCTCCTCTCCTTCTCTCTCCTCTCCTTCTCTCTCCTCTCCTTCTCTCTCCTCTCCTTCTCTCTCCTCTCCTTCTCTCTCCTCTCCTTCTCTCTCCTCTCCTTCTCTCTCCTCTCCCTTCTCTCGCCTCTCCCCCTCTCCCTCCCCCTCCTTCCACTTCTCCACTTCGCTTTTCTGTCCTCTTCCCTCTACCCTTGTCATTCGTCCCTCCTCACTCTTTATTCATCCTATTCTCTCCTCTCTCTTCTCACCTCCCTTTCCCCTCTCCCCCTCTCACCTTTCTTCTCTTTCTCTCTCTCTTTTCTCCCTCTTTTCTCTATTCTCTCTTTTCTTCCCTATCCTCTTCACTCTCCTCTCTCTAATCCCTCTCCTCTCTCTTTCTCAAAATCCAAACAATTTCTTCCCTGAAAAAAGCCTAAACACGGTTTCTTGCCCAAGACTGTTTACACGATAACGTAAATAAATATTAATAAGCGATAGATCCCGATGCCCAGGGATAAAAACCGGCGTTTACACCCCGAACAGTTATAGCACGCAACGTAAAACAGTTTACATACACGGGAGCGAAAATGGACGTACCGACG
>NC_051414.1:21670698-21670898 GCF_015228065.2 Penaeus monodon
TGAGGAATGAATACCAGCGCCGGGAGGGGAACCGATGGGGAACCGATGGGGAACCGAAGGCGAACCGATGGGAAACTGACGGGGAACCGAAGGCGAACCGATGGGAAATTGATGGGGAACCGACCGGGACCCGAAGGCGAACCGAAGGCGAACCGATGGAGTCCGACGGGGACCCGACGTGGAAACTGGTGAGGAGCCGA
>NC_051414.1:21671381-21671488 GCF_015228065.2 Penaeus monodon
TCTCTTCTTATCATAAACAACAAGAACACGGTCACGTTCACTCTATATCAATACAAGGCACTGAAAAAAACGAGGATAAGGAAGAAGGGGAGGGAATAAGAGAAACA
>NC_051414.1:21672042-21672171 GCF_015228065.2 Penaeus monodon
CCTTCTTCATCCTCTCTCACAGTCGAGTAAAGGCTTGAAGAACTTGCGAGTTACATAACGTATGCGAGCCAGAGTCAGTGTGTGGTTGCACCTGTTGTTGAATACAATGAGGAAATGGTGTTTTTGTAC
>NC_051414.1:21672332-21673008 GCF_015228065.2 Penaeus monodon
CGTGCTTGCGCGTAAAGGTGCGGGTATCCATGCATAAAAGCGGGTGTGTCTGCGTGTGCAAGCGTGCGTTCGTGTTTGCCTACGTCTGCCAACCTGAAAGCAACACGCCCCGCGGCCGCACATGTACACCGTCTGCGGCAGGGGCGAGTACAGCGACGAGTAACGAGCCACAGGTTCACGTTGGAAATTCACGCTCGGCCCGGACCAGGACGAAAGATTTAGCGTCGCCGCGTTGACACCAAACACGGACAAAAAACTAGTGAAGTGTTCTTCCGGTATAAACACTGCTGCTTCTCCTCCCTCGTTGCTCTTTTTCGTTTCGTCGCTTTTCCCTCTTTCTGTCTTTCCTTCTCCATTCTCTTTCCTCTTCTGTCTTCTTCCCTCTCTGTTGTATTTTCTTCCTCTTTGTTCTATACCATTCTTGAACCTTTTGATCTCTACCCTCGGCCCTCCCTCCGCTTCTCTTCCTTCCCCTTTCTTTTCTTTCATTCGTCCCCCTTTCACGTCATCTCCATTTCCTCTTCCTTTCTCCCCATTCTTCTTCCTTGCTTCACCCCCTCGCCCTCTCCTCCCGCTCTTCCCGTGACGCCGAATCTTTCAGGTGATATTTTTGACTCGTAGCTGTCAGGAGTCTGTCTCCCTGTTTCGCCTCTTCGGTTACCTTGCTAGCTTCTTC
>NC_051414.1:21673363-21674142 GCF_015228065.2 Penaeus monodon
TTCTGTTTTAAACGCTCAACCACTTTCTTAAACGTAAACGCTTTCTCTTCTTTGCCGATCAATTTACCTTTCCTTTCTTCACGTCACCTCACTTTAATACCGAAGCCTAAGGGTTTAAATTAGCCACAATCAACCGTTACTCGCCGTGTCTTCCATAGCCACCACCATTGCTAGCATCACCGGTTATCATCCCCAAAAACCATTATCGCCGCCTGCAACTTTTTTTCTCCTCGCCGTATTGGTCGTCCCAGAACCATAAATAACACGGAGAAAAATGCGCAACATCGGCGCCGAAAAAAAAGAAAAAAATCCTGAAGTGTAAGAAGTCATTCGCCAGTTACTCTTATCTTCCTCTCTTCCTTCTTCTGTTTCCACTCTTTCCTCGCCCATAGCTCTTTCTCCATGCTCTCTCTCTCTTTGCCATTCCCAGTCTCTCCTATTCTTTTTTTCCTGTCTCTTCTCTTCCTTCTTTTTATTCCTTTCTCCCTCCTCCGTTTCCCTGCTTCTCTTGCCTTTCTTCCCTCTTTCCTTCTCTCCCAACTTCTCTGACCCGCCTTCCCTCTTTCCTCACCCTCCCCCCCGCCCCCCGCAAAACTTCTCTCTTCCTCTCTTCTTCCCCCTATCCTCTCATCCGTATTTCACTATCCACTCTCCTATTATTCCTCTTCTTTCATCTCTCTCCTTTCTGCTCTCTCCCAATCACAATTAACATGTCTCCTCCTGATACAGCAAAGTCAGAAGCAAAGAGAGAGAAATATAATGTAAAAGCCCCACCCCCC
>NC_051414.1:21674247-21674340 GCF_015228065.2 Penaeus monodon
GTAGGAGAGGAAGAGGGAAGAAAAATCATGAAAGGGTATAAAATGTCCCTTTCGGAAACTCGTCAAGTCGAATGAGTCCATTTCCAGGTATTT
>NC_051414.1:21674446-21675404 GCF_015228065.2 Penaeus monodon
TAACTATTATATCTAGTCTAAATGTATGTATATATATCCCTAAGAGAGGGCACGCCCACCATCAGCTCCGAGTCATCATTAATATCCGTACACGTTGTCCGCACAGAAAGAAGCGAAGCAATACAGCAAGGTCTGGTCGGACCTGGCACTTCTCTTTTTCGTACAAGAAGGTGCGAGTGGAGGAAAATAAGTGAAAATAAATCATTTCACAAACTTAAAGATGAAATTATCGCGTTTCGATGTTATACCTTCTTCGGAATTACGTTGTACGTTCTTCGTGAAGTAGTGATTCTCATTTAGACCTTTCTTTTTCACTTTTGCAACAATGAACTCTGGTTAACCTTTCTCTTCCTCATGCTGGTCGCAGAAGGAAAACAGAAAGAGAAAGAAGAAGCGAAGGAAAACGAAGACAAGGAGATAAGGAGCAATGTGAGTAGGGAGAGGAATGAATGTAAATAAGCAGCAGGAGAAAGCTCAAGAGGTGAAAAACGAGCAGGAGGCAAAGGAGGAAGTGGAGGAAGAGGAGAAGGCAAAGGAGGAGGTACAAGAACAGGAGAAGAACCTGAAGAAGAAGAGATAGAAGAGAAAAAAGGAAGAGTGAGGAGTTAATCAAGAAATAAGAAGAGAAAGAGAAGTGAAAAACAAAACAGTAATATAAGCCTACAGACCTATACTGAAAGAAGAAAAAAAAAGTCCCGGTAGCTTTAGCAAGAAAGGAGAAGCGTAATAACCCGGTAAACGACATCTTGCCTCATCACGGACTCTGCCCTCGTTTTCTAATAGCCAAAGCTGTTTACGCCCATTGTGGAGCTATTTATTTGCTGCACGAGATATTTTCTTTGCTAATGCCTCTGACAGTTTGGGGACGACGTAACTTCTCCCCGGCAACTGCAAGGACAGTCGGGAGAGCCTGAAGTAGCAGACCGGGGGTGGGTGGGAGGGAGAAAAGGGAGCTTTC
>NC_051414.1:21675620-21675959 GCF_015228065.2 Penaeus monodon
GCGAGTTAGCGAGGATGGAATAAGTGAGCTAAATATATCCATCTTTCCGAAGCCTCAGGTCAGTAATCATCTCGAGAACCGCCAGATGTAAACTCCTTCCGAGAGAAAACAATTTCAAAATAAATAATTTCCCAAGTAATTAACCCGGCATTAAATTCGCTTCCGCAGTACTACAATCTAATAATTACGAAAACAATACAGAGTGAAATCAAGAAGTGAAAGGTCTTACTGAGGAATGCGACTACCATTGTCGACAGTGATCGAAGGCCCGAGACACAAAGGATAGGGGCTGCGGGGGGGGGGGGGGGTCCCGAAGGACAAGGTGCAGCCAACGGGGCA
>NC_051414.1:21676218-21677392 GCF_015228065.2 Penaeus monodon
ATTAATATTACAAAAGTGAACACATGGTCACGCCCACTGCGACAGCAAACAAGAGGCAAGTGGACATAACGCATGATGTCACGGGACCTTCCCCTCCTCCTCCCCCACCCCCTCCCACGACTTCCGCCCCTCCTGCAATAAACTCTTCATTGAGACTAATAGCTGGCGGTCTATGACCTCCATTATCGGGCACGAGATCGTGGCGTGAATATTCATCCTCCCATGGGCTGTGCGGCTTCATGCTGTCTCTTGAGCCTTGGTGCTTCACGGACATGCGCTGACCCGCACTGTGATCTTCCCGCCGCCGCTGGTATTATTATTTCCAAGATCGCGATAGCGCTCGTCGTGACATTGAAGCGTTGCCACCCTTCCTGATCTTCCTCCCTCTTTGCGTCCTTTTTACCTGGCTCCTCACACCTCTTTAAAATCTTTTCTTTTTGAACATTGTTTCCATGAATTGAAGGACAAATACTCTTTGAGTAGCGTTTTCCGTATACCTAGCTACTGATACTCCCCAAACGTCATATTCTGTATTCACCGACAGTCCCTCCTTGACTCTCGCTCGCATGTATTCCAATAGTATTACCCCGCAGTTACTTTCGATCAGGCAGCGGCTCCCATGAAGGCGCCCCTGGGAGAGCCGCAATGCCTTCCACATGTAGCCACTGATGTCCAACACGCCTTCTGCATAAACGCCTCCGTCATTTGTCATCCTTCGTGCAGACGTTGGAACACTCACCCTTAAAGGTCATAGCTTTGCTCCTTATTGACCCCGTGACCTAAAGTCCCATTTGAGACCGCCGGACCCTAATTAAGGACATGGCAAACCTTGACGACAAAGCTCGAGATCTGGTAGCCCAAGCGCCAACCTCTGTCAGCTGTTGTGCCACCAAACACTAGACTGGAAGCGACCTGCCGGAGCTTCTGCCACATTGCTGGTTTGTAGAATTTGCTAATAAGACGACCGATGACTGCGGCAGACACAGAGGCCGACCCTTCTCTGCATCGCACAGCACTCTGACCAGCTGTGGCCATTCCAAATGTGGCCGTTATACTGGTCATGTTTAGATGTGGCCACACCCAACATGTGCCACTAAAAGACGACCTTACACACCCGTGTAATATTACATGAGCTAAAAGCATCAGATAGCTTAAATCTCCCTGGACATAAACA
>NC_051414.1:21677805-21678764 GCF_015228065.2 Penaeus monodon
ATGTTAAGAAACGTGACAGAGTATGCTAACCTGTGTTATATTTTATTATCGAATCTATCATGACATTATGCCCTGATTGGGTTAGATGTGGTTCTACAAATTGCAAACTGATTGAGGAGCACCGACTCAACATGGTAATGTCAACTGTTAATCGAAGCCAGTAATCACGCAATTAAGTACAGGTGTCACCAATTGCATCATGATTTAATTACCTCTTACGCTCGCACCGTCGCCATGTCTTCTACCGCAGGAGCTTTTCATATCACATCTCTAATCATATCTTACATTAAGCCTTCCATCCCCACTACCTTGACGCTTGTTATCATGTCCACTGTTTATTTTCAATTAATAATGTAAACATTAATGCGATTTATCTTCAAATTCCACGAACTTCAAGAGGGAACTTTAATGTATCACTATGAGTGATGTCGACATTGCTACTACCTTATTTAACTACTTAATGCCAGAAAAAAAGATCATTTATCATTACTTCGAGTGCCACTGTCTACCATAGGAAGTCCCCAGAGCCGTCCATTCTGACGGAAAGTTACGCATTTTGGCACGCCGGGCAGGTTAAGGCAGCCAAACAGTCCACTTGGCACCTTTACTGCCTTCATGACTGTAGCCCTCACCGCCTTGGTCTGACCCCTTTCTTGTCTTCACAACATCATCCCCCTTTGACCATCAAAACCTCATCCATTTGCCCATTGTCAACCCCTCACTCGTGTACTACCACAAACAAGATCCATTTACCGTTTTTAAAGACCTGGCACCCTACTTCCATTAACAACTTGGCACCGACACATGCTTTGGTCATTTTGGCATCCTAGCCGCCATGAGCACCTTGGCACTATAGCCTTATTGTATGAGCGTGACACAATTACAACCCTCACGGGACTGGCAACATTCTTCATATATTTTTATATATTGCTTTACAGGTAGATTTCGTCATACGAGTT
>NC_051414.1:21678794-21678986 GCF_015228065.2 Penaeus monodon
AATAAATCTCCACCACCTTCGATCGATGAATCCATATCCAGAGGTTGAACCATTATCCTTTCCATTCACAGGCGTCTCTAGTAGCTCATTTTTATAGCTCCGATAACCATTCTAATTGACGGTAGATCAGTTCTTCCAGGGAGGCCCTGGTTCTTGAATTAGATTGTTAGAACTTGCGTATTATCCATACAA
>NC_051414.1:21679196-21679400 GCF_015228065.2 Penaeus monodon
GTTGATGATGAAGATAATAACAGAATTGAACAACAGCATTAAAAGCAAAAACAATAACATTTCTATAAAAAAGGGGATTCTGTAAAAATGTAAACCCCCTTTTTTACAGCTTCACCTTATCAGCCCTATGGGAGACTGACGGCCCACTTAACCTGCGCAAATGTCCCCCTGTGGCCCCCGGTGACAGAGGCTTCCGGTGCGCCT
>NC_051414.1:21679425-21679531 GCF_015228065.2 Penaeus monodon
GGAGATGCAGCTTCTCGTGAAACCCCGCAGCCGCCTTTCATCCCGCGCCAGGACACACGCACGGGAAAATTACGAGATGGCAAATGGACACGTAAATAAATCTCTT
>NC_051414.1:21679627-21680300 GCF_015228065.2 Penaeus monodon
CGAGTAAGTAAAAGGGGAAAGAGTTGTTGAGATGAACGTTCTTAATTTTCTACTTCTCTGGGGCTAATCTGCCATCATGAAAACTATTCTAAATGCACAAAATTGACGACTTCTCATAACATTTGTGTGATTTCTATAAAAAATCATGGTGGTTGTAAATAGGTGTGGTCCGAGGTAGCCGCAGAAGCGCATTTTATGACTGTTTCTGTTTACACATTTCTCGAGGTATTTTGTCAGTACTACTGTGTATCCTACGAGCAGCTCACTGTACTCAAAGTCAGACCTTGCTCGTTAAAAAAATCTACAAGTATATGAATTTCTCTTCAAGCACTTTTACCTAATGTACAATTCCCTATCTGAATCTTCCATGTTTCCAGTAATAAATATAAATTCGATGTACTCCAAATGCTTTTGTTCATGCTATGTCCATCAAGACAGCAGGTGATAAAACAGACAACAAACAAACAGAGAACCGCCGCCATCTTCCAAAGTACCCAACCGCCCCAGCCATATATTTTTTCTTCTTCTTTTTTTAGGTCGGTAGCCCATGCCGATGATCTAATCCTCAGAATCCTAAGAAAACAGAGGCCGCCTGGTCGCCCTGTTGCCGCACTCAAGGTCGTCCTTCGTAAAAAATACAGTCCATTTTTTGTGTCCCTATATGGGACTATAC
>NC_051414.1:21680518-21681766 GCF_015228065.2 Penaeus monodon
CACATATATTGAAGAGAGAGAGATGAGACAGAGAAACATACTTTCATCACATATCTAAGGAAAACCGACACATCCACCCTCTCCCACACATCGCCGCCGTCCACGCCGGCGGGGAAACGCAAATCGATATGCCTAAAGGAACCAGCACTCTACGCCAGCGGCTGTATTGAAGACACGCGACGGCGAAGGAGAAAAAAATGAGGTTTCGAAGGAGGAGAATGGAGATGTTAAGGAGAGAAGAAAGGAGCGGAAAGTGGAGGAAGAGGAAGGAATTGAAAGAAATAAAGGACGAGATGAAGCTTCATTTCGTTGTCGATATTAATTAAAATATTATACTCTATACGTTATTTCCAACATTTTTACCTTCCTGCCACGCAAATCTTATACTCAGACAAAGAGAAATATAGAAACATAAACATCTCAAACACATAAGGAAATGTCAACAAACTCCTCTCCTTACTATTCTTAGCGAAAACAATGCATTCACATCTGCTGGGAAACTTATTATGCAATTTAGAATCACTTCTGCTTAAAACCCGGGGAAGCAACCAGTGTGTTACCTCATATGTTTACTGATTATTACTCGTGTGTTAATGTCCATGTGTATGTAACCAGGCAGGCGTGACGATGTAACCGATGCATGACGTAACTTTACGTATGGGTGTGTTTTTTGATGGAGTAATATAACGAACATGCACTTGTGCGAATGTATGTTTGCGTGTGTGTTTTAGTGTGTGGTTTTATCTGTGTTGTCAGTATTAGTGTGTTCGTCTGCGTTCTGTGTGTTTTCGTCTGTGTTAACGAATGCATGTGGAAAAGGTGTGAAAACATGTGGTTGCCTTGGCCTCTCCATGTGGAAGTCAGCGTCGCAGGCTCTTCGCCGTCGCGGGTGGAGGGAATGAGTGTGAGAGACACGGACCGGCAGACGGGTGAATGGAGGCCAGTTGAGAAGCTGAAATCCCCGGTCACGTGTGAGCCGGTGAGGGAGATCTTTGTGCTCTGACAACCAAGTCACGCCATCACAGTTATTAATACCGCACATGCACGGTGCATATGGTGAGAAACACATAGACAATGATCCTGCCAAACAGACGTCAGGTTGTCTCCCTCCGTTTAACAATGACCCTGGCACTAAGACGGTCTCTCTGTTTCATAATTATGAACAACAAATATAGACCAATACATTTTCTGCTACTTTCATCAAGAGGGAGAAAACACACACGCACTCAAGCACGCGCGGCGCGCGCG
>NC_051414.1:21681851-21682265 GCF_015228065.2 Penaeus monodon
CAACTACAGTCACACAGACAAACGCACGCAAGGCATCTGAAACACATGCACAGTCACAGCCCCATCTCCTTCCATCCGGGCCATAACGAGTTTGAGATGCAGTGTTGCACAGCATGATACTACCTCCCTTTCCCCTCCACCCATGCCCCCCCTCCCACCCATTCCCCTGCCTCAGAGGTCAGGACGAGGACTTACGGGGGCGGAGGGGCGGGGAAGGGGGAAGGTCAACCACACCGCAGAGGTCATGGCGACGGCGTAATCCCCCCCTTCCCTTATCCCCCCCCCCCCAACCTTCATTCCAGCCCCTCTTTGACGCAATCCCAGAGCACGACTGAATGGCATAATGAATCCCTTGTACCTCGATCTGAGAATTCCCGGGAAGGAAAAGCATCACTTCTTTATAAAACAAAAGAC
>NC_051414.1:21683964-21684234 GCF_015228065.2 Penaeus monodon
AAACATCAAACCTATTATCCCAACTCAATATATCATCAGAGCTAAAAAAATCAAATCAATCCATCCCATTATAAAATAAAGATAACCATTAGATAATAACAACAAAAGTATATATAATCAAACACGATACTCAGACAAGACTAATCAAAAGTAATTGGTCGCCATCATTCCCGTTCAAATGTATGTTTCCAACCTTAAGTTATCCTCAACAAACCCTAACGCGTGTGATGCCATTATGAATTAATAATATTCGTTATGGGAATTATGGGA
>NC_051414.1:21684339-21684624 GCF_015228065.2 Penaeus monodon
CTTTTATGATAATAAAGATGAGAAAAAGGCCATATACTCCCTTTATATTCTTCTTTTTTTCTTTCTTTCTTTTTCTTCTTCACCGTCACATTCTCCTCTCTGTTCCTCCTCTCCTACTCTTCCTATTTTTGCCTAGTGCGTGTTTGTCGGAAACAGTAAGGTTAGATAATGACCTTCCCGCGACCTTGCCCTTTCATGATAACAAGCTCCAGTTACAATATATGTTGTGTTTATTATATTAATCAATGATACATATTGTATTGATTATCCAATGTAATCTGTGTT
>NC_051414.1:21684669-21684894 GCF_015228065.2 Penaeus monodon
TTTTTCTCAGTCGGATTGAAATGTACGTTTATTAATAAAAGTCTTTTAAAATGTCAGAAATAAGTGCACAAACCTCTTCTCGAAGTGTATAAAGTCGGCGAAGTTTTGGTCGTGAGATAATAAATGGCTAGTGTAATTACTTATTTCGTAATTAATGGTTGTGGCATCGGTATGGCAATTCACAAACAAGATCTCACATCACATAATGCACATGCATGTGCGTGC
>NC_051414.1:21684984-21686165 GCF_015228065.2 Penaeus monodon
CAACGTGTATATATCTGCGTGAGGCCGTGTTCTTTATATCACACATTAAGTTATTAATTTTAATTTTGGGCGGTCGAGTTCTTGACCTCTGGCCCGGTCCGAATCGCTGCCGCACGAAGTTCAATATTAACTAGATGAAGAGTCCGAAGTTTCAAACAAACACTGAGCAGGTTCAAGACAGGGTCATGAACCTTGATAAAGTAACCGTCGCCCCCTTGACTTGAATTACTGGTGTCAAGGCCTCTGGAGGTTAAAAATGAGGAATACACTCATGGCATTTTCAGGGAGTGATGTCACTTGATAGAAACTGCGCCCGGCTAAATATGGAAAGATATTTGCCATTGTGGCTATGAAGTGGGAATCATTACAAGGAAGGACATGTGCATATGGCTGCCTTCTCGGCTATTTGTGTAGGTGGGCGCGTGGCCATGGTAATAAACATAATTTTGAGTTGGAACTGCCTATTTTACCCTAATTACAACTAGATAAATAAATGGCAAGCGGATTTCATTACCCTTCCACACGCAAACACTCTCTCATTTTTTAATAACAATTCATTTCAATGACTGTAATTCTTACACTAGGACATCAAGAAAGTCACATTGAAAAATGGTAGCATAAATATCATATTTTTTTGAGTTGAATGACACCTACCACAAATATGCAGCCACCCCTCCACTCGGCATGGGCACTCCAAGCGACGTCGGAACATTCTCATCTCCAACGCGTTTCTTTGCACTCAGATTATAAAATCAAATCACCATTGCAATCACAATTATGACACACCGTTGTTCACTTTATTCCACGCTACTTTGGCTACGCGCGCAAAGCTAGTCAGCACTCTCCTTTACCCACGATGTCTAGTCGACAACTGACACAAGGATGACCGGGACGCTGAGCGAAAATGTTTTGGTCGGAGCGTCACTGCGATTGGCTGGCTCATCTCGCTTGCTCGCTCCTGATTGGTCAGGACAAACGTTTAATGAATTACGCTCCACGAATCGACCTAAGAGCTTTTCTTTATCAGAGATTTACTTTATATATTTCATGTTACCGTCAAAATACATTTATACGTTGATAGATAAAGAGGAAATACTTAAGGAAAAATAGGTAGAATGAAATAAGTATTGACTCATTGAAGAAAAGTTAACAGTACTAAATAGAGATTGTGCATACCTTGG
>NC_051414.1:21689177-21689304 GCF_015228065.2 Penaeus monodon
GGTATTGACAAGAAGTTACGTCAGTGTATGTAATACTGAAAAAAATTGGTACGTGTTTGATACTAAAAGACTTTTAATTAATCTAATTGACTTGTTAAAGTGTATGGTATTCCTTTAGTTAACAGAA
>NC_051414.1:21692886-21693697 GCF_015228065.2 Penaeus monodon
ATGCTTCATATTTGCAAGCATGTACATGTATGTGTAGCCGGAAGTAATGCAATATCCAGTGTAATTATATATATATTTTTTGTACTACACATCCATCATACTCAAAATCCGTCCCTTATAGATACGATATCTAAAATCAGTCTAGCATGCTGTACTGAAACATAATAATCAAGATCAAATGTATATTAGCATAATGTAATTTCAGTGTGTCATGACAGGTTTCAAAAATCAGCACTTCACCTACATTTTTCGTGATTCATGATCATGCAATGCAGACGTTGGTGATTTATTTTTATTCGATTCAGTCAGACGGCATGCAGTCTTTGCGATATAAGTGCAAATCACCTGTTGCATAATGATACTCCAGTCTGCGGATCCACAATTTTTTTTTCTAGGTATTCCCAACGTTAATTTTCTTATACATTTGTTTTGTTCAGATATTCTGCGCTTTGACTAGACGAAAGCGTCGTGGAAAACATATAAGTTGTTGTCTAGGACAGTGCGCATTTACGTCATGTTTGCATAGGCTGACCATCTGAGCATTTTTTCTATGACCGCAAGCGTTTAGAATAATGATGTACTGCGCTACTTTAACCTGCATGCGGTAACGAAGTACGTGTTTCCATTCAGTACACTAAAATACAACAGTCCACATACAATAAGAAAGCAACACTATGGACTGGGATATATCCTCGCCTCGTGTCGAAACAAGAAGCATCCCAAGTGCCGCCTTGTCGTGATTCCGCTGCCGTTTCGAAATAACCTTTTATTTCAGTGTGTCCTTGCCGATCGCTTGCGGAGTGATTGAAGT
>NC_051414.1:21694937-21695234 GCF_015228065.2 Penaeus monodon
CAGAGACCTAATGGAATTGTGAGTCATTCGGCTTTGCTTCTAAGTCCTATTGGTGCCTTGTGTAGTGCACAACATGGTATCTTTTTCCTGGCTCCTACACTGACCTGAATTTCCTTAATAATAATTGGCCATCCCAGAACTTTGGTAAAACTAGGCTTACATACTCGTTTGGAAGGACTTAACAACCTGCAATTTGAGCCTAGTATTTATTACCCAGTGGACAGTATCAAGCCCCCCCCCCCACACACACACTAAATTATAAGAACTCGGTTTTGCTAGGGTTCCATACGTTTGGCA
>NC_051414.1:21695778-21696588 GCF_015228065.2 Penaeus monodon
GGCTCGAATCTCCCCTGCCGAAGCCGGAGCCGCGCCGGCAAAGCGCAAGGGACGTCATCAGGCTCGGCTTCAAAGAAACAAACTCCTCGGCGGCCCCTAATCCCGCAGAGGTGTTCCCGGGCTGAATTCTAGCTCAGGATCTCTCAGTGTCCTCCCTCCCTTTCATCTTTCTCTCATCCTTTTGGATGTGTCTGGGTACGCTCCGGTCTTCAAAGTCCCTCGAAATGGTGACACAGAAACAAATCTTTCCCATATTTATAATCAATATGTTCCAGACAATGACCGACACTCTCCCTGGTCCTATATATCGCGAGATACAATAAAAGCAATCTGTTTATTTTTCCAGTCAAAAACTCAACAACAGACTAAAACCAAATCACTGAAAACATTATCAATCTCGAGCATACCTCAGAATACAGCAATTACAAAATGATTGGATTAGCAGTCAATATTTTCAAATAAAACTAACATTTACTGTAAGTTTAACAAGTATACAGATTTCAAGAATACCCTACAGTATGCATGGCCCTGGATATAAAGGAAAAAACACACGGTGGCTTAACTACGTTTGGTGTTTCAATATCTTCAGGTATAAGTTTATATCTTCAGATATAAGGCAGCATCATATATAAGTCAGTATCAGATATAAGTCAATAGCAGATATAAGTCACTATCAGATATAAGTCAGTATCATATATAAGTCAGTATCAGATATAAGTCAATAGCAGATATAAGTCAGTATCAGATATAAATCAATATCAGAGATAAGTCATTAAGTTTATATCTTCAGATATAAGTCAGTATCTTCAG
>NC_051414.1:21697418-21697712 GCF_015228065.2 Penaeus monodon
GGGCGGCAGCATCCTTGTTTTTAAGGTCTTTGTATATTTTTTAGGTTGCATTTTTAGATTTTTTTCTTGCTTACGACGTCAGGTCACTTGACCGTGATGTCGTCATGCAGTTTCCATGCCAATACCGTGACAATATCACGTGTTTTTCACGTCATCTCTCGTGACAGTATCACGTAATTTACCATGAATTTTCAGGGTATGTGGCGTGACATGATCGGCTATAAAAAGCTATAAAAGGGCAAGAGGTCAAGGTAGTCACTGACCTTTAATCTTGGTCATGTCTCGTCAGCTTTC
>NC_051414.1:21704217-21705508 GCF_015228065.2 Penaeus monodon
TCCTCTGACATGTTATTACAACCATAAATCGCAACTTCATTACGTCCTAAGATAGTTTTAATGCGCAATTACTCAAAGAAAATTGTATGAGGAATGTGGTCATACAAATAATGAAGTGCGGGATTACAAATGTTATGTATCTGGCTAATGCTATATGCTTACGATTACCATAAATTTTAACTTGATAATAAAGTTCATAACCTAATGATACATCCGTTGAAACGACATAAGAAGCAATCACCCATATCGCTCGGCAAGAAAAAAAATATATAGATATATCTATCTATCTCTATGGGCATAATATCCATGATGTTGAATCAATATCTCACTACGAACAATAAAGATAATTATTTGTTTCTATTTAAACCTACATTTGACAAATTAAACGCTCGTTTGATAACAGAGTTCTCAGCTGATTGAAGACAACAAATCGAGATTTAGCAGAAGAGGGAGACAGGTGTGGCCAAATACACATAATAGTAATTTAATTCCTTTTGCATTTGAATTATCAGTTCCTTTCATAGTACTAGATAATCTGAATACACAAGAATACGCCTGGAATATAGAAATATGATTGTATGTTAGTCCAGATCTGCGATATTGCCACATTGCCGTCACGAATCTATCCTCGACGAAGCAGAGTGCAGAACCAGATAAGGATTTCCTCAAGGAACTGCAGGAGCGGAGGTAATGGTGAAGATATGATCAAGACAGAACTGGATTTCATTTCTTATTTGCTTTGGTGAGTTTTGTTTGATTTATATCATTATTTGTATTACTATGCAGTGGTGGTCTATCGTTATCAGTTGTATATTTCATTATTATTAATGTGCATTTGGTTTTCTCTATCGCTCGGTGACATTCTTTCTGATTTTCTTTTTATTTATTACAGCTACCTTGTTTTAGTATCTTTCAAAATATTTCTCTCTAGGAATTTAGTTTGAAGAATTAATATGAGAAAACTGTAACAAAGGATTGGCTGACTTCACAAAAATTTAGCATTTATATATACTTAAGTATTAGCTGGTTGATGTTATGATTTTTTGTTTATTTGATTCACACAGTTATCCTACTCTGCAATTATTAGTATTTGTTCCAGTTATTCACTGTCAAATGTGAATCTGTTGTTTTCAATTGTAAATGATTGGCTCAGGAAGTAAGCAAAAGTATCAGTAATTGTTGCCGTATGAACCAAAATCCTTCCAAATCAGAAGGCTTTGACCTCGAACTCCTACCTGATAGCTGTGGACTTAGTCTCTATGTAGCAATTTTCAATGATCTATTCTTGCAC
>NC_051414.1:21705574-21707380 GCF_015228065.2 Penaeus monodon
TGCTATCTTATTGCAGTCATTAGGTAGATCTATACGAATGTACTACTTTTGTGTTGCACAAATTCTTATTATCAGCTTTTGATGGAAATGCCATAGAGGAAAAGTGTCTTGTATTTTGTCATCCTGTCCATTACGGGTTAAGTTTTTCTTGTACCATATGGCTGTATGACACTGAAAATGTTCCAATATTATTAGTGCTGCATTGGTAAAAATTGACTTGAACCACTCTAAATAGACAATATATATCATAATCACACCATATTTTTTGTTGCAGCAATGTGGTACTTTTAGTAAGAATTTCCACTAGCTAGCTATTTTAATGTCAATGTGTAGGACAGTGCAAAAACATAATAAAAGTTAACTGATACTGAAAATTATGGAGATGATACTAGTACATTCATGAGTAAAAGTTGGTGTACACTCAAAACCTGGCATATGTTTCTACACATTATTGAAATGATATTTTCTGGTCTCAGTATCATGAGGCCTTCCTCTTTTATTTCAAATATTTAAATCATTTTATGCTTATCTATGGTATCCTCTGTCCCTATTGATAATTGTTCAGAATTCACTGCTTTTGTTGCCTCTGCATTTCATTTTCCAGCAAAGACCAACAATTCTCCACAATTTGTATTCTGTGAAGATAGTATAACTAGTCTATGCTCTTTTTTTTATTAATTAATGACTGGATGAATGGAACATGTCAGAATAAAGCTGTTTTACTGTAAAGCATTAGTGTTGAAAAAAGTTCTCCAAAAGAGAATGATTAAACTGATAGGAAAAAATCTTATTGTTTTTTAGGGTAGCGGAGTCTCCATTCAGTAGTAAAAACCATATTTATCTTTTATTATTCTTAGATATGTGAAATTAAGAGGAACAAATGAAAAGTTTGTTTTAATCATATTTCTTTCTTTGATGTTAATTATATGCAGAATATCTCTGACAGTTTGTCCCCAAGCACTACTGTTCAGTCACTTTCGCTATGTATTGCATTGTGTTTGTTGTAGTCTAATCTTCTTTCCCTTGCTAGTCATGCTTTTTCTTTTCACTTTTGTGTTTACCTCTGTCCTTAGAATCACTGTCAGCCAATGGCTGGCTCCCTTCCTCCCCTTTACTCATTTTTGACACCATAGCAGTACTGTTATTTATATGCAGTTAAATATTTGTGTAAATAGTTCAATGGTCACTTATCAACAAATGCTAGACATCATAGATGTTTATGCCTATTTTGTGTTAGTTCACCTATTGTATTTGATGAAGAGTAGAGGGTATGTGTTGCAAATGCAATTCTTTGTTTGCCAGAAGTGATATACGATAGCCTTTGATTTATTTTGAATTCACCAAATACAGAAATTCCAAATGTAAGATTTTACTTTGATTAGAATAATTTTTGTCACCAGCACGTCAGTTATTAGATATTACCACCAACATATCAGCCACTATCATCTATCACTTCAATAAAAAAAGTAATTAAGTCCTATATATGGTGATAAACAACTAGGGACATTTTTCATGTCAAAAGATATATGGTAGGTTTATTGGCCTTTGCTTGAATGAAGTTGTGGAGACCATGGCAACCACTTGAGCTACTGTGGGTAACCCTTTCTGTTATTTGATCATGTCATTTTTTTTTCCTTGCTTGAAGGGATAACTCCTGTGATTGCTGTGCCTTTAAAGCATCATTGCTATGGTGAAGGCAGATACATATCCACCATATGTAATCAGCAAGATAAAGCCTAGACTGATTCCTTATTTGACAGTAGATGACCATGCTGGTCAAGAAACCATATCTTACCAGTATGTATT
>NC_051414.1:21707593-21707713 GCF_015228065.2 Penaeus monodon
AGTGATCATGGGTTTCCCTTCCCTTTCTCCAGATTTTATTTATACCAGGTTGTGAGTTTTCAGAATTTCATTACAAGCATTTTGGTACCTTGCTTTTTCTATATCTTCTGTATTCCTTAT
>NC_051414.1:21708477-21709215 GCF_015228065.2 Penaeus monodon
AGAGTTACTGCTTTATGTATAAGGCAGTGTTGTAAGGGTACAAAGTATGCACTAGGCTTTTGAAGTAACTTATTACTCTATAGATGCCAGAGTTCCAAGACTACTTTCATAATATATTAAAACTTTCATAGAAATGCTCTGCTATAATGGATCTATTTTCAGAAAAGTTAGTTGATATTATTTCTGCTTATTATGTAATGTTGAAGAAAATTCTATGTTATTAAGACTATTGTCTTTATAGATATCTTCAGTGAGAAATTATGTTGTCATAGACCAGTTAACGGGCTTGAAAAATATATAAAAAATGTATTCAAGTCTAATCTCCAATAATTTTGTCTCACAAAACAGGTCAGCATTTGTGGCTGAGAAGAATTATATCTCCACCATTTGTTTTTGTTCATTAATCTGTTTATGAAAAGCAGTTAGTCCCCCAATAGCCCAGAGCTTCCTTGGCCATTGAAGGAAAGAGAATCACCATTTTTGTTTATCCACGTAACGAGTTTGTGACACCAAATGTACAGACTGCTTGAAACACATGGAGAGGAGCCTCGAGGTACGAGCTCTGTGCTAAATGCTGACAAAATAGTGACACTTGCTTTTTAAACATTTTTATTTTATGAAAGATTAAATACAGATTATAATGATGAAGAGCAAAATATAAAAAACAAATTTGGACTACAGAATCACACAGTCTTTTTCTTAAAATGAGAATTATTATCAGGTATACAAAACAGTTGA
>NC_051414.1:21709390-21709500 GCF_015228065.2 Penaeus monodon
AACAGTGGTGTAGCTGGGGTGGGGGATTTTTCACCACCTTTTGGGCCCCCAAATGACACATGGTAAAAGGAAAAGAAAAGATATAGAAAATGTATGTAAATATGTATGTG
>NC_051414.1:21710286-21710612 GCF_015228065.2 Penaeus monodon
AATCAAACGACCTAACCCCCAAGGCCCCAAATGTCAAACTACACCACTGTTTGCGAGTACATATTTATTTATTTTTCCAATTGAAGTGTTTGAAGTGTGTGCATATGTGAGCCTTTTTTATGTAAACATTTGTTTAAGTACTTGGCAATAATTGGAATTTGAAGTGAAATACTTTATGTATATTAATATTTCTTTTTCTTTAACTGTAGTTGTAACATTCAAATTGAATCTCTGAATTTTATAGCTCATTTCATTTCCATGTAGTGCTGTTATACTAAATGTGAATGAAAATGCTTTTGAATGGCTGTATGGGAATATATTGCCCT
>NC_051414.1:21710637-21710933 GCF_015228065.2 Penaeus monodon
TATATATTTTTTTTACATATTGTGGTATAATCTATGTGTTTCACATTTCTCTCTCACTGTTAGCAGAAAGATATCTTATCAAGGCAAATATTTTCTGCATGAATATACTTAGCATTGCAACATTTCCTTGAACTGCTGCCAATAGTGAGAATTTTTTATGCTGGAGCAATCATGCATCAGAGCCTTCCATTGGTGCATGCAATCCACCTCTTTTATATCAAACTTTGTAATATGGCTCCTTTGTATGTCACAAATATATAAGGATGCTGTGAGTAGTGTCTCCTGGAACTATTTTA
>NC_051414.1:21711684-21714180 GCF_015228065.2 Penaeus monodon
GGTTTAACTATCTTTCAATACTTCTGACAGCAAAATAAGGCTTTGATGGTAAATCAGTGAGTGCTTGGGTTAGATTCCATTTTTCTGTAAAAAAAAAGAAATAAAAATAGATAAAGGTATGTTGTGTGACATAATATGTAAAGCTCCTTGCAACACTTCATAATGGAAAATAGATCATTAAGCAATAAAAATTAAATGAGTAAGTCTCTTTCAGCTACATGATGTGTAAATTTAGGTACTGCATACTACCCCCTGTTAAAAGTGAAACATACAGGAAGCCATTCTCCTTTGCATGATTGACTTATCATGACTTTGGCTGCAGTTTACACACTACAATTATGTCTTAAATTACAAAGCTGAATATCTGGATTTATTTATTACCTCCTGGAAAGGCATGTATGGCTGCTATATCATTTATAGCAGCTTTGTTAATGCAGAGTTATCTCCCATTTTTATTTAATGGCTCATTCTGTGGTTGTGAAACTGGGGTCCATTGTTTGCAGGGAGCAGAAAATGATACTAAAAACCTTATTAACAGGGTTTTAAATGCTGCATAGATTAACTGTAGCTATTTTAGTTTTTTTCTGTCATTGTCAGGGGAAGAAATTGAAAAACTTTGCTTAGATCATTCAGCCATGTATTAATATGAAAGATTGAAGATGTACCAGAAAAATGTGCAAAACCTTCAAGGCAAAGCTGAAGTGTGGGAAACAGACCAATGTAATCTTCATATTTTGCAAGAATTTGTGGTACAATATAAAACACTTTCATTTGCTACCACTTAAACATAATAAGAACCAGCACATGCATGTCTGACAGCAAAAGTTATGATACCATTAACCTGAACACTTTAGCTATCCATGCTTAAGGAAATTCTTTTTGGCAATTGAGACATCCCCCTCCCAATGATATGCAAAATTGTTGTTTCTTATACTCTGTGTTGCAGTTGCACTTAGAAAGGAAATTTGATTGGTTTTGATGATGCTTATTGAATATTTTGCTTTCTAAAAATTTGTATTATTGTTACTAATTGTATTCTATAATTCCAGAAAGGAGAATGGCAAGTGTTAAGATCCCTGAACAGAAAATAATACTGTGTGGAGAATATGGTGTAGGAAAAAGCTCTCTCTTCCGACGGTATGCAACGAACACATTTGTCACAGCAACTGACAGAAAGTCTACTTTAGGTCTAGATCACTATGAAAAAGTTTACCGCACTGGAGATAGGGAAGTTAAGGTTGGTTACATCTTTGTTTACAAGTCTTTAAATATTTTGCACTTGTGTATTGTATCCTCCATGATGAAACTGTAGATCTGCACTTAGTTGTTTGTATTGATATTTGTTTATTTTCTTGCTGCTTTCTAATTTGTATTTAATAAGACAGAGACAAGGGTGCTAGATCAAAAAGTAGATGCAGACACAAGTAAGCAATAAGTTGATGGTGTAACAGAAACAGATATAGATAGAAACTTGAAGGATACTCTTAAAAGTAATACATGTGAACTTTCTTCTAGATAGTGTAGTGCTGTTTTAAGTTATGAATCTCTAAAATATCTTGACTTTGTGATCTTTAATTAATTATCTTTGATATTTTTCATCCAAATCACATGGAAAGTCACCTGTAATAAAAAGAAATATGCATTTGCACAGTTTTATAGGCATAAATGTGATTGTTATAATTTGGGTGCTACAAAAGTAATTCCAATCACATTTATATATTTTTTCTTTTACTTTATTACAAACTGGCTTTAATTATTTTAATATTATTTTACTTTGATATCAATAGATATAATTGCTTCATTGTTTATATTAAATAGTATCTAATATTGAATAGGTTAGGGTCACTTATAGTTATCAACATTGTCAGAAACATACAAAATCTATTTGTAATTTAGAAATTCCCTGTAGCTGTGGAGATCAGCTTATCTGAAAGCACTTTTTCAAAGGGCATTGAAGTCTGCTAGGTTATGTCTTGTGATGTCAGCAGCTCAAGGGAAATATCAGAGTCATGGGAAACATGAAATTATCCTTCTCTCAATGCTCTTATCTGTGGCATAAACAATTTTTTAGTTAAGGAACCTAAATAGGGGCTTTAAGCCTACTTTTTTAGGGCTATTTCATCTCAGTGAATGCAGTGAGGGCCATGCAAGCAGACAGCTGTTTAGCTAGTACAACTTAAAGCAGGCTTGATCATGTATGTTGAGAAGATGTCATCCCAGGTTGAGGGTTCTGAAACATGTTATGTTAGGATATCTTCCTGGGTCAAGAGGTTCAGGGGAGATTCACACCTAGATGTTAGAAATTTATTGAAATATACATTTTTTTCAATTTAAGACAACAAACTTTGGGAATTATGTATCTTTTGAATACTTTTCTTATTATTAACCCAATGCCACCAGGTGGTTTCCTGATATGAAAGCCCTCTCTTCCGCGCTGTATTAATAGTGGCCAGGGCCCCCACTGCCAGGGGATCGTGTCAGCACCATAGTGTGTGC
>NC_051414.1:21714307-21714516 GCF_015228065.2 Penaeus monodon
TATGAAAGCTCAATCTTAAGATGTCATTCACAAAGATTGACAATGAAAGATTACAGAGACTAAAATATTCACTCAAGAGATACAAAACTTTTAGCTGTGAATAGTTTAATGATGTACAAACAAGTCTACATCATGAATTCAAAATTTGCCATATATTAAATAGTGATGTACTGTTTTGAAGTCATAAAAATAAGTCTTACTCATGCATG
>NC_051414.1:21715450-21716225 GCF_015228065.2 Penaeus monodon
GTATGTCAACAGTGGAGGGACCAGGGAGAGGAGATGAGGTTTCGGACAGGGGGCAGAAGAGGCAAAGGGTTGGCCAGGGGATTGAAATGTGTATTCACTTATTACTTATTCCCAATTGGCAACTAAAATCACTGACTTGCATGTGCTTTCTCCCCTTTCCATGATTACCATTACTGACCAATGGAAGCACTTCACAAGGTCATATTTCTGATGACTTATGAGCTTATGCCCATTTTACCCTATTCCTCTCACATGTCATAATTCCCATGACTGCTGAGGATGTGGATACTCATAGGTCCTTTTCCTGGCTCCACCCACATGTCATATTACCATGACTTCTCAGCATGTGGACATCCACAGGTGCTTCTCTTCACTTTCTCCACATGCCAAAGTGAGGTTTCCCTGGCATTTTTCTCTAGAAACAAATTTTTAAATATAATTCTAGAAGGTTTTTGAAAATTCATTATCATCATCATTTTATACTATGGAAATAGAATGTTTAGAAATTGGACATTATTAATACTATAACTACATAGTTGTGTGACATATGTAATTTTGGTAAATGTGATATGTGAGATTTGATACAGGGAACTGTGGATATGTATGCTGATGGTCGTTAACCTTTTGTAACTGAGGTCTGATGCTAGAGAACTTGCTCCAAAGCCCAGGTCTTATTCTGCATATGATGTTTAGACTGTTTTCATTAAACAGATGCCATGATATCTCTCAGCTCTGTGTGTTACTTGTGTTACTTGTCTTATTATTATTTTATTAA
>NC_051414.1:21717322-21717458 GCF_015228065.2 Penaeus monodon
TAATAGTTGCAGAGGAAATGACAACTGTTTATAAAGATTAAGTACATGCTGTGTATGTAAAATGAGAAACTGAAAAGGTGATCTTATTGAGGAAGGCGAAGCAGAGGGATGTCAGGGCAAGTCTTCAGACTCATTG
>NC_051414.1:21717508-21718083 GCF_015228065.2 Penaeus monodon
GCAAAGGGTATCTCTGTTGGGAATTATCTTGAAAAAGTGATAAAAACTGAATTGGCTTTCCATATGAACTTTGTGGGTCATATGCTCACAAAGATTGACCTA
The DNA here is from genome assembly GCF_015228065.2 of Penaeus monodon. NCBI lineage: Eukaryota > Metazoa > Arthropoda > Malacostraca > Decapoda > Penaeidae > Penaeus > Penaeus monodon. The sequence goes on from NC_051414.1 coordinate 21,717,611, forward strand.
ATTATGTCATTCCCTATGGCCATAGTGTCATTGCCCTCTACAATGAAATGAGATAAGGACCTTAGACTATATATTGCTTTTTCTTAGAATTTTTGCTGGCATTATTACCTATGCACTTGATTTGCAAGTAGGGTAATTAGTAAAGTAGTGAGATAACTGCTCTCATTATTAGTAGCTTATTTTTGCTAAAAATGAAACAAAAGGTACTGAACAATATCCTTTTGTGACCCCATCAAGGATATTATGAACTTACTCTGGCACACCTCGTTTGCATAAGTTAAGCAAGAGATTAATGTTTGTCTGTAGATACATATGTGTATGCCTTCTTGTGTGGATAGGTATTCTTTGTGTGCACACTCTTGGTTAAATATATGATTATTTTTCATTTACCCATTCCATCAGTTTGATTTTTTACATTCCATGTAAAGACTCAAATTAATATTTCTTATTTAGAATTTTGTTACTAGTGTCTG
>NC_051414.1:21718715-21718820 GCF_015228065.2 Penaeus monodon
CGAAAACAGTGGCCTTAGCTGCCTGTTTTTGATTACAAAAAGGAGAACAAGAAACAGAATAGTACCCATCACCATTTTTATTTTGTACATATTGACCTATAGCCC
>NC_051414.1:21719083-21719188 GCF_015228065.2 Penaeus monodon
CGAAAACAGTGGCCTTGGCTGCCTGTTTTTGATTACAAAAAGGAGAACAAGAAACAGAATAGTACCCATCACCATTTTTATTTTGTACATATTGACCTATAGCCC
>NC_051414.1:21719451-21720155 GCF_015228065.2 Penaeus monodon
CGAAAACAGTGGCCTTAGCTGCCTTTTTTTGATTACAAAAAGGAGAACAAGAAACAGAATAGTACCCATTTTTATTTTGTACATATTGACCTATGTACCAAGATTTTCCTGAGAGATACCTCTCAAAACACCTGTAAATACAGAGTGAAACCAGACACTCTGAACATATTGTCATTGTCATTTTCCTCCTCTCCACCCTATAGCAGAGGAAACACCTTCTGTATTTCCTTCCAGGTGTCTCGTACAACATGCTGCATCCTGCCCTAGAATCTGGAAGGAGCATGCAAGGTTGATGGGCGTCCTTGAGTGCTATATGTCTCAATTTCTGGCATAAAGTTTATTATTGACATTGCCAGGTCCAATTGCAAATCCACCAGCTCAGTTCCGTTGCCTAAGTACTTGTAGACCGCATGGCTGTTAACTGTAGCCAAGTCCTAGATATAAAAAAATATTTTCTTTTACCACTTCAGTGCTCTGCGCACTGAAGGGTAAGACTTAGCCGACTGGTCGCCCAAGTCCACTCTTTTCACTCTTTTCCACTATTGTGTGGAACAACGCACTCTTGCTTTGAGACCAGCGAAACTCCTCGTCGATGAACCTTGGTCATGGCAGAGGTGCGGACCGTAGAAAACATGTTCACCTGCTTCACATTCATCCACGAGAGTTCCATCATGCTGGTTGGGGAGCTCCAGGAGTCCATGACC
>NC_051414.1:21720352-21721182 GCF_015228065.2 Penaeus monodon
GAGACCCTCCTCCTTTGCATTACAGCAGTGTACCCTGCACACGGGCCATTACTAGCCGAAAGTTTATAAACTTCTACTCCAAATATGGCCCGTTTACTGGGATTATATATTTGGAAAATGAGGGGGCCCCTAAATTTCCATAGGGACTTGTCTCTGGATATTGACTAATCGGGGATGAAAACCGACCGGAAACGGTCCCCAAAAATATCCAATATGCTCCTCAGCATCCATAACTAATCCTCTTCATCATATTCCCCCTCACTGTCTATAAAGTGGAGGTTGTGAGATATCTGCTCAAACCTCTTGTGAGGCATGGTTGAGGGGAAAATGAGCATTACAACCCCTGGATTTCTCGTAGTTTATGTAGTTTATGTAGTTACAGTGATCACCACTGGTATCTGTATATAGCAGTAATGTGGATAAAAGAAAAGCTATGCATATCAACTGTACATACCTGTTTGTCTCCTCCACTACAAGGTTGATCAACTCGTTGGTGACAAACTCTGTAGACAGAGAGGGATGTGGAATCTTCATCCAGGGCAACCTTGACATTCTCCCTTCTCCACCTGAAGTCTGAAGTCCCTGAAGCATTACTATTCCTCATTCTGCGACACATGGACTGAGTGTGACTCATCACTGTCAAGTGTTGAGTCCAATCTCATTTCACTGTGGGAATGAAATCAAGTTCGTCATTGCTTGGCGCTTCAAACTCCATGTCGTGGTCAGAATCAGAGTTATTACTGTGGATTAGCTCTTCCTAATGTCATTGTGCTCAGAGGAGCTTGAGTCCGACAGGATTGCTGTTGAGGTGGACGACCTCGGCTACTGGT
>NC_051414.1:21721898-21723285 GCF_015228065.2 Penaeus monodon
AAACACTAGCAGTATTTTCAATTTGGTTTGTTTTCCTTACTGGTGTGTACCTTTTAGTTTAGTAGAAATAGTATACTTGGATAAAATGCATCTGAAGCAATAATGGTTACTGTTTTGTTATTTACTCATATTTTCAGATTAATTATGCTCTCACATTGCTTTGTCAAGGATGTTTACATCTGTGCAGAATTTTTCATTATGTTGTCAGTCCTCATAATGTGTTCAAAGATCAGTAGTTGAATAGAAAAAGATATTATATCAGCTGGGATGCATCCATGTTTTCATGATTTGCAAAATATACATATACTGCTTGCCTTCATAAATGTACACATATTAATGAGTAATTTTTCCCTCCTAGATTGATGAACACATCAGGTCAGCTAATACCAACTGTTTATATTTTGTTTATTTACTTTTATGTGAAGCCTGCAGCTCATAGGAAACAGGCCAGATTTGTAATAACCAAGTCCATAGGTGAGGAGACATTTAATTGGTGGCCTTAGATTGCAGTCAATCTGAACTATTAGAACTTATTAGCTATAATGTTTAAAAAATAATATTAAATAGAGGACTGATACCTAAAAGCTAATAGAAAATTTTTCTAATTCCCCAACAAGCTTATATATTGATTTTTTTTGTTCATATTTTTATTTATAAAAGCAAGTAACGTAGAATAGAATCAACATTTTGTCATAAAATGCTCAGAGAAATTCCCCTAAATCAATTACAATTTATGAGGTACATATATAGAATTAAAAATCTTTTGATTTGCAAGCTTAACCCTTTAAGTGCATGGTAATAAAAATACAACCCCAGGACTTTTAGAAAATAAAGGGCTGTGTCAGGGGAATCCACAGGAAAATATTTGAACACACATAATTTGGCTTAACTTACATTAATTCAAGAGGGCCCCAGTAAATCATAAACTATAGGATACTTACTTGCAGAGTAGCTTCAGAGTGACTACCTTGTATAGATAACTTTTGTAGTCGAAAGAAAATATTACCTAAATATAGAAATGGGCATGTTAAAGTTCTTAGTAATACATTGAGCCCAATAACGATATACAAAATTTTCTGGCAAGAATGGTTGGACATCAATCCCAGCATAGACAATTGTCTGGTTTATGATCGAATGGAAGAGACCTTATCCCAGCAGTTAGGACTTGGGCTCATAATGTGATGCGGCATTACCTGTTTTCTAGTAATATTTACCATTAAGTGATAGGACATCATCCATTGTTAATATATTAGGTCAAAGGAGCAATCAGTTGTCAGCAGATTATTTCTGTATTCCATTATAGAGTGGAGATGTTACTGTTGACCAATGAGCAGTTGATAATGATAGGCAGGTTTGAGTTCCATGACTTCCACTGTTTTGTTGCAAA
>NC_051414.1:21723678-21724094 GCF_015228065.2 Penaeus monodon
AGCTCTTAATTTGTGTAAAAGGACAAAAACAAAGAATTGTATATGAAAGGGAAATGAAAATGAGAATTCTCATTCTGGAAGATTAATTTTCAGTAATGTGATTATCTTTATCATGAGTTTATTCTCCTTTTCAGCTCCAACTGTGGGACACAGGTGGCATGGAGAGAGTAGCAAGTATAACGTCGTCTTACTACAAGTTTGCAGAGGGAGCTATTCTTGTCTTTGCCCTGGATAACCCTGACTCCTTCAACATCTTGTCTCAGCATCTCTTAGATATTGTAACATATGCTGAGAATGCAAAGATATTCCTCTGTGGAAACAAGTATGATTTAAAGAGTCAAATCCAAGTCACAGATGCAGACATGGAGAACTTTTGGTTAGTATACATGAATTACTTTTATTTAGGGGGAATTTTA
>NC_051414.1:21724535-21725636 GCF_015228065.2 Penaeus monodon
ACGATCACCGATGATACAGATAAATAACATATGATACAAAGATCATTCACAAACAATAGACACCAATCACGAACCAAACAAGAGATAAGTGTAATAGTAGTGGAGATGGCAAGCAGTTGAAAATGATGAAATGAAGTTAAAGGAATAAAGGTGTAATATGAATATATTAAAGACGAATGATCAGATGATAAAGTGATCATGTTACCTATTTTAGTAAAAAGACTAGAAGATTTTATCATAGGAAATGTGTTCATTAATGAACTGCAAGCAGTTAATGGCTGCAGTAATCACAGTTACAACAGAAATTAGATGGTGGTATTATCAAGATTCTAATGGTAAACTGCGTGCAGGTGGTCCATGTTTCTATTAGCATAGCACTAATGTTATTTTATTTTCCATCTGGGGAAGTTGCTGAAATGAACGTTATGTAAATGACAGAGTGAACCTGTTTTTAATGCACAGAACATCCACATTCTGTAAATGGCTCATACTCAGTTCTGTAATGGTCAGTGGTAATGAAACTGAAATACAAGACTACTATTAGTGATTTAACTTCCCTTGGATCCTGGTGTTTGCTGCAGACATGGCAACATGGTCATTCAATACAACCACAGGTGTGACCAAGATCCATGCTCCGTCTTCATGTGATTGTTTTGCAACAACTAAAATTGTTTGCCATGGCCATGTCTAAACTAGCCGTATGTAACCAATGGGTCATAACGTTCATTCCACATCGGACCATTGCTCTCTCAGTAGTCCATAGTATGACAATATGGACATCCTGTGTTTATTTTGTCATCCGGCAAATTTTTTTCATGATAGTGTGTTTAATCAGTCTGCGGTTCTAACGTATTGAAATAGATGCACACAAATGAAAATAGCCACACCGCATTCCTCCACACCCATATGCAACACTCTTCTAATGCCTCGGCCAATTGTGACAAGCACATCACTGCAGCAACATGATTGCATACAGACATACACAATCACCCTCAGCCTTTTCGGACAGCTTTTGCAGATAGTAGACTCCGCTAACAATAACACTTGATGCACACACATTTTCGTAGTAACAAGACACGCTACTATGAAGTGCCGCACTCG
>NC_051414.1:21728157-21730352 GCF_015228065.2 Penaeus monodon
TACAGTGATGGTCCCCTTAACTCAATCTCAGATGATATGAAAATAGTTGATTGACATTTGAAAATTCTCTTCTTTCAGTGTGGAAAATCTCAGCTGTGATTATGCCATGCAACCGTCTACTTTCCCAGGAAGAGCACCATTTTCCTTGTCTTGCCATGACCCAGAAACTTCCACATTTTTTATCTGGAAGTGGTTAAGGTAGACGAGCAATATTCAAGTAGTTACCTTGGCAGTAGTCTCATGTTTTTATTATGGAAGATTGACACGACTTGTGAATTTCTGTGTTCAGCATGTCTTGGATCATTTTTTTCCCATGAATGGATTATTTACAGAATAACAGAGCTTTAACTTAGAGAACTTAGTTGTTGTTTTTAATAATATTTATATACAGTGACCCACACAGCTTTTTAAGTATGTCATTGCAAGATCATGTATTTTTGAACAAAAAAGATATTAAAAGGGTGATGTAGCCTGAATGATATGGTAGCTTTGTTAGTGTGAATGAATTTAGGTTTTGTTAAAATTGCTTAACATGGTATGTAATCAGTCCTTTAGTATACAATGACTTGTATGAAAAACTTGGTGGAAATACTTGTCTTGTTTGTAGGGTGTTGGTTATTATATGAATGGAATATGAGAGAACAACAGGGTGAAATAGCATATCCTGTAAAACAGGAAAGAGATGTGGGTACCAAATTTAAGTTATGATTGTTATTTCATCAGATGAATTTCCAGAATATTAGGGTCTGATGATGAGTTTAATGTATGTAAGGATTTATGCTTTCAACTTACTAAGTGTCTTAGAAGTTGTTTTGAAATTATATATGATTCCTACTAAACACTAACAACTACTGTATTAATCAGATAATGAACTTTTAACAACTGGAAAATTGAGAAGCTGAGACAAAAAAATCACAAAAATTATATTTAAGACAAAATACTTTTCTCCTCATTTTGGGATGGAAAGGATAGCAAATGACAACATTTTATGTCCGATCAACACTTATGTTGAGGTCATAATGATGTTAGTGAACATAAGATTTTTATTAGAATTCTGAAGTCCTGATATTTTGATAACATTTTTGTTAAATGTAATTGAAAAATATTTCTTGTGATAATGGTTCTGTCTTGTGATGATTCCCTTGACTTCATTTTGAGCAGCATGTATTTATCTCTGAAAAAAAAATCATTTATGTTTCTCTGTTCAAATAATATAGTAATTTATTATAAAAACTGTATTTTATGACAGGTATTATAATGTCTACCTTATTGTTGATTCCCTTTCTTCTATCATATTGACATTATGGAATTCAGCTAAGTGCAGGAAAGTGTTCTCTATCAACAGATACATTTTCTTCTCATTCAACATGGCAAAGTGCATAGGAGGAAGCTTAGAATCACACTTAACAGTTATACCTAAAATCAGAAATTGGTGTAGATATGATGCATGTGAATTATGAGATATGGCACTAGCTTTAAAGACATGTTTGTTCATGGAGCACATCCTTTTTTTCTTCTTTTTTATGGCATTATTATTGCCAGTGTCTTTTTGAGAATTATGATAATGGTAGTTAGTATATATTAGAGAGGCTTGCTAGACTGTATCTACATTTTAAATATTATGAAAAGTTCCATGCTGGTAACCAGTGGACAGTTTGTTTGGAAGATAAGGAACAATATGCTACTTAAATATATTGTAGAGGAGGGGTGTGTAAACAGGGGTGTACAAACAGAACATTCCAAATTTGAAGTTTTTTTGGGTTAAACATGAGAGAAGCTATTGTGTTTTACATAATTATAAATGGGTAAAGACAATAGAAAGAAGAAAAAGTCTCAGGAAAGGTACTTAACCTTGTAGAGGTTACAACATTTTTAGTCCTGATGGTTACTCCAATATCTGGCATTAAGTTTAATTAGAAAGAATATTTTGATTAATTTCTAATGCAGATGTTGAAAAAGTAAGCATGCAATTCTAATTTTCAAGTTTATATGTCTTCCATCTAGCATTTAATAGGAAGAAACCTTGTAATCATTTTTTGAGTCATGTTTAAGAATTATGCCTTTTGCTCCATTGGAATGTTCTTTATATTGTGGGTATAGATACATCTAGGGAGATTACTTAAGTTGTCTTATGTTGATGACTAAAGTTTCTGAATATTTTGTATTCAGGTGCAGAAAATGATTGCCTTCTTATC
>NC_051414.1:21730749-21731044 GCF_015228065.2 Penaeus monodon
AGACATTAGCATTAAATGTACATACACATTTTCTCTGAACATATTATTTGTGTATTGAATAAACCCAGTCACTGTGCATTTTAGTTTTATGGTTTATTTCTTCTGCAAATGCAAAAGATCAGCAGAAAGACACATCATATAGATAGAGGGTGCTGCTGTGTGAAGTATCAACTATTACAAGTAAGACTCCCATAAACTTATTTCCATTGCTAAAATTTTCATACTGCTGGGCAGTATGGTTTTACAGACTGCAGATCTACTTTGTTTACCTGAAGGAAGTTACAGTTGTTATTGA
>NC_051414.1:21731479-21732569 GCF_015228065.2 Penaeus monodon
CACCAATGAATTAATATTCATAATATAAAGCCTCGATAAAAATAGATATTTCCCTATAATAAAAATAGGAAGACCCTTTCTTAAGATAGGGAATATAAATGAGAATGACATGAGTAGTCTTTGATAGAGGATTTTGGAAGAAATATATTCATTTTTTCTAAAGCAAGAATTGTTATTTTCTCCTAATATATTTCTCTTAGCATTCTTCAATATATCTTTCATGGCAGTTACTGTGAGAACTTAATTCCTTGAAATTAAATATGTTCTTGCTTTCCTGTTATATTTTTGATCCTTTCACATTAACATTTTCTTAGTATAGCATAGCAAGCCTCTCTGAATATGAACTGATATTAAATTGATATCTGAAGTGAAGGCTGTGCATTGATGGACAACATCTTATGAAGTAAATGTGAGTGTATTTTATAATGTAAAAGAGAATGCTGTTTTGTCTTCAGATTGTGAAGAAGCTTAAAATGTATGCTTTTGTGTAGCTTTTACTCCAGTTACTTTGACTAATACTGTACAACAAGCTTGTGTCATATATTTTTGTTTATTATATCTTGGGAGAAAAATTACATCCAGTGTTAATAGTGATATTAAGATGTGCCAAAAATCATAAAATTAGGACTACTTCTAAAGTTTTCTATAGATAGATTGAATGGCAAAATGTATTGGTACTAGACTGTATAAAGATCATGAAATCTCTTGTTTCACAGTATTCAGTCAAGTTTCTGAGTAAATCATAAATAAATAAAATTAAATAGATGAAAATGGTATTTGTTAATATTGCAGTCCTGGGCATTATTGATTTCATATAGATATTATACAAGTAGTTGTATAGGTCAAAATATTACTGACAAAATATTATTAGTGGTTAATGATTATATTTGATTTTTATATATTTTCTCGTATATGTGATTTACGTTGAATCTCGTAACGTTTTAACCTGTGGAGTGTGAGGGCAGAGTCAGGCTAAGGAGTATCAGCATGAACCAAAGCTTGGTGTGTTAATTTTCCTTTTATTTTTCTTCAGATGATTAAAAAGTAATTCCACATTACATGGGTTAAAATGATAAAAGAGATATGATAT
>NC_051414.1:21732664-21732909 GCF_015228065.2 Penaeus monodon
ATTGAACTTTAAGCACTCATTAAAGAAATGCATATTGACTGCTCATATTAAATGAAGGTTGTGCTGAAATATTGCTGTCAACACATCTTTGGAGGCAAGTACGAATTGGAAAGAGCCACACACTTTAACTTTTATCTATACTGATTTCTAATGATTTGATATGGACAACTATTCTCTGTATGTATCAGAACCAATAGAATATAACCCTAGGATAAACCAATACTGTGTCATAAAATGAATTTGGG
>NC_051414.1:21733101-21734597 GCF_015228065.2 Penaeus monodon
TTTTTTTTTTAGATATGAGGGGTTCAGTGGAGGCAGTAATCAGTAAACACTGCAGTATGGATGATAGCCATCTTTATAGAAATTCAGTATATTTCTTTCTATATACTGATTGAATAAGAGAAAGGCTCTGTTCACTACACACTGTAAATTATGATTAGGTGCTTTTTAGGCAGGTTAATGAGCAGTTTTCTGATGCTATGGGTGACTAATAATGTCTATAAGTGACACTTTGAAGAAAGTGGTATGATATAATAATGAAGCAAGGAGGCAAGATGAGTAAAAGGCACTTGTTTGAAGATCTATCTTTTTTATGTAAATGAATGCCCCAAAGTTACTTTATTTTTACCCAAAAAAGTGTGTTGCCTTTTTAGAAGTACTGGATATACATTTTAAAAAGTTTTAGGTAATAAATCATTATATTTTTTGTTTTCCTATGACCAGTGCAAGAGCATTATTATCAATACATGTTCTGAAAGGAGGCAGCTAGGAAAAGAAACAATAGGGGCAATATTATTTATATATTAAAGCTTAACATTTCAGAGGTTTAAATAGACCTGCAAAACCACATTCACATGCTCTTTGTACTTAACAAAGATAACTTTAATAGATTATGTACTTCATTTCTTATGAAAACGTTGAGCCTGCCTTGGGAGATAAATATCTGCAATAATTATGAAACATAACATATTTAAAGAATCAGTCAGTGACAAGACAATGTGAACAAAGTTAGTTCTGTGTAATTCAATTTTATAACTTTATTTAATTTATGCTTGTTATTTGGTATCACCTTATGTTAAGCAGAGGATGTTAATAACTGTAAAAGCAAAAACTAAGGATAAATCCTATCAGAGTTATTGAACATTGTCATCACTGTAGTTTTGCACACAGTAATTGATGTTTAGTAAACTTTGATTATTTCTGGGCTGCTCAGTTTTCCCCCCCCCCAGATCTCTTTTTATTCTGTGTTTGTATGAGCTTAAATCACACATTAATTCAAGTGAAATCATGTGTCTTCACCCCTTAGATAAGCATCTAATTGCTCACTTCTGTTCATAGGGCTAGAAAGTATATAAAAATATCAGGACCTTGCCCTACCACAGCTGCTCAGCTGTGTCTTGGTTCCTTTAAACACATGATGTAGGTCTGTGATGTACCTCCTAAAAGATGCAGTTTCTTATGATAGTGAGATGAGAAGAAAAGCGATGAATTAGTGGTTTTCCTTTTAATGATTTCATTTTATAGTTTAAACTGGAAAGGTGCTTACAGGTGTTTCCCAGTTAGTGGTAAATGTAAAGGTAGAAAAAATTACACTATTAAATCAAAAGTCACCATATACAATCACTTTTGTGTACTTTTTCATATATGTAAAAGAAATTAAATAAAGATGCATTGCTGTTTATAGCCTCTTGAAAAGAATTTGAATAATCCATAATGCTTGCTAAAGTAGTTCAGGCCTGAAAAAAAGATAATCAAATGTCCCTTCTATATTTTGTATG
>NC_051414.1:21735298-21735670 GCF_015228065.2 Penaeus monodon
GGATGGTGTTGCTCTGAATGATGGTGGCGCTGAGAATTAACCAAAGTAGCAAACAGAGTTGTTGATTTAAGCTTGATGATACACATTTACATATCCATGATCAATTTGCTTATAACTTTCTTAGTCATTTAGCATGTTTTGAACAGTGTTGTAAGATTAACTTATGTAACAAGAATTGTTAAAAATGCTAGATAGTTGTTATTTTAACTGATAGAAAAGAATTCTTTCTAATTGCTTTAGGAAACCTATTTTTATGCAGTCTTTCTGAGAAATTGGAGGAAAATATGTATACAAGAACTGTTTCTCTAGTAGACATGGGGAAGTTATTGCATAATATTAGAATATCAACCACATAATTTTGTGAAGTTGAGT
>NC_051414.1:21736541-21738014 GCF_015228065.2 Penaeus monodon
AACATTCCTACATTTGCAGATATTTTTAAAAATAAGGTAGATTTTTCTTGTTTGTATAATGACTAATGGACTGAATGATATACCGGCATTTTAGTGCCTAACATGGGTTATAAAAGTCCATATTTAGTCATTTTTAAATAAAGCAACCTTAAATAAAATAATTATAGTTTTTTATTAGTCCTTAGTTTGCATATTTTAACAATTTTTTATATGTTGAATAAGCAGTTTGTTTCCTGCTGTCATTTTTATATTTTGTGACCATAAAAACTGATCATTATGAAGTTCATATTGAAGTAAGATACACTATACCTTGTTTTGTTCCCAATACATTGTTTTGTGTGAAAAGTAGTGGAAATTCTTATTTACTTTTCATTAATTGCTATTATATTTCTTCATTTGGTTCTGAACTTGAAGAACTATGGTCCTATGGTCATAAATGTGTTGTAGATGACAGGAAAAATTAATAGCCTGTGAAATTATGAATGTCTTGAAAGTAAGTAATACATGGCCAAGAGATTGAAAATTCATATATAACCTTTATTTTGTACTGGTAATAGTTGTGTATGTGATCTCTCATATTTAAAAATTAATTAGGATTTTATAATAAACGGTAGCAGTCCATGACTAATGGATATACATTTTGTTATTATTAATGTTACCATCTAGAATTTAACAAGTAAAATCAACTTTACATCATATATGTAATATCAGACAGTTTTTAATAACACAGTTCTGGGATGGTAGGTATATACTTTTGTTGGCTCGCAAGTTGTAGCTGAAATTGGTTGCCTTTCAACCTTTTACATTATCCATGAATTTGATTGGAATGCTAACTATTTTTTTATGCTGTAAAGTTTTAGACTCACATTTAATAACTTTTAAATATCATTAAAGACCCAGTTGTTACATTCCTAAATCCCGGGAGGAACTTAAGTTAAACAATTCTTAATTGTTGCTGTCATAACAGAAATATCATCACTAATGGCCATAGTATTTTAAAAAAGAAAATTTGAGTTTTTTAAAGTTTAATACGTACATGCTGTGCAAGACAGTTTGATGTGGTGCAAATATTATTTACAATATGCTTAGGCAGCATTCGTTAATTTTGGATACCCATTTAAATGGATATTTGAATAACAGAATTATGAAATGTGTAGGATTACCTAACTTTCATTCAATTGAGATGTTTCAGATTTTTATTAAATTAGATTATTTGCTTCTTTTTTGTAAGTAACAGGCTAGCCTTCTCTTTTAGATTCTACCTCAATATCTTCTTATTTTCATCATCACCATGAATGTTCTCCAATCATGCACAATTCCATCTTGTTTGAAGTAAGTGATTTTTTTTTTGTCATAAATGTCAAAGCTAAATAAGATAAAGAACTCCTCAAGGGACCTAGCCCCTTGCACCCTTCAAGTGTCAAGCTATGCCACTGATGGAATCTTTCTGGAAAAACATATTTTTTAAACCAG
>NC_051414.1:21738517-21738743 GCF_015228065.2 Penaeus monodon
GAACCCCTGTTTAATATAAGATAAAAAAGGCTAACTAGTGCATATACTGTACCATGTTATTTATTTCACTGCAACTTTCATAAGCATAAACCCTCTCATGCTTACTTGATGCCCTAATGAGAATGTGCTAGTCCTGTAGCAAAAGTATACAACTTGAAATAGGCTGAATGTCTCCACTAGTTCCTTTACCTGCAGGTGATTGAGCAACGACAATCTTTGTAAACCA
>NC_051414.1:21738917-21740197 GCF_015228065.2 Penaeus monodon
TTTTACATGGTATACATACACAATATGGGAGGCAATACAAACTAATGATAGGCAGATTCAAAGTACTTTGCTGAGTATTTGAAATTGCTGGCCCAATGCTAGACAAGGGAAGTTCAGCCAGTAATAAGACATGTGAAAAATATTTCAATGAGTCATAAGTCTTTGATGTTTGAACATCAATTTTAAAGGAGCATCATTTCTTCCTCTAAATCTAGGAACAATATTTCAGGTTCTAGGACATTTTCCTAGTTTTCAGGCCATGGTAGAGGCACACATTCATGTCACTGCCTCTCTGAAACTATTTATAGCATACTTAGGAATTTTACGAAAGGCTGGGCTTAACCAACAAGGTAAACAGGTTGACTAACTAGGTTTTCACTTTATGCTTTACATATGAAATACTGTTGATTATGGCCATTTGTCTTTCAGGAAATGTATATTTTTCTTTATAACCACACATGATTATACCCTACCATTAAATAATCAAACAAGATGTCAAGACTAGTTATTTGGATTTCATTACCCAGGCTTTAATGTGTTGTCTTTTACCAGGTACAGATGTTCATGATGGCTGTGTTTTCTATGGTCTCTTCTTTTCACACCATCATCAGAACTATTTTCAGGCTTCCAATGTAATTTTCTTCATTTCTTCTTTTACTCTATTTTAGACTTTTTCATACATTGATGAATAGGTATTTAGTATTTTAGTCTTCACTCATATATCACTTATTTTTTCAACAGGAAATAGGGAAAACAAAAGAAATGACACAAAAAAGCTAAACATACAAGGATCAATAACATATACCAGATAATTGGATGCAGAGGAGAAAAGAAAAGGTTTCATTATCTTAAAGTTTACTGGGGACAAGCAATATAATCAAGGAAAGAAGCTGAAAACTAATTTTTTTTTTATATATAAAAATATAAAATATGTCTGTACAAGGGACATAGGGAAGTTATTATATAACTTACAACTAAACTCTATTAGCATGGTATGCTAGTGAATAATATTGCATACTTGTTATTACAGGTTGATTCTTAGCAGTGAGTCAAATTTTGAACCAGACAAGTGCAGGAGTAGTGGATTTTCCTTAACAATGAAGTTTGGGTAAGAAAGGGGAAAAAAAGTACATATTGTAGTGGAAAACTAATAACAATACAATTCATATAGATATAAAGTTAGTGCAGGTTTACTAGATTTTTTTACATTCTGTGGCACAATTGTTAATGTCTGTATTGTGCTGATAACTGGGTGCAGCATTACAGATGAATGATTCGTC
>NC_051414.1:21743923-21744524 GCF_015228065.2 Penaeus monodon
TTAAGACCAAATGGTACTGAGTGGTAAATTTAAATGTTGCCTAAAAGCGTACTTACGTTATTACTTTGTTTAATATATATAATTATAGATGATAATCAACTAAATACATGATTAGGTGTACCTGTATTGCAAGAGGTATTGATTTATTAACAAAGGACCGTTATTAAATTTAAATAGAATATTAGACCATTATTAATTCTAAATATGATAGTACAGGAACTGAAAACAAAAGGGTTTATCCTTTATTTACTCATGCACAGTATATTACTAAAAACTAAGATCGTTTTCATTATCTGCCTGCTATTGGTGCCTTCTCTATTCCATATCCTCATCACAGCTCTCACATCAACAGTTTTCATTGTTCATAAGATAAATACAGCCATAGAAGGCAAGCTTTGTCTCTCCTTTGTGGACTCTTAATCATGTAGATAGTGCTAATGCTCAATATACTCTACAGAAAATTGGACATTCGCCCTTATTGCTAGCCACATCTATAACCTCTCAGAAAATCCCTTGATGCACCAGATCTTGGAAAATACAAGGTTTTAACTCGAAAACTACTACTCAGTACATTTGGTGAGTTTTGGCTTTAATCCGTTGG
>NC_051414.1:21744973-21745549 GCF_015228065.2 Penaeus monodon
TTGTAGCAGAGTGCAGGTCGGCCGATAGGTCATGGATCCGGTAGCAAATTCTCCAAACAGCTTGTCCTTATATATTCGTCCTTTGTCCATCTGACTAACATGGTCGAGCCAGCGTAGGAGTCGCTGGGCGAGCAGCGCAAAAATGCCTGGGATGCATGTCTGATCGAGGACAGTCTTCTCTGGGATGAGGGTCTTGTCACGTGATCCCGAGGATTCTCCTGAGGTAACTCAGGTGAAGGGAGTTGAGTTGCGCTCTTGGCGGGAGTAGAGGGTCCATGTTTTGCTGCCATAAAGCAGCATGCTGAGGACGCAGGTTTAATAGATCTGCATCTTCGTGTTGATGCTCAGCATGGTTTTCTCCCAGGCCCTCCTGTGAAAGGCGAGCCATGTTTGTTGCAGCTTTACCAATGTGTTTGTTCAGTTCTGCATCCAGAGAGAGGCTGCTGTGGATGGTGGAGCCGAGGTATGCAAATTCCACCACTACCTCAAGTCTGAAGTCGTCGATGGAGATGTTTGGAGTTTTGCTCACATCTTTCCATAGGAGTTTGGTCTTTTGAGGTTGATGGTCAGACCATT
>NC_051414.1:21747292-21747502 GCF_015228065.2 Penaeus monodon
CAGACCAAACTCTGCATGCATGCACAAAGCAGTTGCTGAGTCACTGGAGTGCCTCCTCTGATTGCGCTGTCAGACCAGCGTCATCAGCAATTAGCATTTTTGGTCTTTGCTCGGAGGCAGGCAAGGTTGAAGGGACTTCCGTCGCTTCTGGTGTGGAGATATACTCCGTCCTCTGGCTGGCTGAAGACGTAGGGCAAGAGAAAGGAGAAA
>NC_051414.1:21747610-21747748 GCF_015228065.2 Penaeus monodon
CGTGGAAAGACTCGATCATCCTGAGGAACTTTGGGGGGTATCAATCATCTGTCGTTTGTAGATCAGTCGACTGTTGATCTGCAGCTCTGAAGGTTACACGTGTTCAGACAGCAACTGCAATCTGTTAACTACTACGTG
>NC_051414.1:21747879-21748436 GCF_015228065.2 Penaeus monodon
TAAGAGGAACTTGTGCTGGTGGTGCGAAGTGGAGTCAAGTTGTGATTCACTAGGTCCGCAGATCACGCCATCGCCACACCATACCAATCTCCTCTTCGCGTGCCAAATGAAAACAGGACCCTCCCCTCTACAAGGGGAGAGGGTCCTGCTAGCTTACCCCTTGGAAGGACCAAGACTGCAGCCTCCAAGCCGAGTAAAATATTCTGTAGCACCAGGAAGCGATTCCGGTCCCATGGGTAATAACTGTGGGGAGAACCATGAGTCAGACCAGAGAAAGAACTTTTATAACAATGGGGGAGACATCTTGCTTTTTGGAATGAATAAATATATCGACATAAACATCAAGGAATGCCTGCTTGAATCTTACGCTTTACACAGAACACATCACCTACATGTCTTCTTCTGTCTCGCAGATACATGGATTGCGATCCCTCACTCGGATGGTGGCTACCTACACCTATGCTGGTTATCAACACGCTACTCAGGTATAATTAAAGGTAAACTTAAGGTCATAAGAAGACTTTGAGGAGCTAAGGTATCACTACACTCTTCCCGGC
>NC_051414.1:21748650-21749304 GCF_015228065.2 Penaeus monodon
GGCAGCTGGCTTCAGTGGAGCGATCTTGTTCACACTTGGGCCAAATGCCTTCTTCATGCCATCGTACATGCCGCGGATGTTGCCACCGTCAGCAAGGAGTCGTATCCTCTGACATAGGTTCAGTCAGTAGTTGTTGGTGCAGCATGGAGCAATCCGCTGAGCATTGTTTCTGGCTTTTCTGAGTGCAGTGAGTGTCTTCTTGGAAAGCTCGTTCTTGTAGCTGATAAGAGCTGTTCTATTGCTGGCTCTAGCTCAGTTACACCAGCTTCAAACCAGTAAGAGTTCTGCTGTTTTTTTTTTCTTGTCAAGGGTATCCATTGCGGAATTGTAGATGGCTCCATCTACAATGGCCCGTATCACAGTCAATGCTGTGGTAACAGTGTGTGATGAGGATGCAGTTCAGTGAAGGTCTTCGAGTGATGACAAGATCCAGGTGGACCCAGTGACGAGATCTAGGGTGTAGACAAGATACGCGATGACTTGGCTTGGTGGCGAAGAACGTGTCTGTGATGCAAAAGTCATGGTAAGAGCATAGCTCCAACAATCTCCGTACGTTCTCTTTGAGCTTGCTGAAATGACCAATGCAGCTTGGCCAGGAGTTATGGTCATATCCCACTCGGGCATTGAAGTCACTGAGTAAGTATATATGTACCA
>NC_051414.1:21749347-21749482 GCF_015228065.2 Penaeus monodon
TCAGAACATGGGAACATACACGTTGGGAGCACGTTCAGGACGTTCACTGGGCTGGAGGAAGGTTGATAGGCGAAGAGAATTCAGGATGGTGGTTCAATTGAAGACAGTAGAGATTGTCTTACTGCGAAATTGGCA
>NC_051414.1:21749565-21749695 GCF_015228065.2 Penaeus monodon
CAGAGCAGCGATGTCGATGTTGAGTCTTGAGCTCGCGATCGATGTCCTGTTTTTCTCGAGTCATCAGCCTGCTGTAGATCCTCGGAGAGGCCAGAACACATGGTCCCGACATTCCAGGTTGGTTGTTTGC
>NC_051414.1:21749771-21749945 GCF_015228065.2 Penaeus monodon
CATTGCTGGCTGGGGGCTGCACAGCTTAAGGTGGATGGTAGCTGACCATTGGGACGCGATTACCCCTCCCACTGTCGGAGACAACCCATATAGCCTGTACCTGTGCTAATCAGTACTGGCTTAAAACTAATAATTACTGCCTCCCCTGTTGTTTCTGTCGCTGGAACAACGGCA
>NC_051414.1:21750101-21750344 GCF_015228065.2 Penaeus monodon
CTTTGTCCTAGATGGATTGCCTGCCAAGGATAACGAGAACGATCTACCTATCTGAAGCAGCATCACTGTAGCAGAAGCGCATGGTGGAAGTGCTAACAGGTGCTATTTGAGCCATAACTGGCACCCTGGGAAGGTGCTACCCCTGCTGGTCAGAGGCGACTAAGGGGCAACTCCACATTCCCAACAGTCCCAGTCATCTCTGACCAAGACCCCACCATTGGATGGAGTTTAATGTCAGTCTCC
>NC_051414.1:21754568-21755092 GCF_015228065.2 Penaeus monodon
TTTTCTGTATCTGAGTTTACTGTGCTTACATACACACAGATAAAAGCTCTGGGTCCCTCCACGGCCATCCTATGGGATTTCCTGTTGATAACCGTCTGTTTTAATAACAATGAATGTTTATTTCTTGGTGCTCCCATGTAATGACTGTGGAGGAGAAATAATTAGGAAAAAATAACACTGGAAAAAGAGTCAGATGAACCTTTCTGCTATACATGACTGGAATGAGTAATCTAGAAGTTTGTCTTACTAAACGTACTATTCATTGTATAGCGCTAAATAAGCTCTATACAATGAATAGCGGGTCTAGTTAATCTAGATGAAAAGCAAGAGTAATGATATGACTCTACACAGCTTGACTGAGGCAGGCGAGGATAAGGTATCTCCCATGCAATAGATAACCAGCATTGAAGAAGAAAAATTACAGGAGAGCTTTAAAAAGCAAATGTTTAGTAAAGAGATCAGTAAGTTACTGATCGGTATTTTCATCTTCCTCTTGGACCGTGCTTGATCAATGATTTTTTGAG
>NC_051414.1:21755271-21755380 GCF_015228065.2 Penaeus monodon
AAAAAAATTTGAGCTTAAAACAACTTTCTGCCTAAGCTACAGTTCTGAGCCAGTCTCTTCTTGCTAGTTCCTATTGATGCCGTATCTGACAGCCTAGTACCTCGTGCTG
>NC_051414.1:21755399-21755789 GCF_015228065.2 Penaeus monodon
CGTCATGTAATATCCCTCTATGACGGGTACAGGTTGTTTGAAGATTAATTTCAGTTCATTAATTGCTTGACTCTCAGATACTACTCAGCAACTATTTAAGTCTGTCAAATATGGGTTCAAACAGTAAAGTATTCAGGAATCACTGTATACTGAGTTATATTCTGATGGTATTCAAGAGTTGAGGTGCAACATTTGAGTAGTAAGGGATCACTTCTCATAGACCGCGACTTGAATGTATGCTGATATAAATCTTACAGATAAGTATTGGCCTCTTCAACCACTACTAGTGACAAGATACTCATCGTCAATGATACAGTTTAAGCTAATCTTCAGTGGATGCAGCTCCAAAAGGAATAGGATTTTCTGGGCAACCACTCGAATGGGTTCCCT
>NC_051414.1:21757079-21757252 GCF_015228065.2 Penaeus monodon
CCCTTAGGCTGACCCCAGGTTGTGGTCTTTGAGTGGGAGATACTGGTGCAGCCAGTTACGCCATTTAGAGAAGGGAGATGCCAAGTTCTGCATCACATCAGTATACAATGCCACACAAATACTTTTCCCAGTATCAAGGATAGATCATCCATCAGCAGCTATGAGACTCATCC
>NC_051414.1:21759110-21759594 GCF_015228065.2 Penaeus monodon
CCCTTATTCTCAGACAGTCACCAGTGGACTCTTGAGATGCATTAACCCTTTCACATGTGTTCAAGTCGGTGCTTCTTAACCTGGGGTGCAAATTCTAGGGGGGGGGGGTTCTAATCATATATATTATTCTGTATATTATTCTGTCAACAAGACAACAAGAGCATGGCCTTATATTAAGATTATGAAAAATGCAAAAGCATTGCCTTTACTAACTTCAGTTTTCTACATTCGATATCGACTTATGATATTCTGTCCTTTTTACCCCATGGTGGTGGTGGGAGGAGGGAGATGAGTTAACTGGCCCTGGATCTGTATATTCCATTCTCTTAGTCTGCCATGCGCATGCATGGCAAACTGTAAGAGAATGGTTATCACTCTGTTCACATTTCTTCAAGTGCAGCTGTTGTGGGATGTTTTACATGAATTGTCATATTCACATGCACTGCTGTACTATTTCCAATTTTGTTGGAGTGCTGAGACCTGA
>NC_051414.1:21759676-21759821 GCF_015228065.2 Penaeus monodon
TGGGTTCCAGCTGGTACACCTACAGCCCGGTGACTAACCTCTTTACAGATCCCACCCCCCACTACAGCTTCTCCTTTTAATTGGATTACTACCGGTAGGTTTCTTAGGGAGGCAGACTGATAGGGACTGGTGCCTCAAAGTCTGG
>NC_051414.1:21759926-21760251 GCF_015228065.2 Penaeus monodon
ACAAATATGTCCTCATCATGACATGTATTATGTGTAGCTCGAGGTAATGGTAATTTTTGAGCGCTAGGCATGAGATGACCGAATTGCCGACCTCTGGCACAAATGGAGTCTGAAGAGGTATCATCCACTGCTCCCGAGGAGAATCTCCCCAGTATTTTCAGTTGAAAGCATATACATATCCCCATTTCTTTCTTTAGCATGGCCTAGCTTGTGCAGAGTGGCAGACCGACTGCAAATCAAATTTTACTGTCGCGGCATGAATACTTCCATATGTACACATGTAAAATGAGCTACACCAAGATAAATCCGCTTGCTCCGGTAAACC
>NC_051414.1:21761506-21761647 GCF_015228065.2 Penaeus monodon
AAAACCCGGTTCCGATGTATGGCGTACGTGAGCGTAGACTTGTGTTCGCTGCGGATCTAATCTGTTTTAAGTCCAAAGTTTGAATTAAACGAGTTTGAATTAAACTAATTAGCCAGACTTCCACTCCCTTAATATGGATAG
>NC_051414.1:21765102-21765226 GCF_015228065.2 Penaeus monodon
AAAAATTCACAAAGAAATTAAGAAACTTTGATATCCGAACTTACCCGGTC
This sequence comes from Penaeus monodon, assembly GCF_015228065.2. Taxonomy (NCBI): domain Eukaryota; kingdom Metazoa; phylum Arthropoda; class Malacostraca; order Decapoda; family Penaeidae; genus Penaeus; species Penaeus monodon. The sequence continues at coordinate 21,765,153 of NC_051414.1, forward strand.
GGTCGGTTATCTGAATCCCGGATTTATAGAGAGAAACGGATTCGTCTAAAGAAAATTTGTTGCTCCCGGACATT
>NC_051414.1:21766065-21766195 GCF_015228065.2 Penaeus monodon
CAAAAATTACCATTTAATTTCTGATGAAAAATAATGCTTGTTGCTCAGCGGTACTGAATTAGGGCGTGCAAGAGCGGAGATTCGTGTTTGCTGCGGATGTTAGAGCCTTAGTTTTCAGCATCAGTGCCTT
>NC_051414.1:21767306-21767612 GCF_015228065.2 Penaeus monodon
GTGAATAAAGAAGCTAGATTAATCTTGCGATCAAATTATGACTGATTTTTTTTCCAAGGTTATATTTATTCCGTCAAAGACCAACAGACCCAATATCCGGGAGCAACAAATTTTCTCTAGACGCAACCGCTTCCGGAACTAGGGAACATCGAAAAATCTCTCCATAAATCCGGGATTCAGATAACTGGCCTGAAAATCCGTGATTCTGGGATTCAACAAGACACATCACTGAGAAACGCTTCGTGTAAGTTCGGATATCAAAGTTTCTATGTGAATATACTAATCAATAAACAAATAAAAAATCAG
>NC_051414.1:21768652-21768752 GCF_015228065.2 Penaeus monodon
AATTTGGGAAAGCTTGAGACAAATAATTTCGTTCGAAAGAAAACATACCTAAAAATTCGTAAACAATATAAATAGGGCCCCGCATACAGCGTGGATAGTG
>NC_051414.1:21769753-21770196 GCF_015228065.2 Penaeus monodon
AGTGGAAGTCTGGCTAAATAGTTTAATTCAAACTCGTTTAATTCAAACTTTGGACTTAAAACAGATTAAGATCCGCAGCGAACACAAGTCTTCGCTCACATACGCCATACATCGAAACCCGGGTTTACCGGAAGCGGATTTATCTTGGTGTAGCTCATTTTACATGTGTACATACAGAAGTATTCATGCCGCGAGAGCGAAATTTGATTTGCAGTCGGTCTGCCACTCTGCACAAGCTAGGCCATGCTAAAGAAAGAAATGGGGATATGTATATGCTTTCAACTGAAAATACTGGGGAGATTCTCCTCGGGAGCAGTGGATGATACCTCTTCAGACTCCATTTGTGCCAGAGGTCGGCAATTCGGTCATCTCATGCCTAGCGCTCAAAAATTACCATTACCTCGAGCTACACATAATACATGTCATGATGAGGACATATTTGT
>NC_051414.1:21770301-21771007 GCF_015228065.2 Penaeus monodon
CCAGACTTTGAGGCACCAGTCCCTATCAGTCTGCCTCCCTAAGAAACCTACCGGTAGTAATCCAATTAAAAGGAGAAGCTGTAGTGGGGGGTGGGATCTGTAAAGAGGGTAGTCACCGGGCCGTAGGTGTACCAGCTGGAACCCAGTGGGAGATAGCTGTCCTCACCGGAATATTCCCATTATACTTGGTGACTTTAATGCACTAGCCAGCTGTTATTGACCTGGCTTCAGGTCTCACCACAAAATTGGAAATAGTACAGCAGTGCAAGTGAACATGACAATTCATGTAAAACATCCCACAACAGCTGCACTTGAAGAAATGTGAACGGAGTCATAACCATTCTCTTGCAATTTGCCATGCATGCGCATGGCAGACTAAGAGAATGGAATATACAGATCCAGGGCCAGTTAACTCATCTCCCTCCTCCCACCACCACCATGGGGTAAAAAGGACAGAATATCATAAGTCGATATCGAATGTAGAAAACTGAAGTTAGTAAAGGCAATGCTTTTGCATTTTTCATAATCTTAATATAAGGCCATGCTCTTGTTGTCTTGTTGACAGAATAATATACAGAATAATATATATGATTAGAACCCCCCCCCCCCTAGAATTTGCACCCCAGGTTAAGAAGCACCGACTTGAACACATGTGAAAGGGTTAATGCATCTCAAGAGTCCACTGGTGACTGTCTGAGAATAAGGG
>NC_051414.1:21771612-21772248 GCF_015228065.2 Penaeus monodon
AGAGGCAGGGCTGTGTTCTCATACTCTTATCTGAGTGTATCTGAGTGGTACCCGAGGAGGTACCACTAAAAGGACCGAGGGGGTACCACTGAAATGACGAGGGGGTACCACTGAAAGGCCGAGGGGATACTTCTGGTCCCTGGCTCCTCCCTCGCTCTAGCTCCTGGTCTCAAAGGCCGAGGATGTACCACTGGAAGGACCGAGGGGGTACCACTGGAAGGCCGAGGGGGTACCACTGGAAGGGCCGAGGGGGTACCACTGGAAGGGCCGAGGGGGTACCACTGGAAGGGCCGAGGGGATACCACTGGAAGGGCCGAGGAGGTACCACTGGAAGGGCCGAGGGGATACCACTGGAAGGGCCGAGGAGGTACCACTGGAAGGGCCGAGGGGGTACCACTGGAAGGCCGAGGGGGTACCACTGGAAGGGCCGAGGAGGTACCACTGGAAGGGCCGAGGGGGTACCACTGGAAGGGCCGAGGGGGTACCACTGGAAGGGCCGAGGGGGTACCACTGGAAGGGCCGAGGGGGTACCACTGGAAGGGCCGAGGGGGTACCACTGGAAGGGCCGAGGGGGTACCACTGGAAGGGCCGAGGGGGTACCACTGGAAGGGCCGAGGGGGTAACTTAGTCGTTCCC
>NC_051414.1:21772303-21772399 GCF_015228065.2 Penaeus monodon
TTTATTTTGGTATTTCAAATTGAAAACAAGATTAAACATATGATTATCCTATGAATAAAACGCGATTTTGTAAACCAATTTATTTAGCAGATTTGT
>NC_051414.1:21772419-21772584 GCF_015228065.2 Penaeus monodon
GTTTACTGCTCCTAATGCCAACGTGTCGCCCCTTTTGCGGCACCGCACACTTTAGGAACCTATGATGTAAATGGCCGACCTGGAAAAACTAGAAGGGTCGAAGGAGCACCATGAGAGAGGCAAATATAAACATCTTTGTAAAGACCGTAGCGGCACCACTGGAAG
>NC_051414.1:21772951-21773029 GCF_015228065.2 Penaeus monodon
GATGAGTAGAGAGAAGAATAAAAACATAACAATACGCAAAACAACACAAACTACTACTATATATATAACTATGCTACT
>NC_051414.1:21775219-21777890 GCF_015228065.2 Penaeus monodon
GCTGTGTGTATATTTGTTTGTAACATTACACGCACGCATGCGAAGATGCCTTTGAATTATAAATGTATGTTTACGAATGCGTCCAATTGCCATGTGACCACTGACAAGTTTCGTGCCCGCTTGTCAGTCTCCGGCGCACGAGTTGACGGAGTTGACCTCCGCGTCTAGACTTGCGAGTTGGGATGCTCCAACTTTGGTTAGAAGGGCATGGAAAAGTTCATATAAGCGCAGTAATTTTCATATATCTCTATATTCATATTCTATACACATTTACTCTAACCACTTATAATTACGATCGGCACAACACGTGAACATTTCGATTTCTTCGCAAAGAGTCCCTGTGGCTTATTACTATTCACACGGTTCTCCAAATACAAGAGGAAGACAGAATATCCATCTCCCTCACAGGAAGTAAACGTGCATCCCCAAAATTACCCTCTCCCTTCCGTGTTCCACAACCTCGAGGAGTTGACGGAGTTGACGGGCTGACCTTCGCGTCCCGAGCCGCGAGTCGAAGGCAGAGCTTTGGCAACACGGCGTGACGTCACCCGAGAGGCGCGGCCATGGCGGACGGAGCGCGCGGGATGGAGTCCGCGGTGCCTGCGAAACGACCTAGACTCGACTTCCCAGAGGAGACTTCCTCTCATCAGTGTGACAGCGACTTCCAGTATTTTGCGGGAACGTCAGAGCTGCTTTCAGGTAAGGGGAAATTGCAAGGTTAGTTTATAAATTTGGGTTAAAAGATGTTCAGGATTTTGGCGGGGCTGATCAGTCGATGAACCCAAGATGGCGGATGCGCGCGCACTTTTATAAGTCGTTTTTTAGGGCTTTTGGCTTGCCATCCGGACTTCAGAGAACCAAGAACAGAATTCTAGGTGCACAAACTATTTTTTGGTAATTTAACGAACGGAGTTGAGGTGTTTCGAGTGGAGATGTCAAGTTTTGATCGATTACGCCCACTTACATCATTAGGATTTAACAAAGGAGCAAGTGGAGAACAAGTGAGCATCGGATCGGAGCGAAGGGGATCAAGGGGCGTGGGATCGGATCCTCCGTGGCGGCGCAGGGGGGATCAGGTGCCGCTCGCCGATCCTTTCCTTGGCAACCCAATCCTATATACTTTTGGCCATTCTTTTCCTTATGTTTCGTAAGCGGGAGATTTAAACCTCGCCATTCGGAACCTTTAATATGTCATAATAATGGAAACAACGCGAATAAAACTGAACTATAAATGTTATTATATACAATTCACTTTCCAGGAGGTTTTTGTACCGTTTTCTCCATTTGGCGGATATTTTGAAAATGATGTTTACTCCCGTGTCAGAAAAGAACCAGTTGTTCTTTTGTCTTTCTATGTACATAACATTTCTTTTTTTCCAAATCAATAAAAGTAATTTCATCAGTTTTTGTTCCGAAGTAATGAAAGAAGGAAAATAAACGGCCTAACATAATCCACCCGAAGCCGAACTCCGCTGAACCTTTCTGTTGCCAAGAGATCGGGAGGTTTAATGGAGAAGCTTTACTAGTGTTTTTTTGATATATTTTTATGATAAATGGTTTTTATGTTTATATTATTACAGGTTAGGGAGAGTACATAAAAAAGGAAAATATACAAGTCCTATTAATCAGTATACTATTCTCACATTGCTTCATAAAAGTAATAGAAATTGTTTTTTATAATTTTTGTACTCAAGATGAATTAAATTTTGGAAAACAGTAATTAAAAAAATTGATTTAATTCATCCTAAATCCAATTTGTTAAGCATAAGAAGAACATTGAGTTTGAAAATCTACTTTCGTATACACCATGAGTCTTGCATGAATGCCAACTTGATCCTCTGTAGACTAGGTGAATGAAATTGTATGTAACTCATTAATTAGTATTTAATTAAAGTTTACTGTAATGTACTTCTACTATTAAATTGTTTTCAGGTTTATTTAGATCATTTATTTATAGAGTCAAGAACCAGTAATATTGCTAAATCTTTTGTATTAATACATAATGTATTCTTGAATATATTGTAAGATTCATGAGTGCTGTACTTCATCAATTGGCTTAAATGCCTTCTGGCTAAACTCAATCATATATATAAACTAAGTTGATTGATTAGTTTGATTCGTTTATTAGATTGCAAGGAATGATAGTAACTTTCTGGCCATTTGGTGATGTAGAGTTTTTATTTTTCTAGAATTTCACAAAAGTATACTTTAATGCACACTGAGTCTTTGTCATAAGATGATTAATCTCTTCAACTGTGATAGGTTAGGTATGCTCTATCCTAGCTTAAGTCAGGAGATGCATGAGGTTCAATGTCAAATCTTGCTTTGTAATCCTCAATAGGAAGTAAATCATGTAAGTGATTTTATAGGTATTGTATCTTAGCCTTTGAAACTTTTTGTGAAATTACTTCATAATGATTTAAAAAAATACGTTTGTATTAGTTCTTGTAAGCTTTGCAAATGAAGACAAATGAGTCAACTTTGAAAACCAATAACTATTTCACTATTGAGAATATCTAACGATTTAGTACAGTCATTGAGGCTAATGTTGTGCTACTAATGCTATCTTGAGGCGACGAATCTGTGAATTAGAAATTATGTAGTATGTTATAGTATTCTTAATTACTTAGGTATAGCTAGAGTGAATGATTTAAGTTATTTTGAGGGAAGG
>NC_051414.1:21777947-21778670 GCF_015228065.2 Penaeus monodon
AAATAAACTCATTTTTTCTGTACAGACATTAGCAAATAATGACTATGAGAACCATGGTGATATCAAAAAATAATTGGATCTACTGATATAAATGATTAATAGTCATGCATAGTAGAGAAATAGTACTTCTAATGCATAGAGATGAGTATTCATATTCAATTATCTGAAAGATTGAATGTTATATTAGCCATGATATAAACTTTTTTAAGTTATGAAGTTATGCAAGTATATCTTAGTAATTGAATGTATAGAAGACTAACCTATATTATGAATGGCATATATCTATGTTTTAGAATAGTATACTGAATTGTATTTGAATATAAATATTATAACTGCAATTACATATGATATATTCATAGTAATACCTGCTTGAAATATACGTCATAGTAATAGAGTATATTATTTAGCTGATAATAGGATAATAAGTATGCTGAATAATTATATAGATTGCAATAGGTGAAAGCAGTTAAATAATATATAAGTATCAGTAATAATAGTATTATATTATTACTATGTTAATTTAGATATAATTATAATGATTATGATTTAGATTATTAGTACTATAAATACTATTGGAAATTAATATTAAGAAAGATGATATAGATAGGTGATAGTATTAATAGTATTATATAGAAATATATATAATAGTAGAATAGTAGATAGTAGAATTGATAGGAATATATATCATGAAAATATAGTAAGATATGAGTATGAATAGTAATA
>NC_051414.1:21779656-21782346 GCF_015228065.2 Penaeus monodon
TCATATGTATTTATTTGTTCTGAAGAATCCTCAAAGCTAATAAACTATTGAAGGAGAGTCAGTCACAGCCACAGGCCCAGGCATTGTAACTTGTAATATTGCTTCATTGTTTGCACTACAGCATTGCTAATGCATAGCTTTTTAGTGTTGTCTGTGTAAGACTGTTTTCAGCAAAAACAAATAGTGATGGCAGATTTTTACTTGGCATATATGGTGAGATTCCAAACATGAAGATTAGTTGGTTAGATTATTTGTTAATAAATATGGGCTAGCAGCCTGCAGGTTCTGTTACCTTGTTCAGCTTACTATGACACTTACACTATCATTTAAAATAATACCCAGTATTATTATCACCTTAATTTATGTACTTATAGAGAGGAGTTCTGTTCATTGTCACGATAATAACAACTGCACCACACTATGATATTCATATATTTATTTGTTTTTATTTTTTGAACTACAGCTCAGGACATTTTTTCACCAAAAAACATAATTTTGTTTTCATTTTCCCTCTGAAATAAAGTCTTTTATTTTTTTTTAAATTTAATTTTTAGAGTTTTCAAAAGTAATTCATTTTTAGCAGCTGTCATGCAGTTGAGTTCAGATAAAAAAAAAAGGAAGGTGGACATCCCCCAAAATAATTTTTCAGCAAATTAAAAATAGATTCATCTCCATTGGGATTGAAATTGTGCCCTAGCCAATATCTAAATTCTGTTGATTTAACTTTTTTAAGCAGCCTATTGCATTCCATCCCTTCTTCTGCCAGAGTTAAAAATTGTCTGTCTTTAAGTACACCCTCCATACTTTGCCAAATTTATGCTTGATTTTTATATATTACTGGAAGTCTATGTAAAAATGTGAAGATTTAAAGCCAAGTCCTATTACAGTACTTATAAGTGATGAGTCCTAAACTAAGCTGTCTAGGGTTGAAAACCTAGAAATTGGATTGGATGGTCAGATTATCTCTTAGTTGTTTTTTCCCAGCACTAATAGCATATTAGATAAGATAAAATTCAATATTTGGGAAATTGGCAGAGAGTCAAGTTATTTTTTCAGTTTTTACTCTTTTTACTCTTTTCTGTACTAAAGGATTCTGTACCAATTTCAGGGTTTTGATTTTACTTTTTTTTGCTTAGACATAATTTAGAAATAATTCAAATGTATTAAAAAAAATGTGATTCATGTAAAAAACAATTGAAAGAATAATTGCTTTTCTGTAACGGCAAGGCAAGCGAATGACTTTCTGTGATAAGATGTGGGTGGGATGTAAGAATGGACTAGAGTTTTCTGTTATTAAACAAAGTGTATTTTTCAAGTGAGACTGCTAATTGGTGGTGAATGTTTAAGATAGGATTTTGTAATCTCAGGCTTGGCCACTTTTCTCTGATTCTGTGAAATGCTGAAAATAAATATCCCATATATGAAGAATATGCAATACATAGTCAATTGTGCTTTCTCTCCGTAGGTCCAATGTCGTGGGTTCAACAGCAGATGTTAAGAGGTGTCAATCCACGTACTGTCTTGAATCAGATCTTGGGTTCGACAAGAGAAATTCCGGACGGAGTTGCTGATGATGCCTTATGGCGATTAATTGTCAACATGCTGTCTGAACCTCCCCGACGTGAAAAATTAAGGCATATCAATACTCTAGAGGATGTTGTGAGATTAATGAAAGCATGTCAGAAAATCATTGTTCTGACAGGTGCAGGAGTAAGTTGAAAAACTTTCTAATTTTTGTTTTAGCCAAAAAAAAAATATTTGAAGTAGATATATTTTATCTTTCCCATGTAAGATTTGCTTATATTTGTCTTTCCTTGTCTTTGAAAATCCATGTTTCAATTCTTGGAAAAGATTTGCATTATAAAATTTTATACAACTGTTAGAAATGGTGCTTTTAAACTAATTTATGTCTGAATTTTCAACAGGTATCAGTTTCCTGTGGAATCCCAGATTTTAGGAGTCGAGATGGAATCTATGCCCGACTTGCTGTTGATTTCCCAGACCTGCCAGATCCACAAGCTATGTTTGACATCCACTACTTCAGGCGTGATCCAAGACCGTTCTTTAAGTTTGCTCGTGAAATATACCCAGGCCAGTTTACTCCATCACTTTGTCATAGGTAAAGGAAGGAGCCTCATTTTGCTGTTTGGATATATATGACTTTGAATAGCTATAATGTGACTTATAAAAATATTTTTCTGGGAAGTAACAATGTGTTTGTTTTTCAGATTTATCCGTCTTATAGAACAGCACAACAAATTATTGCGAAATTATACACAGAATATTGACACATTAGAACAAGTTGCAGGAATAAAAGACGTCATCCAGTGCCATGGTAATTATATATTTTCTGTGGTTTTCATATGTATTTGCTATGAGCTTGTCAAATGTATTTAGTATTATAATCAAGGAAAAACTTTTGAACTATTGATTTATTTTTTTTCTTTCAGGTTCATTTGCAACAGCAACTTGTCAGGTTTGTGGTTACAAAGTAGATGCTGAAGCCATTAAAGAAGATATATTTTCCCAGAGAATTCCACAATGCCCAAAGTGTACAGAGAATGAAGAAACAACTCAAGGAAGTAGAATAGCTGGTGATGAACAAAAAATAGAAGATTCTGTTAGTAGACACACTGAAACAAATAGCCTGGACTTCATGCAACAGAGACAAACAGGTAAAAAAAAAAAAG
>NC_051414.1:21782440-21782551 GCF_015228065.2 Penaeus monodon
AAGTTCAATGCAATTTATCTCTCAGTATTGTATAGGAGACTACTTAGCCTAACATTTTTTCAATATACACAATGTTTTTATCTGTTCTTGGTTATTTTACTGGTTATTTGT
>NC_051414.1:21782925-21783454 GCF_015228065.2 Penaeus monodon
TATTGGCAAATTTTTTGTTAACCTGTATGGGAAAGAGGTAGAGCAGTCCTAACTGCACAAATTCCTTTACAGATCCCCAGTCGTTACCACCGCAACCTATAATGAAGCCAGACATTGTTTTCTTTGGAGAGGGTTTACCTGATGAGTTCCATGACAGAATGGCAGAAGACAAGGATGAGTGTGACTTACTCATTGTCATTGGCTCTTCCCTCAAAGTGCGGCCAGTAGCTCTGATTCCAAGTAAGTGATTTGTGTGTCTGTGATGTGAAGGGTTCCTGCAAATACCACGTAAGATGAGCTTGGTTATATTAAAATATTTTTTTATATAAATTATGTATAACTCTTGAAAGTTACAGAAGATAAGCTTTTGGTATATTAGAATGTTAAATACTGTATATATGATATATTTCTGATTGCTAGATAGAAACATGTATTGTATCAATAATTCCATAGCATTTATAAGATGACTAATTAGATAATTACTTCAAAAATGTTTGTCTAACCTATGGCAGTATTTAAGGAAAAAAAA
>NC_051414.1:21783504-21783676 GCF_015228065.2 Penaeus monodon
TCATCTGATCAGTTAATCTCATTTGATATTCATTTCCTTATTTTTTTTCTCCAACAGGTTCAGTTCCTTCACACGTGCCTCAGATATTGATTAATCGTGAACCCTTACGACACCTCACCTTTGATGTAGAACTTTTAGGTGATTGTGATGTAATTATCAATGAGCTTTGTCG
>NC_051414.1:21784070-21786812 GCF_015228065.2 Penaeus monodon
GGCAGAGGGTGGGAAGATCTGAGCCAATCAGAACCTCTGACAGAAATTAGGGAACTGCCACCCAGACCAATTCCAGGCATCAGTGTAAATATTAGTAATGGTGATGGTGATGACACAAATGCTGCACCAGGACCATCGTTAATAGCCCCACAACATGCACCACACCCTCGAGATGAGAGTGATATTGAAGCCCTGAGAGCCTGCTGGGCCCCCAAGATCCGGGAGACGATGGCTTCAAGATTACCAGGTATGACATCAAGTGAAATTAAAACAAATTTCATAGAACCCTGTTGTGTTTTACTAATGATTGAAGTGCCTTTCCTCTATCTCTTCAGCATCTTGACATTAGTTTAAGAAACATAGTAGTAAAATGAAAGTAAATTATGCAGGGAATATAAGATAAAAAACAAGTTTACTGAGAACTTGAATGGTCTGAATATATCAGTAACAATTGATATTGACTAACATCTTCTTTCTTTGATTTCAGACAATACTTTCCTCTATACTGGCACCCACAAATACATTTTCCCAGGAGCAGAAGTTTATTATGATCCTGATGATGAATTTGAAGACAATAAATCTTTAAGTTCAGAATCAGAATCAGAAGAGGTGGAGCCAGGAGAAGACAGCCAAATAGAACAGGAAGAGGAAAGCCAAGAATCGTTCCACAGTAACCAGACTCCTGCATCCTCCTGTCACCATCCAAGACTGGAAGATTTTAATTCTACAGATGCTCCACATCTCTCTCCTGAAGATGTTGTCAGCCTTCTCTCCACTGCTGATAATGGGCAGTCCCATGAGCACATTGAGGATTGGACCAGTCTCAATGCCAGCTTAGATACCTCCCTGGACTGTGACCACACCTTACCAGATTACGATACAGATGACACTCACAATCACATAGCAGACACTACTTCAAAAGTGCCTGAGCTTTTGGCTGACAGTTGTTCTCCTCCCACAAATCTATGACCTTGCTTCAGGAAAGAAATAAGGCTATAAATCCTCAAAGTCCTTTTTGCCTCATGAGTTATTAAGGCTGCTGTTTGAAGGATCTGGAAGGGAATTCACCAGTAAAGACGTGAGTTCTTTTTGGTAATGTAACTTTCCCTTGGACAGCAGAGGTCAGTCGCTTTCACATCTCGGCACTTAAGCTATAAATGATAGCAGCTTTAATTCAGAAATTATGTGTAGTTGATTAATTATTTAAAAACCGTCCTTATCTTTGAGTTTCTTCCAACTCTGCATGTCTCAAGATGGTAGCCAGATAAAAATTACAAATATATTTGACTAGGCCAACAGTCCTTATTTTAAAATAATGTGCAATCTTCGAGGTACGAGAGAGTTTTGATATAACTAATAAGAGGGTACAAATCTTCAGTTATATGAAAAGATTGTGTAGAGTTCAGCATCATAGGAGGGATGGGGAGTAGGCATATTTCTTCCATACATGTTTATAAACCTAAAATTTTGAATGTATAAAGACATGATATGCCTGTGTGACTGAAATCAGAACTGACTATAACAGTTTTCAAATCTTTGGTAAAGGATCTCCATCATACAGGTTAATGGTGACAGCTTTGGAAATTGTGAAAGATTATTGTGTATATTTGTAGTGTCAATCTATTTGAACACAATTTTTGGGTTTGTCACTGTTCTGTCTAATAAAATTTTACTTTTTTCATCATAATAGACCTAAAAGTTCTGGTCTTGGATGTTGGCAGATTTGTGTGACATGAGAGTGTAAGTCTTGACATGCATTCAGCATGTGATATTCATTAGGGAAATATTGTATTCTAAAAAGGCTACAATCTTCATTGTTGCTCATTTCTAGAGTGTCAGCTTAACAGGTTATGGAGATTGAATATTGCCAGTATGAGTGAAGTATGAAAAAAAGAAAAAAAAACACACACCAACTGGGACCTGTTCTCTCTTGGCATTTGTAGTTGGGACGTGAAAGAAGTTGTTTTTATCGTTTTAGTTTCTTCACGAGTGTAATGTTTTAAGTTTCATATATGTTGTGTTAGTTTCTATTTATTGACTGAGATATATCCTAATTTTCTTATAAAAACTTGTATTTTGATATATTCATGGTTTGTTGTGATATATATAGATATATGGCAAAGTTTTCCACTTTTATTTAGATAAGGAATTCATTTGTCCCCAGACCAAGTAGACTACAACCTCCCAGCTGGTGGGTGCTGACAGGGTTGTCTGAAGTAGCCTCATATTTGCTTTTATGTCTCCTCAGCTCACTGTCTTGCTTGTCAATGTACTACCTGTCCTAGGCATAAAGGGAACCGTGGCATGGTGGAAGAGTAACCAACTTCTTGCTTTTTCATATCTTTTATATCTTTGAGAGTCATTTGGAAGTTGTGTATTCTCGAAGAAAAGGTAGAAAGAAGAGGAAGCTGCGTATAAGGGTATGTATACCCTTTTATATCCCAATGCCTCTGCTGAAAATTGAGTGTTGTGGGTGCTTCAATGAAAGGTTTTAGGGAATTTCCATCATTGTACAAGTTTTCTTCAGTGAGGCTAGCTTGGACCCCCTGTTTGTATGGAAATGGTTGATTTTTTTTCCTTTTTTTTATGGGTTATGTTCATATTTTATGGAGAGAATTATCATTAGGTCCTACCTCAATTTTCTGTTCATGTAGTCATTTTATAAGGAGCTTTGACATATTGTCCATCAGTTAATAACTTGTCATCTGGTATCCTTATTGTGACTTTTGTACGTTATTCCCA
>NC_051414.1:21786857-21787742 GCF_015228065.2 Penaeus monodon
GTGAGGATTTTTGCCCTCATTGTACAAGTCTCAAAGGCTACCAAGGATTGTTATGTCCTGTTTTATAAAATTTTGTAACAGTTCATTGATTGCCAACTAACATTTTTTCTTTTGCATTTATGATCCAATCATGTCAGGTGAACATTTATATATATACCTTTGTATAATCTGCTAAAAATACTGGGTATGGTATTATGTATGTTGATGATATGTGAGGTATTATCTGTTACCTGTGACTTGACTTATATTCTGTATGACTGCAAATTAGCATGGACAATGTTGAAGGGATAATATTATTTCAAGCAAGTGCAAAATTGTAGATAGCACTCCAAAATAGGAATCAATTTGACATTTTCTAATTTTAAAACAAAAGTGTAAAAGTATCTATCTTTCTTTTAACAAGACATTTCCCCTTACTTTTGAAGAAGTCCCAATATGTGTGACATTAAGTGACATTTATGAAGGATTTTTTTTTCTAGCATCTGTTTAGGACTTTTTATCTTTTTATTACAAACATTGAATTTCGAGGATAACAAGATCTCAGGGCATTTAGAGATTACATAAATACCAAATGTGGGGGAACTGTTAAGCATATTTAACCAAAACTGGATGTTGATGATTATATTGATGTACAAATTCTTGACTGTTGACACTAGGTATCATCAAACACTGAAATGGTTGTAATATTTTACAGATCACTAGAGGTTATTTTTCATCCTGTAGGATCAAAGTGAACTTGTACTTACGAATTGAGATGGTATTTCCCCCTTATTGTATTTACCCAAGTATATTTGCAGATTATCCTCTTTCCATCTCTATCTTTACCTTTCCCCTTTTTTATTCTTGTATGCTAGGTGCTACTCATGTGCACTGTCATAGGATCTC
>NC_051414.1:21787771-21788690 GCF_015228065.2 Penaeus monodon
GTAGGGCTGCATACACTTGAAAGCAAGAAAGGGATGGAATGATGTCATTTCACTGAGGATCAGGAGCCATTTCTTAGTTTTTAGCACTTTGGATATGCTCCCACTAAGCTTGTCTTGGTGTGTATGATTCAGTATGGCATGACTTCCCCCTCCCCCACCCCTGAAGACTTTCATTTCCTTAAATGTAAATTTTTTTGTAAAGTGTCGCTGTTTAGCATCAAGGGTCCAATGGCGTAAAACCATATTGTTGCTGTTACACATTAAGACTTGCCTATGGTACAACTGCAGCTTTTTCATGTGGCCTATAATGCATATGTTCTCTTTGTCTGAGCTAAGAACAGCAATAAAATTTATCCTTTTTTGTAGCTGATATTTTTTTTTTACATCCAATCGGTATCATAAATTGTAGTTGTAAGCAGTGTGAAGAAATATGAAAGAACATATACATTTAAACAGATGAACTCTGGGTTTGCAATAATAGATATTTTCAAAATGAGCTGTTATCCATCTTTTCCAGTAATTAAAAATAAAGACATTGGCATAAGTATTATATTTTTGTGTAAACATTATTTTCAAAGAATACTTAGATTTACTTATAATTAATCACAGTTAATCACTAGTATATTCAACCTAATTTGATTAGAAAATGGAACTTCAGATTACAATATACTTTTTTTTTATCTCTTGAATATGATGCAGGGTAAGAAACCATAAGCAGTTGCTGAAAAATGCCACAATGTGGCAGTTTGATAGACATGTTCTCTCAAAGAAAATGTGTGAGAAAAATACAGGACTGAAGGGAACAGAGGTATTTCAAGTTGAAATACTTTCCTAAATCCTTTTCATAAATTTTCCTATTTAATGAAATATATGAATCGGCATCCACAGGGACTATATATGCTTATGGTGATCCTCTCCC
>NC_051414.1:21789661-21789740 GCF_015228065.2 Penaeus monodon
TCTGACACTACCCTCCCCTGACAACAAAGTCTCCAAGTAGGCAAAGTTTCCTTTCACACAACTGTTCTAATCATTCAAG
>NC_051414.1:21791049-21791351 GCF_015228065.2 Penaeus monodon
TTGAGCCCACTTTTAAGTTGGGTCTATTAAACAGGTATTTGCTTCCTTGGACATTACCACAGTGATTTATGAGCTACAGCTATAGACATTTTTAAGTCACATTCACCGGATGAGGGTGGAGAAATCATACATTTCCTGTTCTTTTAATTTTTCCCTCAAATGGCTGACTGCACATGGTAACTGACATGAGGTCCAGTATGGTACATGAAGCTCCTGTTAGAATTGGGTTAAACATTTTACCTTGATAAAGTAGAATTTTTGAAAATATGTATTGTTTCTCAAGCAAATAAGCAGATATACTC
>NC_051414.1:21791379-21791734 GCF_015228065.2 Penaeus monodon
AATAAGGTTAGTTATACCTGAATCTTCATGAAATAAATACAGAGGAGAGAATTTCCCACTTGAATCAAAAAATGATCTTTGCCCCATAAGTGATCTCTAAGCTTGCAAAAGATATGCAACATTTTAATACTAATTACCATACACACCTTTTGTTAAAGTTTCTGCTTTTCTGTTAAGCAGTTAATGATTAATGTACATATGACCATTAAAAACACTTGAATTATAATATTGGTAGAGTGACAAATTCCATTCTGCGAAGTAACACATAAGAAAAAATCATCATAAAATTACATGTCAGATTTATCTATTCATTAAATAAACTTAGTAGCAGCTAAATTTGCTACAGTTCTTCCTG
>NC_051414.1:21792991-21793300 GCF_015228065.2 Penaeus monodon
ATTTCTCCAAGACAAGGAAAGATTATAAATAAAGCTGCATATCTCTTTGGGTTCCTGAAATTCTGGGTGCTAGAAATCAGGTTCTCATGTATTACATTGGAAAAGATATCACAAATGGCACATAACTCCTTGTGGGAGTGGAACATAGGGCCCTATGAGGAAAATACTACTGTGGGTAAAACTTATTGATTTGTGATGGTGACAGAAGCTATCACAGGCCCTAGAAAAAAAAAATCATATTACAATTATAAAATCAGAAAGAAAAGAAAACCCTCATCCAATAGAAAAGAAAGGAGATGCTCAGATTGG
>NC_051414.1:21793691-21793823 GCF_015228065.2 Penaeus monodon
GGGTTAATGGGTAATGTTACAGAGCAAAATAAATGTAAAAGGGTAAAGACAGGTTAGTTGATGATTAAATGTGCTACACATCAGAAGTTGTATAACAATTCAAAAAGGTAGGGATTAACAAGGGTGTGGAAG
>NC_051414.1:21798095-21798357 GCF_015228065.2 Penaeus monodon
ACCCATGGGGGGGGGTCTCTACCAAGTTTTGGGTGGGGAATAAGAGAAACCACCCTCCCCTGCATCCTGGGGGCTGAACACCATATATAGAGGGTACTGGCAAACCTCTTGGGAACTTTGAATGTACAGTAGATGTCAGGATCTATGGCTTGCCATCCACTACTGAGTGGGAAGATTCCAAGAAGAGTGGCCTAGGTGGTGTCCACCCTAAGTGATTTCTGAGCTATAACAATTTGGAATATCTGCTTTTTGAACACTCCTG
>NC_051414.1:21798728-21799229 GCF_015228065.2 Penaeus monodon
AATTCAAATGTGTGTAAACTAAAGATCAATTAACTCATTAGTCATGTGAGAAATGCTGCATGTGGGTAAAATTGAACTTGTAGTTCCCTCAAGCTCTCTCAGTGGTTGGGCCAACATTGGCTATGGCATCACTACATGCCATCGGCATTTATCTTCAATATATTCTATATGAAGTTATGCCTTCTGTGACCAGTGGGTTATGTAAATAAAGAGGAAAAAGGAAATGCAAACAGCCTTGAATTATCTTCAAACAACAAGCAGTTCCAAGAAACATTTGTAATGGGTACTGTAAAATCTGAGAAGAAATACCAAGTCCATATCATTACAGGAAATGTTCTGTTACTAGAGAAAAATGTAAGAAATAAATTTAAAGATACTTTCAAGATGGAGAGGAAAATCTAATTGAAACTAGATACTATAATTACAAAGTCCACTATGAACAGGTAGGAAAGAAATAAAGAAAAAATAAAAATTACAAAGTCCACTATGAAAGGTAGGAAC
>NC_051414.1:21803056-21803511 GCF_015228065.2 Penaeus monodon
TCATTTTTGCTCCCTTGCCTAACTGTTTGCATGTAACAGCAGCCTCCCCTACTCCGAGTAATTTCCTATCTTGAAGGAATTCCAATCAAACTGGGAAAATGCAGAGATTGAGATGAAAATGCTCTATTCTTAGATTAGAGAATCTCTATAAAGTAAATCCTCCATTTAAGGGAACCTAAGCAGTGTATCTTAGAAATATCTGACCACCATATAATAAAACAGCTTCTGATCCTCAACTTATTCATTACTGTATTTTTTAGCAGTCCAAGGCAATGATAAATAGAAAACATCTGTGTGATGAACAACTGAAACTCAATATTTTTTTTCTTTATTATCAGTCTTCACAAAAACTTAATCCTGTTTCACCTCCAATGCCTGTCAAATACAATCAACACTATCTACAATCAAAATGAACAGATGAAACCAGTGCCTCTATTTGTGTACATATCGGTAGT
>NC_051414.1:21803579-21805450 GCF_015228065.2 Penaeus monodon
TATATGTTCATTATCAAAGACTATCTTTTACCCATTATGTCCCCCCACCCTTCTGAGGGCTTACATTACACCACCTGATAGTCCTTTTGTCTTCAATGTGACCTTCCTTTCAACTGAGCCACCCCCTTTAGAATTTCAGTCTGCCACTGCAGAGGCATTAACAAGGTGACTCACTATGAAGAATAAATGTGAGGCAAGAAAAAGAGGAATTTAACAACAAAATCAAAATATACTGACATAAAAACATCTCATTACAGCCTAGAACCACAGCAACTAATGAAATACTTCAGGAAACATTAAATCATAACAAAAGAAAACCTCTGAGAGTTGTTGGAGGAAATAATAACAAAAAAGGAGGAAACAATGAATGAAAAAGTATATAATAATAACATAACAACACTGTAAAATATAACAATATAATCAGATCAAAAAGAAATACACAAAATAGAGAAACGGGAGTAAGAAATAAAAAATTAGGGAAAACTCAAAAAGGATGAATGTGGAGTATTTATGCACTACAACAAAAAAGTTATAAAATCAAATACCATAGGTGTTTACTTATGAAATAACACACAAATAATATCAATAAATAAAATTGAAGTAACTCAATATAAAACATAAGAAAAGGAACAATGTTAAGCTTTTCTCATTTATTTGATAAGGAATTATATATCTTTAAAGCAATCCAGCTACTAGCAGACCAAAATTGAAATGTATATGAAATTAAAGTCATCACCCAAAACCCTCAAATTCCAGTCAGACATCATACAGTATCATACATAATGGAAACAAAAATTCTTATCAAAGAAGTAGCAACTCTATGTAAAGCAAGACATTCTGTCCATAAAAACATACAAATTACTAAGAATGAACTGAAGTTTTAAGGGTTACAGTTAAACTTCATGTATCTTAACTAAAATAACAAGACCACCAAATCAGTGAGTTATATCTAACTAACAAACATTAAACCTCAACAACAGTCCACAATGACTGACCTCAGCATTGAACTTGTTCTTCATTTATGGTAATGGACTCTTTAACCCACTTTAGCACATCATGTAAGCATCCACATCACAAATCTATGGCACTGTGAGGATAAAGAATGCATGTGTGATGGTGCAACACTTAAATATGATTTTTTTGGTCAAGAATGCTTATATTTTAGCTGGCAACAAGGGATGTGCCACTCTACTGAATTGCCAATAGTAATTTAGTACATCCGTTTGTGTGTGAATAGATCCTAACAACAAGTAATTTTTTCTGACAGCCATTAAAAATGAAATTTTCACAAGAAGTGAATGTCTGAGGTTTGTACCTGTGAACATGATAGACAGTTTACAACTTTTAATGCTCAGTTTTTTATTAAAGTCATCAATTCATCTTATTACATAAAAGCCTCAGAAAAGTAAATTTCTTGACTGCATTTATCAGACCTAATGCAAATAGTAATCTTCAAAGGTTAAGAATTACTTGTATTAGTCATAATAATTAGTTAATCTTTAACCCCTTTGATCTGGTTCAGAGTTGTCCAGATCCAAATTAATTTCCTCTTATCTGTAAGG
Organism: Penaeus monodon; assembly: GCF_015228065.2. Taxonomy (NCBI): domain Eukaryota; kingdom Metazoa; phylum Arthropoda; class Malacostraca; order Decapoda; family Penaeidae; genus Penaeus; species Penaeus monodon. Next base: position 21,805,142 of record NC_051414.1, read on the forward strand.
CTATAGCACTGGGTCCAGCTAAATAACTGCAAGCAGAAAAAAGGGCTCACTTGTTTATTTTGTGTAAAGGGAGTGACAGACTTTCAATGTTTTTCTTTTTATTGCAAAATTTTCCCTAAAAGACAGGATATTATCTTCTTTAATAGCACACTTAACCATGACAATATCATTATTCTAAGCTGTAAATAAAGGAATTACAATAGCATACAGATATATATAATATATAAATCAAACAAAGTACATTTGCATTTTTACATAATATCTTTCAGTTGACATTTCAAAATCAATGCAATGTAATGTAATGTAACG
>NC_051414.1:21805469-21806379 GCF_015228065.2 Penaeus monodon
GGAGGTTTTGGCAGATAGGATGGGATACATCATGGTGTGCAGAGTCATCATATATGATTGCTTGAAAATCTAAATATTTTGTAAAAAGAATATCAAAACCTTTTTGAACATCAGAATGCCATATAAACAGCAAAGATGCATTTATGACAAGCTGTGAGTAAAATTACTTTGCGTCAAATAAAAGAACCTCCTTGAACTAATGTACTTCGTTTTCCATGTTCTCTAGTCTTCATTGGCCATTATTAGCTGAGGCTCACTGGCTATCAAAGAAGTGACTCCTAAAATTTTCTCATGCTAATCATGGTGCGATAACCTCCAACAAATGGCAGAGAGGAAAAAAATGGATAACAATGACTAATTACAAGAATAAACAAATATACACACATTAACAGGAGACACTTATGCTTATGCACTTTGTGAATACAATTTCTGCTTTAAGTGATGTTATGGAAATGACAAAGAGAGTACATAAAATTAAAAGATTGAAAAGGGATCAAAAAGTAATAACAACATTCACATATAAATATGTAGATGAACATGAATAGAAACATACAATGACATTTTTCTACAATTCAGAAAGAAAAAGAAATGAAAGGGAAAGAAACACAGTCATATCATCCCCTAGAGGAGGTATCTTCGTCGCTTTCTTTATTAGAAGAATATCCAGCATCGCTTTCTCCCTTGGCCCCAGAGCCTGCCACTGTCTCCTTGGCCACACTGTCTGGCTCCTCTTCCTTTCCACTCTCTAGTCCTGATGCCTTGTCATCTTCCTTCTCATCTGAGGAGTTTCCTTTGCTGCTCTTTACTTCTTCCTCGTCACTATCGTTGTCATCTTCACTTGATTCGTCCAAGTCACTATTAAAAAAGAAAAAATTATTGAAGAATTGGTGAGTTACTTTAACTGTGTACC
>NC_051414.1:21806742-21807433 GCF_015228065.2 Penaeus monodon
CTGAAGCAATTGTGACATTATCAAAATAGGTCCTACATACATGCACCTTCACCCTCAGATCAACACACTCACCTATAGCTGTCAACAGTTACTCCTGTGAAGGATCAAATGCCGTTCTACACAATTTAATATTTATATCACTACAGTAAGAATATGTAAAATTGTTACTACCTGTGCTCTTATTTGATAATGTGTCCATACCTATTACTTTTCATTGCTTTTGTGTTTGCCCTTAGTCCACTCAGAAGTGAAAGTTTTCCTCACTTTAATGTTGCCTACACACTGTCCATAGACTGGCAACTCAAAATCATTTCCCAGGCAGAGCAAAAGCTCCAAATCAGTAAAGCTGAGATGTGAGGTTAGACAAAGAGTCCTCCTCTATCACTACTGACTGGGGGTATCTGCATCATTGGATTGACTACATGATAAAACTATTTTTTGCAGAGAAACAACTGTTCATATACAGACCAAATTCTAAGCTGTGAGTAGACACCAATGCTCATATCTAGTGCCAACATGTGAGATGCTGACCAAAAATGACTCCTTGCAGACAAAATTAAAGAAAACAGAAGACAAATGAGAACCATACATACAAAAGAGGGTATTGATATGAATGATAGAATATGTAGAAGAGAGGAGAGAAAAAAGTGAGACGAGAAGAATAGACACATGAAACAAGTTTACCCTCCAT
>NC_051414.1:21807515-21808402 GCF_015228065.2 Penaeus monodon
GAGCTACTCTTCCTGCATAGCCCCTACAGTGCCTTCTGCTATTCTGTTCTTGGTGGACTCAGAGGGGAAAGTACAGGAAATATATATTTTTTCTTTTTCTCTTTCCTGCAGACCTATTCTTTGTTCTGTTTTCAAAAAGGCCATTTACAGGTACTGTTTTCTGACAGGCCACTGTTAGCCATGAAAAGCCTCTACATTTGGTAGAAAGGCTCATTTACACCATGCGACTTTTATTAGTTAGCTAGTTGAGGCAAGTCCCTACTTTTTGTAAAAAGGCACCTGACTCTTCCCTTCCTGTTGCTGCCATTTCTGAGACAGCAAGTCTTGGTGTACCAATACATATGGCCGTAAGGCACATGTTTACTATGTCTCCTCTACAAAACAAATAGTCCTGGTGTGAATCTACTTTTGGTAACAGTCCTCTCCAGACTTGGGTAGTTCATATCATGGCTCTTGTGTGGTGGGAGGTCTATGACTACTCTGAGCTGCTGCTGCCCACCTTCCTGTGTTGCAGCTGTGGCTATGAATACTTCTGGTATGTGGATTTATTCTATCTGGGCTAGAAGCCAAGTGGTATGGTACACCTCCACAGCCTTTGAGCCTAGCAGCTATCCCATCTGGCAGCCTCCCTCTGCCCAGCTACAAAGAGCGCTGAGTGCTCACTTGTTTGCTGCAACAGTTCATCAGCAAGCACTAACCTTCTGACTGTTGCTGTTTAAAATCTCAAGCATGACATATCTTACCCATATTTCTCTGTTTCTTGACAAGATTAAAAGGAGTGGTACTCTCTCTTCCTATGAGGCTAAGCCCACCTCACTCTGGGTTGCACAGGTAGATTTCTCATTCAACTGTATTTACATAACAGTATTGTTTAACCCAATGCAGCT
>NC_051414.1:21808792-21809135 GCF_015228065.2 Penaeus monodon
ACAAACAGCAAATAATATAAAAATCAGTAAACTTGTTTAACATCCAAGAAATACTTACTCTAAAAATCTGCCTTTCTTAGGTTTGGCAACTGGTTTTGCTTCTTCTGAGGAACTTCTTTTCTGGGAGCCTGAGGTGCTTCCTGATTCCTTGGAAAAAGCTGAAAATAAAAATACATTTCAGAAATAGTATCACCAACTCTTCAGAAGAAAGAGCAATTCATTTATCAATTATATTTTGCATAGAATAATTTTTGAGTGATATGCTATACTATATATAAAGTATATGCATGTAGACATTCTATTCATCTAATGTTCCTTTCCACATAACCTTAAATATTTCTTT
>NC_051414.1:21809465-21810258 GCF_015228065.2 Penaeus monodon
TGTTACGTGCTCCCAGTGGCAATGGATCAACAACTCAAAACCGTCTTTGTGGAAATAACACTAATTAATTAACTAATGACTTTACAGACCACAACTTTAACATTATCTAAATTACCAGACACTTACCTTTGTCTAATGAATCATATAAATTTTTTTCCCGAACTTCTCTCTGCTGGTAATATGACTCATCCTGGAAAATGTGTTTGGGAGTTTCTTTCAACTTTTCAAATTTTTGGCGTTTACGTTCCTGCATCTCTCGTTCTCTTTCTGATTTCTTGCTGATGAATTCCTTTAACCTGTGAAAATGGTAATAATTAGTAAAATGAAATGCAGTATCTATGACAGCCTGGTCCATAAATCTAAGGTGATTGCTTCAGAATATCATCTGGAAACTTTATACATCTTGTATCATATAATTTTTGTGGCTATAGGTCCAGAAACCATATACATCAGTATTTTCCTAGCAATATATCACTTTCATCTTGTTAATAAAATAATTGAATATCATGTAACTATCCCTGCTTATGAAATATGTAAATATGTCTTCATCCTAATTACAAAAGCTGGCAAATTTGTAATCAATACACTTATATGTTTTAATTTTTTTCTACAATTACTTTGTCCAATCTATTGATACAAAACAAAATATTTCTACCTCTTTTCCTCATTTATATCTCTCAAGCGCCGACCACTGAGATCCCGACATGCCTCACGGTTGGTTGTCTTCTCAATTTGAGCACCTGTAATCATTTTAAGGATTAAGTTAAGAAGGTAATCAGGTTTACACAATATG
>NC_051414.1:21810414-21810749 GCF_015228065.2 Penaeus monodon
TTAGGTAAAGAGGGGGATTAATTACTCAATTATTAAATGTGCTACATCAAAAGTTATACAGCACTTTAGCACAATACAATACTGAAAAGGGTGAGTGGCATGGGTAAGTAAATGGGGGTAAGGCAGGGAAAAGGGGGTAAGGGGGGGGTTTATGTGTGACTACATAAAATGGAAGATACAGCTATGCATATACTAGAGCAGTGGCTTTAGGTATATTTTATGTTTCATCTTAATGTGAAATGAAATGAAACAATAAATGGGTGATAAGGGAAAAATGGGTGTCAAAGAAGTAGAAGAGGAAGAATTTGGGGAATGCGACAAGGGATCAGGGAGAA
>NC_051414.1:21812302-21812619 GCF_015228065.2 Penaeus monodon
CATACATGTGAATTAAAACATCAATGAGTGGTGTGCTACTGATGGTTAGAAGGTTCAGTGCAAACTTATGTGCAAAGCTCTTTCCACATAGCTGATATGCTATAAAGATGTGGAACAACCTACAACTTATTTATCAAACTTAACACTTAGCAGCTAATGAAAGACATTTACCTATTGCCCTCAGCATAGAACCAAAGCCTCCCTTGCCACCAGGAAGCCTTAGTGTTGCTGTGACAGTTTCATCCTCCAATATTACTGAGGATGAGGAGAGGATTTGGCCTTTGGATTGCAGGACAACATCTTGGATCTCCCCCTGT
>NC_051414.1:21812652-21813264 GCF_015228065.2 Penaeus monodon
AGGTATTAAACTGTAAACTGAAATTATTCCCTCTAATTAAAAGGCACTTCTAGGAAGTAAATCTTATAAACTTCTATTAATACAAGGTATTTCTTCCTGATAAAAGTGGGGAGAAAATAAAAGAAATTGTGCATTCACTTATTACAAGACATTTTTACACATATTTGCTAATCTGTTGGAAATCTCACTCTAATAATCTATAAAAGATTTTCCATAAAAGTTTCCGTGTAATAAAATTTGAATGAAAAAGAAGAAAAAACTCTTACCTCTCTTCCCACAAGAGCTTCAAAAATATCAGCTCCTGTCATACATTTGCTTTCCAAACACCATGTTCTTCGAAATCCTGACACATGGGAAACCAGCAGAACCATTGTTGCACACTGGTCAAACAAGCTGAAAGGTTTTTAGAAATATTTAACTATATCTTCTTGTTTTGCTGCAAGCTTTGCAACATTTTCTGTCTCAACATACAAATATTTAAATCTTTCTTAACCGCTCTGGGTAATTACATGATCCATTGTCAGTAAGTAGGAAATACTCAAAGGAAAGTGTATGTTCACGAGTATCTAGTGTGGATGTTGTTCACTTTATTCAATTGACCGCTTGGATCTG
>NC_051414.1:21813797-21815370 GCF_015228065.2 Penaeus monodon
CATGAACTGATGGTTACTTTGCTTTGTATAGAATTACACAAGCAACATTTTTTGCAGCCTGGCAGCAAAAAATACCTAAGAGAGTTGAATATCCATGGGTAATTTGGAAATCACCATACCTTAGCGCCGTGGTTATTGTTCCAGCACCGGATCTCATCACATTGTGGCTATTCGTCCAGCATGCACACTTTCGCGCTTGCGCAATCATCAAAACAAACATTGTCGCCATATTTTGTCTTAGTCGCCGTTGATGGGGGATAACAATGGATTCCTTCAGAGTTGGGAAGGAATTTACAGGTTTTGCTGTCGTGGAAAAAAGTTTGACGGAGTTGCAAGAGAGCACTTTCGCACAGTTTTATGTGAAAAATTTGAGGACTGTAGCCGCAGTTTAAGCCAATGAAAGACCACATTTTAGACTTTTCTGGGGAATCATGCCCTCGAGTTCCCTGTCTCCTCTCTGCTATCACCCTCTATCTATCTCTATTTATTTTTGACACGAGGACCTCTGAAAACAAACAAATTTGCCGAATAATGGCAAGCTGGAGATTTTCAATTAAAAGGCAAACAAAAATTGCATCTTGCAATATTGCCAGAAAAATAGCTCTACAGGATAGGTGTCTGACAGAATGTGCCGGAAAAATATCCCAACAGGCACGAGATACGACAACGAAACTCTCGTGTAATTGTTAGACACAATTATCGCATGAGCGCAAGCGCGAGAGTGTGTTCTTGTGCGAAAGGATTCTCTTGCAATTCGGCCAAACTCTTTTACACGGCAGCAAAACTTGCAAATTCATTCCCAACTTTAAAACAATTCTTTGTTATCCACCATCAACGGCGAGTAAGACAAAAAAAGAGTGTGTTCGTGCGCAAAGCATGCATGCCGGACGAATAGCCACAAGTGATGAGATCGGAACAATAACCACGGCGTACCTTAAAAGGATGCTTGTCAAAGGGAACTACCTTGATCTGACTTTCAAGGTTAAAAGGATTAATTTGCATTCGACTATTTACTCTAGCATCATAAACATAATTTTTCCAATAAATATGACTTCCTGCTCATCTTTCACAATCTCTCTAAGTCCTTAATAAAAACCAAATTCATTTTTCCCCAAAATAGGAAAACAACATTAACCTTCTCTCCAGATAGCTATCAAAATAATCCCTAATATCTACTTCTTCCACAACCATATTAAGCTGTAATCCTTCCTTAAGTCAAGCAGCTATAACTAAATGCAAACAAAGCCCAACACAGCACGACATACCGTCCAAACGAGGAGAAAATCCTAAACACGACTCACAGGAAGCACGACTTTCTCAAACGTTTTGTTTACTTTCCGCGTGGGCGAGACAGAAAACGTTTTCCGTCAGAGCGTACACTCCGTTATTTTAGAGATTTCTGGTACCCTTGCTGATTCTACATTTTCTTTCCCTTTTCTGTCGACAAATAGTCGTTTACTACTTAGAACACGCTCAGAAAATTGCACTGGTTTCTTTATCGCCTAATAGTTATCTATGCGAAAATATGCAACGTCCCCTCGTCTCCACAGTGTCTCTTTCCACCTAACACAGG
>NC_051414.1:21816345-21816542 GCF_015228065.2 Penaeus monodon
AAACAACTTAATATTTTTTATATTTTAAAAAGTATATTTTATTATAAAATTAAAAATATAAAATAATTATATGTTATATTTATTTTTATTAACATTCTTAAAAAATTTTAAAATTTATTTTTTTTATTCATTTGAAAATTAAAATATAAAATTTTTTTCCCAAACATAAATTTTTCTTTCACCAAACAAACCCAAGG
>NC_051414.1:21819376-21819957 GCF_015228065.2 Penaeus monodon
ACAGGGAACTCGAGGGCATGTTTCCCCCGGGAAAAGTCAAAAAATAGGGTCTTTCATTGGTTAAAAACTGCGGCTACAGCCCTCGAATTTTTTCCTTTTAAAAACTTTTGTGAAATTTGCCCCTCTTGCAACTCCCCTCAAACTTTTTTTCCACAACCCCCAAAATTGAAAATTCTTTCCCAACTTTGAATGAATCCATTTTTAAAATCCCCCTTTCAAGGGGAAACCTAAACAAAATATGGTTACAATGTTTTTTTTTTGATGATTGCGCAAGCGCGAAAGTGTGCATGCTGGACGAATAGGCACAAAGTGAGAGATCCCGGGGCTTGGGAAAAATAACCCACGGCCCTAAGGGATGGTGTTTCCAAAATTTCCCCTGGATATTCAAATCTCTTAGGAATTTTTTTTTGCCAGGCTTTTCCCCAAAAAAAAGTTTTCTTGTTTTTTTTTTTAATTCTATTTCAAAACAGGAAGGGGGAATTTTTATGAAATTTGAGCCAATTTTTCGCCTACAATCCGATGATGTTAAAAAAAACAGTTCATGAAAAATTTTTGGCCCTAAGGGGGAAAATTGGAACCCC
>NC_051414.1:21820089-21820195 GCF_015228065.2 Penaeus monodon
CTTTTTCTAGCCCACTGTGAATGGTGGCACAGGGGTTTTTTAAAAAAATTTTTGTATATCATAATTTGGTTAAAGATAAAAAAAAAATTTATTTTAAAATTTAAAA
>NC_051414.1:21820573-21820638 GCF_015228065.2 Penaeus monodon
ACATGTTATTTGGGGGATTTTGTATATACATACATTTCATCATAGTGGGGGTTGTGGTGTGTTAT
>NC_051414.1:21827583-21827999 GCF_015228065.2 Penaeus monodon
TATGTATGTATTGTCTTGCATGGTACCACTGGTTTATATTTATAATTGTCAATATGTATATTTGAAGTATGTGTATAAATTTGTCCATCAGTTTATTTTCATTTGATATCATGTGTCTTAAAAAAATTAAATGAAAGAAATCATTAATGTTTCGTTTAAACGTGTTCATCGATGTAGTGAATTGTTTCAAGAGAAACTAATGCATTTATTTAGATATTAACGAAACACTTTTTCCAAATCCGTAATTGATAGAGGAGGATGTACAACATTTAACTGGATGTTAGTCAACCATGAGATGCAAAAAACACCCGTTTTTAACTAAATCGAAGAACAGTTATTTTGGGCGCTCTTCTTTATTTGTTATTTAATCTTCTAATATTTCTTTTGTGACTTCATCTTGCACAACTTCTTGTGAA
>NC_051414.1:21828116-21828892 GCF_015228065.2 Penaeus monodon
CAAGAGACTGAAGACATCGATGCGACGATGAGAGACGCAGAAGAAAGAAACATTAGATTGGAAAGATTATCACAAAATACTATCAGCAGGAGATAATGTAGAGACGTGGGCTGAAACTATGCGAAAGGAGTAGAAGAGAGCGAGACCGAATTTGTGATAGAAATTATTGTGAGATGAAATAACACATAATATATTATCAAATTCCGTACACACAAAATCTTCGAGGTAAATAGAGACCTCTCCGAAATTTCATGCGATAACGGTAAAATGAGCGTGACTGAATTTTGAAGAAACTTATTGTGTGATTAATAATAGTATCGAACATGAACGCAATGATTAATAATTCTTTCCGGATATGTAATTTAGTTTGACATTTTTGTCTTTTCATTTCTTCGTGTATATTGGTTCATTGTCTTTCTTCTCTATCAGTGATTTTGTGCCTAAGATAGCGTTTGAAACTGAATATGTTCTTAGAGCTCAACTTCCTAATGAACCGTAACTTTCTTTCCCGGATCATCTGCACGTTTCGAAATGGTATTCGTTAAGATCTCCGGCGATCAAATTTAGATCAAGAAAAAAAAAATATCATGAGCTTATGGATTCCCATTAGTGACAATTTCCCGTAAAAATGCAGGAACAGACGCTGAAATGCGATTATTCATAATAGATTTTATCATGGCTAATGTAGCGGCACGGAAGCTCACAAGCCCTAAAACATTTTTCTTTCGTAGGCTACTGTATCACTGAGCGCTGCAATATCAATATTTTTTTCCTTC
>NC_051414.1:21829342-21830230 GCF_015228065.2 Penaeus monodon
CGGCAACTACTGATTTGGAGCAGACTGTGTCCATAATGCCGCAATGAGAGATCAAAGCATCGTCGACAACAATAAATAATTCCAACTAGTCCCTTGAAAGAAAAAGGAAAGGGAAACTTGTGAGGGTTAATAACTACTCCGGTCCAAAGATGACGCTACTTGTTCTGAAAACTGATGCCATTTGCCGAGCCGTCTCGGGAATCTGAGATGCCTCAGGAGGGCTGAAGGGAGGCAAGAGAAGTATTAAAAGTCAAAACTGCATGGAACTCAAACATTTGTCTATGGGTCCATGTGAGTTAGAGATCTTAACTATGTGGATGGAACATTTATATGTACTGTATTAATTTGGTCGCTGCGCCAATTAGCTTTAACCATATAAAGGAAAGTCAGCGTTTCTCTTTACTGTGTTATAGAATAGAGTAATTCTGTTTGTGTGAAATAATATAAGACGTAGCTTCTCACTAAAACCTGCTATGTAGCACGTAGCACATCTGTTATGAGAACAAGCAGTGTCATCTGCCTGGCAAATAAGTCCCCCGGAAGAATGATAATTTTTACGTTCGAATTCACCCAAAACTAACCTATTCGTGGGGTGAAAGCAAAATAAAAACATATAGATAATAAAGAGATATTTCTGTCTTTCATGTTTTCACTGGGTCTTCTCCCTCCCCCCTTTATTTTCGGCCACATTCTTTTCAGATATGTGTAGGAAGCGAGAAGAGGGGACCGTTTCTATAATTATGTCCTCAGGGACCAGCGTTGAGATTGGCACAGAAATATTTCGGTTTTCCCAAAAAATTCTCCTCCAAATACTTAATATTTCATATGTTGTTTTTTAAATCAAGCTTTCAACTCCTGCTACCCTGACTGACAGCTGGAGAGGGCGCG
>NC_051414.1:21830281-21830781 GCF_015228065.2 Penaeus monodon
CATTCCGTAGTTTCCGTAGCTTTACTTCTTCGTTTTTAATTTCCTGCTATATCTTAGTCCTGCCAATTAAAGTCCTGGTCATCCTCTCTGATTACGTCAGTACTTAGGAATAATGAATGTTAGTACTGTCAACGATAGATTTTGTTCAGAGAAATGAAATCCAAGTACAATACCCGTGATTACTGCGCATGACTTAAAAGAAATACTTATATCATTCTTCCTACAGTGATACTGAAAGAACAAAACGACCTGTGAAGTTTAAATGAACTGTCCCACCAATTGCGGACAGACTGGCAACAATGTATAAAATCTTGGCCACGTCAGGGTGGTAAATAACGTAAAAGGGTCTCCAGGGAATTGTTTGTACCTAGAAATACATCCCCTTGTATAGGTGATGAGCGGAATACATATCTGCCAACATTGTTGCGACTGACAAGTATATCAAACTATATGTCCTAAATATAGAAAAGTGATATGACAGCGAGGGAAATACACGCGCT
>NC_051414.1:21830899-21831301 GCF_015228065.2 Penaeus monodon
TATTATTTTCTTATGTCATGCCATCACTTCGCACAACGCACCGAAATCTATTATGTGCTGCGAGTATCACTTCTTTATGTTACTTGTACCGGACTGCCACGTGAATAACACCATATGGTACAAAACACATTATAGAATAAATAGGATAACCGTGAATGCAAAAAGTATAGCGATAAGAACACGAAAATGTTTTCTGTTGCCATGTGCTGAGCAGGGGTGAAGGGCTGGGTCAGCAATCACGGCCCTCATGCCTAGACGGGGACTAACTGCTGTCACATGTTCCTCTGATATTCGTTGGAAACCTTTAGATCTTCAAGAACAGAACAAACAGGTTAATCAATGAATAAACGTGAATAACTGGATGAAGACAAATGGATATGTTCCTAGATTACAAATTGCATA
>NC_051414.1:21831368-21831927 GCF_015228065.2 Penaeus monodon
TTTACAAATAATTATCGATGTTTCTCACGTCTCAAGTTCAGAAGACATGGAGTACTAAAAGATTCCTAGTAGAGGAAATAAGATATGCAACACGTATATGCATTCCTTACATCATAACGCTAATGATAATAGTTGTTCGGGCTCATGAACGTTATTTTTCTCGAATTACACATGATACGATTTGAAATTTACTCGTTTAACTCAAACATAATGCCTTATAAACCAGGATTCAGTTTTAGATAAATGCGTTTAGGTATACGTTATAAATATTACGGGCAAAATGAATATAAAAATTTCAGCGACAATATGTTAACCCGTGATTAAGTTTAGGAAACAATTATATTCCATTTTTACGACTTGATTTTTAAATACTTCATTAAGAGCCATTCAAAGTTCCAGTTCCGCAATTATCGAAATTCTTTCATCCTCATCTCACAGTCAGACGTGGAAGCGGATGACGAAATTCTTTCATCCTCATCTGACAGTCAGACGTGGAAGCGGATGACGAATAATTAAACAAGTAAATATTAACCGAAGAAAATAATTTAAATATTAATAT
>NC_051414.1:21832512-21832763 GCF_015228065.2 Penaeus monodon
CATATAGGCCATAATCGTGGAAGCAGTTCTCTTTTCACGGTTGACGAGGTGAAAGGAATAACAATGAGTCTTCCTTGAGAGGCTGCAGGTTCCTCGCAAACAGGAAGTGGCTTTCTTGTTTTACTTGCCTGGCGACTTGACAAAAACAATGGAACTGCGAGAAATACTTTGTTTTCCCTTCTGCTATTTGAAACGAAGTCAGTCTCTTAAGTTCAGAAAAAAGAAAGACTTTAAAGATCTCTCTCACTGAT
>NC_051414.1:21832823-21833638 GCF_015228065.2 Penaeus monodon
TACGGTTAAGATGCGTCGCTTCTGAATAGTTTGCTCAGTCAGCGTACAGAACCAGCTTCACTCTTTTAATTATCCCTGCCCTAATCCTTCTTCTCTTTCACTAATCCCGACGATTCCTTATTCCGGCATTTTCCGAGAGCCCCCTGGTGAGAGGATTGGAGTGACACGCCTAATAAAGCTAGGATAATAAACCAAAACTGTCAGTCAAAAAAGAGGAAATTCATAGTTCAGAGAGATGAAGGTGGAAGCTCCGGTCCCTTCCTCTCACGCTCTCCTTCCTGACACAATCCTTGATTATTCGAAAGACTTTTCTGGATACAAGGGGAAACCACCCTTCACCGAGGGTACCCTAGAGGGCGCCAAGCTGTCAATCCCCTGTCAGAGCGAGACAACCGCAAGGGGACCTGACGCTCCTTGATCCCTTCTGTCGAGCCGGGTTGCAGATGTCACCTTGCTTTCCCAACACCAAATCTCGCTTTTTCCCCCCTTTTTCCCCTACTTCTTTGTTTTCTCTCTCGATCCGCTTTAGTCTGCCAATCCTCAAATTTATGTCTCTCATGTTAGGCCAAACTTTGTCTCGTTTTCACTAACTGTCATTTTTCTTTCTCTCGGCACTTAATCCCCTCTGTCTCCTCCCTTTCGCTCTCGCATTTTCTCCTTTTGGTACAAGTTCTTTGGATTCAGAATTATGATCAGATTCCACATCGTTTAGCTTATGGGGGAAGAGAGAAAGGCGGAGACAGACGCAAAAATACATGGACACACTATATATATGTAGAGAGAGAGAGAGGGGATGGAGGAGCAATGTATATACA
>NC_051414.1:21834132-21834481 GCF_015228065.2 Penaeus monodon
AAACACACTGAACTTCTATGATCGGTGTCTGTGTAAAGGTTATCACGTGCAATGGCAACGACTGCTGAGAGCCTCGGCCGATTCATGAAATAAAATAGAACTAAAATGCTTATATGAGGGAAGGCAAAACAGCAATTACTCCAAGTGTGACGCAAGTGTTACGCAAGGACTGCAAAAACACCTCGTAAGTGACTCGACTTAGCTAAGTGGGACTCGAGATTTGTGAATGACTGCACAAGACTCTTGAGGAAGACAGCCCTCTCAGTTTACATTCACACACACAAAAATAGAACAAAACAATATGAATGGCTAATCTCAACCATCGAGGAAGACGACCTTAGTTTGTATT
>NC_051414.1:21834579-21834783 GCF_015228065.2 Penaeus monodon
AAAGAAGGACTCCTCAGGAGCCTCGAGGAAGCCGAACTCGGCATTTATTCGCACGCAGGCACAAAGCAGTAACGTAAACGTGGATGAGACGTCACGGGATCTTGAGGAAGATTTCAGTCTATATTCCATATACATAAAGCAAAAAAAAGGAAAGAAACAAAGCGATAATGACTGCTTGGACCCTCGAGGAAGATGGTCGTAGGT
>NC_051414.1:21834812-21835355 GCF_015228065.2 Penaeus monodon
CATCAGTGGTTGCATAGAGTTCTCGAGGAGGACGTCCCCAGTCCTTATTCGCTCACAGGCGTAAACCAGAAGAGGCCCAACTGAATCCCGAATCAGCGGCGCCTCTCAGAGCGTCAAACGGCGACTCGAGCGGAGGACGTGTTTTCTGTCTCGAAACGATCGATGCCTCGTCAGCGTCGCCGCGAGCAGGGGCTGCCCTCCCTCGCCACGGCGCAAGTCGGCCGCCGAGTGTCCGGCCGGCGTCGCAGAAAGGGGCACACGCGGGTGTCCTTCCCTGAGCCGCCGCTGCCTGCTCGGTCGCAACAAAGGGATCTGATAAATGCCTCGACTTAAAGACCCAATGGCTGATAAATGGGATTTTGAGCAGTTTTTGTTGTTCTTTTTGATGGGAGGTGGCGCGGAACTCTGTCCAGTTGGGATGATCTCCGTCAGACAGACTAAAACCCGGGAAAGACAGGCCTATGGGATTTTCATATTTTAGGATATTGGATAATTTTCCAATCAGAAATCTTTAGAATTAACAAGATGAAGGATCACATCTCT
>NC_051414.1:21836257-21836366 GCF_015228065.2 Penaeus monodon
AAAGATATTAACATGTTGATATTAATATTAGCAGAATATTATAAAGCAGTCCATATCAAAGAAAATTATATTTTCAAAAACATAAGTATGTATGTATCTATCTATATGT
>NC_051414.1:21836428-21837004 GCF_015228065.2 Penaeus monodon
TTCTTGAGCTCAGTCCATATTTTAATTTCATTGTTTCTGCTCGCGGTCATTCTCAAAGGTCGGGTCAACGCCCGACCCACTGACATCTCTTTCTTTTCCCAAGGTCATCCTCGAGAGTCCAGGCCACTTATCGAGCATATTCTCGTTGCTCATATCCAGTCAGAAGCAAGGAACAAGTTCCGCCCACCCGGGATGACCCACGCCTCTTGACCTCCCTCTGGCAACTCCCTGGCAACTCTAGAGACGCATATTTTCCATCTCCCTTTGTTGCCTTTTCGTCTTCACCTGACACGCCTGCGATCTTGCCTGTCTTGTTGCGTTGATCACATTTATATATTGTAATTTTAATGTATTTTTTCTAAGTCCTGTGTTATTCTTTTTATTCTTTTGTACGCATGTCCTTTTCTTTTATATCTTGACATATCGAATTGTAGTAAATTATTATTCAGCAGGTATCTTCATCTTGACATTACCATTGCCTTGTGTCTACCGTTTTCAATGTAGACACGTTTAGTATACCATCAAGGATACACGTATACATAAAGAAAACATATAAAGTTTGTATTATGGCGTGTG
>NC_051414.1:21837085-21837505 GCF_015228065.2 Penaeus monodon
TGGCTTATACCGGTGCAGAAGTGAAGACCGCAACACAAGAGCAAATTCAGTTCACGTTTAAAGGAGCAAAGGCCATAAACAGAGACAATTTTCCTATACTTCAAATGTTTCGCTCTGTGAGGATCGAAGCCCCAAGTCCTGGTACCTGTTACTTTCCCCAGAATCTGATTTTCCATAGAAAGGAATTCTATTTGTGAAGGGAAGTGTTGGTAACGGTGAGCGGAACGTTGTGTTTGCGCTGGCCGGAGTGTTGGTACCTCTGGATGTGTTGCAAAAGGATCGGGCTCCAGCAGTCAGTCTTGCTTGTGCTGTCGTAGAGAACGGTGTACCGCCGCGTCGCCCGAGCCGTCTGAGTGATCTGGGCGCTGGACTGTTTGTCATTGGCCGATGAGTATTCATAGAGGCAGGTATATAAAGAGT
>NC_051414.1:21838490-21839299 GCF_015228065.2 Penaeus monodon
TATGGAGAGCTCAATGTATGCGTTGATTTATTATTGCTCAACACAGGTAAATGTGTTCTAGATTCGAGAGAATAAGTGGCCCTCCTATAAAACGAAAGCCATCAGCCAAGCCAGGGGATTTGCCGCCCGCCCACTGACCTTGTTCATTCGTGACCTAACCATGCAAAGGCGCGCGCTGTGACCTCTTGACCTTTTCGGAACACATACAGATAGATATCCGTAAGCAGGAAAATGTGTGAGCTACTTAAAACTGCCTCGTTCTTCGTTCACATCCGTTGGTGAGTTTATGATCTTTATCTTTAAGTTCATTCTATCTTTGACTCCATCCTTGGCGTTATTTTATTCTATCTCAAGCTTTAGCTCTATTTCATCTATCATTTATATTTGTCTTTATTTATGCCATACCTAGATAGGATTTTAAAATGCAGATTATATCTTTAATTAGCATATCAACCTTTAGCTTGTTTTGTAGGCATTCTGCATGTGCCCCTACTTACAGTCGCTCATTGACTTTGATGCGCAAATGCTGCAACTTATGCAACATTCACGCATTACAAAATTTTGGCCCAGATGCCCGATGCCTTCCTTTCAGAACTTCTTTTTGAATCTTCGCCCGAACCCTAAGGCTTTCGCTTGGTTTAGTTTCGATCATATTAGAAAACTTTTTCTCAAAAACAAAACTTTGATATTTTGACCTTAACCTCTTTAAGGTCACTTTTGGTAAAATCGAAAGTTTCTTCGCCTTCGGCCTGCCTGTCAGGTCTGACTCAAAGTTTGTTCGCTTTATTACGGGGATGCAAATTATATCA
>NC_051414.1:21846075-21846364 GCF_015228065.2 Penaeus monodon
TGTAGTTGTATGCAGGAGTTAATTTATATAGTAAAGTCAAACTGAGATGAAAAGTTTACTTAGAAAAATTAAATGGGTTTTCTGTAGTCTTAAAAGGAGATTTTTGTAAGTCAGACAAAAGCTGTTTTGAAGGAGATGACGGCCTTAGTCCAAGCGTGAGGGAAGTTTCTCATAAAAGGAGAGTCAGGTTTTCCTGTTTATTAAAAAGTTTTACTTGTACTTTTTATGTTCATATTTTGGGTACAAGGATTTGGAATTACATTAATGCACTACCAAAATCAAAATGTTG
>NC_051414.1:21846651-21847998 GCF_015228065.2 Penaeus monodon
TTACACAAATATAGAATGTATAATGCGAACATTTCTTCCAGTAAATTCGAATACATGGGGCAATCTCTAACTTGTCAGCGCATTCTGTACACCCATGTCACATCGCGGGAGTTCTTACACCTCACTGGTCCAAGTCGTATGGTGACCATTCAAGAATTGAGCTTAGTGCCACATGTTTATTGCGTCGCCTGTACCAAAGCCTTTTGTGTAGTCAATGACCTTTCCTTCAATTTAGGCTGAATAAAGAGCGATACATGGAAATCATAGCGTAGTGTGAGCGCATCCATGATATTTGTCTTTGAAAATTAACTTCGTAGCTCATTCTGAAAGAACGTCAGGGATTTCCAATGTTCTCTTGAATCCCAAATGCACGACCATCATTATTTCTCAGTGGTATGATTTGGGCTGAGAACACGACCCTGAGGAGTATTAGAATTTAAACAGCAAAGGGGCTACCTTGCTCGAAAGACAGAGGCTGAATTTACAAAGTATGTAAATTACTCACAAAGATTCCTTTGTTCAGAATATCGAATAATGAGATCTGCTTCTTGAACTGGATGCGATAATTTTTTTTTTTTTTACCAGACTATTCTGTCAGGATACGAGGTTAGCGAGAAGCCTGAAATTCTTTAGTTTAGGGTTTATCAGTTTTATGGTTGGAAATGAAGGTGATAATCTAGAAGTTGGGGGTAGGATACATTAAGCCATAATGACAAAATATAAATATATCGGATCGTTACATAATAGTTGGCACAAGTCGAGGAATAAAGTAGAATTGCATATTATGCCATTTATACCTTAGACGCCATTAACTTGCATCGGTAGAGCGCAATTGTTTCAATTTGAATATTTCAGTAAGGTGGTAGCGACCGACAGAGCAAAAATAATTTTTTAATTGCTAATTATTGTGTCACTACATCTTTATGATCTGAATGAAGATAAAGGATACGGAGCATTTAATTCAATTGGTTTGTTTTGTGATCGATGCCTTGTAAAATTATACCTCATGCTTACCACATATTTGAATCGATAATTCCCTGGGCTGTCTTATAACATTATGAAAATTAATTCTGTTCTGTTTTCTTTAATTCGTTGATGCTTAATGATATGGTTGTTCATCAACGTTCGTGCATTACTTTACCTTCCTCTTGTTTAAGAAAGAATTCACTTGCCTACTTTCGCATTTTACTCTATGGGGTCATTTACCCACTTTGGGATGATTTCTGTGGTAAAGCAGAAAATATGAAGCAGTGACAGAATTCTTTGTATCTTGTAAAACCATATTACTTGTAAAACCATGCGATCCTTTTTTTACATATGTGTTACAATCCACAGCATAGTACAAGC
>NC_051414.1:21848489-21848825 GCF_015228065.2 Penaeus monodon
GTATAATGAAACACGGGTGAAAATACCGTAGATTTTACAAACCTGAAGGTAATGCCTGCGTACTGAAGGTGTGCCATTACTACCAATTACGTCCTCTGTATTTATCTATTTATCTACTGATTCATAATTATATCAATCTCACAGTCTTGATGCGATGTAATGACAGATTTTTGCCCTAGGAAACGAGGTTACTCTCCGGATCCATCAATACTAACACAACCATCCACTTAGTCTCCGAACGCGATAATTCATGGAGCTGATTAAAAGTATCTGCTTATTGAGTTACTGCTTCGGCTCACCTTGCGAGTGCGACCATAAGCTCATGGAATATGGTGG
>NC_051414.1:21849232-21849342 GCF_015228065.2 Penaeus monodon
TAATCTGAATGAGAAGATTTTAATTCGATTTAAATCAGTGCCAAAAACTAATAACTATCTTGAACTGATAGCTAATGATAACAAACAAATGAGATAACTTACGCGTTTGT
>NC_051414.1:21849901-21850735 GCF_015228065.2 Penaeus monodon
ATCGTAGTGAATATACTTACAAGGTTTATAAAAAAGAGAACAATGTAAGATAGAGTGTTGCAATGTGACATTTCTATGAATGTTAAAATGATGCAGAAAGCAGGGAAGAATAATAGGGATAACAAAACCTATTAAAAATAAACAAAGATGATTAAAACCACGACACATTATCAATACTATAGACTGTTCAATGTGACTCATTCTATGCAAGTAACATGCTTGGTTATATAAGCCAGGAATACATCGTAAACAAACTTATTAGTGAAAAATAGCACATTCTATTATTCTCTTTTTAGTGTTAATCCTTAATACTGTACAGGCGTTTTATCAAAAACAAATGCAGACACATGTATAGAGTCGTTCAATTGTTTCGTTATCTCTATTATCTATATGCATAATTTTGTTTCATCACTATTGTTATTACCTAAGCAGACAACTCTCATTTGAGAAAAAAATAAGGGAAATAAACAAAAACTATTAAGGACCATAGAGGATAAACAACGACCTGGTTAAGTAAAAGTCTAGCTAAATTAAACAATAGAAAATTATAAAAATAAAAGAAAATTATTTCATATTCAACACTTGGAGGTTGTTTGCTAGAATGAAGGTTAGTGAAAATTTACTGTTAATGTGAAAAAGAGATGCGGTCGCAAATCATGTTGTTATTGTTGCTGTATTCATGATGGAATAAATCAGGCAATCCTGATTACAAAGGAAGCTTTCCTTTCTGATAAGCTCGTTAAGCATGAATGATAACACATATCGACGTGAAAATTCCGAATAAGAAAGTCTCATATAACAATCTGAAGTGAGGATCCACTGTGGAGAATTAAT
>NC_051414.1:21850766-21850893 GCF_015228065.2 Penaeus monodon
TTACATTGAAGAACACTTCATAGTAGGCTGAATAAATCACTAAGATCAAAGGTACACTGGTTTCGAAATAACAAAAAAAAAGATGCAATTTTGCAGCTGAGAAAGAGAAGCTTAACAGTAAATTTGT
>NC_051414.1:21850918-21851281 GCF_015228065.2 Penaeus monodon
TATTATGACACGTCATCATCTTAAAAGATTCACGATATCAGGGTTGTAAGAACTTCAGACTCTCCAAACATCCATACTTTAAGTTTTGTTTAGATTTTAACTTCTTACGCTAAAACTTTTGTGTTTAGGTTAAATTTTAACTTTTATATTAAAAGAAGAGATAGAGAGAGAGAAAAAAAAATAGGTAGAGAATCGTTTGCAATGACAATGAGTTCGTTTTCTACCTTTCGTAAAGTATAACAGAAATTTCGGTTTTCATTTTAGAAGTAGAGCGCGGAGAGTGAAAACTTAAATCGGCTTAGTTGATTAGGGAGGACAAAGGGCTTTTCAAAAAGAGTATCAGTAATGGAGGTAATGATACCT
>NC_051414.1:21851433-21851587 GCF_015228065.2 Penaeus monodon
TTACATGTACGTTACCACTTTTGTTCACTGCATGTTTCTCATTGATCATCATCTCTAAACCAATATGTTTAACTTGAGAAGCGAAATAGAAAAAGCAAGAAAACGGTTAATGGGAATCAATTAAGACAATAGACCAGATGAATTGGCTAATTCT
>NC_051414.1:21851620-21852289 GCF_015228065.2 Penaeus monodon
GTCAGAGAAGGAAGGTAATTTGCATATAGAATCTGAAGCCTCAGTGATATTCCACATTATATTTTTTAGCCGTGCAAGAGGAAAAGACTAGATTGTTGCAAAGGATTCTGTTAATGTTGCTGGTTCCATAACGGAATAAATCAAGCAGTTCGCAAACAGAGAATGTTTTTTGCGTTGCGATAAATTTCGTAAAGCATGCATGCGGAGATTTTATTGCGAAAATCGGGAGTTTGATGTAACATTTAGTGGTAAGGATTCGATATGTACAAGCGAACAAAAAATTATCATTGTGTAGTTGAAGAATGTAAATGCAGTTTTTGATAAGCTTATTTGTGTTATTATTAGATGATAACGAAATATCGGGAAAAAAAATCCACAGCTGAAATAGATAACGGACATGTTGCTGAAAAAAAAAGTTTGTTAGAAGACACACAAACACTGTCATATGACATCAGTGTTATATGACATCAAGGTCACATAAATCTAAAAAACAAACAAACAAACTCTTTCAACTCTGTTTTGGTTTAACTTCATGCACTAAACTTTTGCGTTTTGGCTCACTTTCATCCTCGAAACTTTTGTAGTCAGAAGCAAAAAATTGGACCATCGTTTGCGAAGATGATGAATTCCCCTTTTGTTTACCACAAAGGATGCCAAACATAACGAAAG
>NC_051414.1:21852399-21852486 GCF_015228065.2 Penaeus monodon
TAAGTATTTATGTATATATTGTAACGGTGAAGATAAAGGGAAGATTAAATGAGGTCGGCTCAGCTGTTGTCTAATCTCTCCCGTCGA
>NC_051414.1:21852737-21852865 GCF_015228065.2 Penaeus monodon
AGGTTTGTAAAACGTTTACTGCGATGGCCAGGGTCAACTGCTTGGAAGGCAGCTATGCTCACCACATCCCTGCGCATTTTTAGCACTTGGCGTTTGGGTGTCTCAAATTTTGTCCATTTTTATACAAA
>NC_051414.1:21856442-21856608 GCF_015228065.2 Penaeus monodon
GTTTGCTAGCATTAACGAACTAGATGAGGTTAGGTTGCGTTCTGTGCTGTTTACAAGCCTTGTCGAACTTCATTTGGCGTTGCTTAAGACGGGAGCTTTTACCTACTGTGGTATATGAGGTTGTCCCTGTAGCGATACTTAAGTAAAAGGTACAAACAAGAAATAC
>NC_051414.1:21856706-21856923 GCF_015228065.2 Penaeus monodon
CCCTATGCATATATTGGAATTTTGTCTATTCATGTATAAGTATATGAGCATCACGTTTTTAATCTAATACCCTTAGAAGCTGTTTTACTATTCGAATGCATTAATGCTAACATAATCCTTCCATCTTGGGCGTCAAACCTATTAGTTAATGGATCTGATCAAAAGTATCAGCTTATTGAGTTAACGCTTCTGCTCGCCTGTTGACTGTGACCATGAA
>NC_051414.1:21858085-21858554 GCF_015228065.2 Penaeus monodon
CTTTCCCAAATTATCAAAACCACCCGACTGGCTTGTGGGGATGGATTTATTACCAAGAGCAGAGAGTCTCAAAGTAATCCAGAGAGCTTTAAAGATTCCGAAAAGATGACGAAAGGTGGAAACTTGGACAAAAGAGTAATTCGCAATATACAGAAAATCCATATTTAATAAATCAAAAAGAAGTAAAACAAAAATAATGGCTGCGAAATTTCCCTCATATTTTTTTTCGGTGGAAGCTGTTCAGTTATACAAATGAACACAATATCCATCTGTGTCCCTGACATCAGTGTTCATAAAGGATTCCATTCCACAAAGGCAATTAGTGGGGTTTATTACGTCGGAATCATGTATGCGACAACTTTCTGCTAAATAATAATTACATTGTTCGCCAGTCAAACAGACCCTGAATTGAACGGGATTTGATATTGAACTGGTGAAGGTAGTGAGGTTATTTAGCAGTTATTCATCG
>NC_051414.1:21858840-21859375 GCF_015228065.2 Penaeus monodon
GGCGTATCTGAGGCGATTCATTTAATTTCATTTCATACCTTAACATTTAGGGTTAGATATTGACACCTTGCAAATTTGTTCCTGTCTCGTTATTCCCTTGTTAGTATTCAGCAACTAAACTAGGTCATGGAGAGTTCAGTTTCGAAGTTTCCGCCTTTAATCTGTTCTTGTGGGGTCACTAACCTTTATTTTCCTCCAAAGATTATTATTCTAATGCGAAGACCTTGAAATACATGTTCTAAATATCGCAAATTTAAATTCTCTCCGAAATAAGCGCCATTATCCGTAACCAGCGGCTCTGAAGTATCTTTCTGTGTATTTATATTTCTAATGTTAATCCCAGTCTCACAGCCTTAATGCGATCTGATACCATCATTATAACACAAACAAATGAAGGTGCTATCTGGACCTACGTATACTAAGACAATTTTCTCCATTCAAACACGGTAGTTGATGCATCTAATAGATAATATTAGCTTACTGGGTTATTTTGCGTACCTTATGGCTGTGGGCTGGATAAAAGGATACATTTTAC
>NC_051414.1:21859504-21860077 GCF_015228065.2 Penaeus monodon
CTTATTTTCCCTTTCTATTTCTTCACCTCTCTTCCTCCTCCCACCTCTTCCTTTTTTTATAACCCTTCCCTGTGAAATATGCTCATGATATATGCATGGATGACTGTGTTTGTCACCTTTGTGTATATTCAGATGTTACAAATAAGTGAACTCGGTGTACAAAGCAACGATAATATTTCGTAACAATACATTTTTCTTTGTCAAGAATAGATCTTAATTTAATTTCAATTAACCACCAAACTTCAAAAGGAAAAATTCATTCATCGAAAACAAAAGACAACATAAGGTATAAACACAAAGGAAAAATGATATAATAAAAAGTAATATATTCTAAAAGTAAATCGTTGACTAGATAATAGTGTTTCGTATTGAAAATGTGAAACCACCGCTTCTGAGTATTTTGAAAATTTTGAATTATTAAACCATAAAAGAGAAAAAGGCCAGATTCTAAAAATGACCTTTGTTATTTACACTCATGCTCTCCATATTTAGCTGCACAAAATCATAAAAAGGAAAAGGTCAAGTAAAGAAAAAAAAAGTTTAACTCCCCTTCGCTGTGTTTTTTTTTAAATG
>NC_051414.1:21860284-21861073 GCF_015228065.2 Penaeus monodon
ATCGGCCTTTCAGACTGCAAAGGAGATTTGGCATTGTCAATAAAATGTACATAACTTAAACAACTAGTCACACATGGTTCTGAAACCAGAAATATAACAACGCTTGAGTTTGAGATGAGAAAAATCGAATTGGGGGACAAGACTGCAAACATAACTGAACGAAATATCCCAGACAGTACGGTGTGATAAGGCAAACTGACCCCCCTTAAAATAAAAAAAAACTTTCACGGTATAACTAAGCTCCAGCGTTGAAAACGATTCTCAGAGGAGGCATTATCCATAATTAACGTTGTCTAAAAAAGGGCGCATAAATGTTAAGAAATTATGACATTAGCTTAACGAAATATGCCTTTACGAATCATGATAACGATAACGACAATGCTCAGTACTGTATAATGGTACCCTAACAAAGGTTTTTAAGTTTCGCTCGTGATTTGATGAGATGATTTCATGCATGACTTTAAAGACCTAAGGCCGTGCCATTTTTTTTTCTCGCATAGCGGGCAGAACAGCCGAATGAGTAAAGTAGGAGGTAGACAAAAAAAGAATAAAACTGGTCCAACTTTTTTCTCTCTGCCGAAAAAAATGTATGCGGGAAAAAAAAATTAAAAAGTATTTTTGGTTTTTACTTTAACCATATGGCTCCAGTTGGATAAATCAGACTGATATAAAACAATAAAACGGGAAAATTACGAGTTTTTTCTTTCGGCGTGAATAATAAAAATAACACGTCAGGAATGATTTTCGGCGGGAATTTTAAAAAACAATTATCGGTGGGCCAACTATGCA
>NC_051414.1:21861120-21861334 GCF_015228065.2 Penaeus monodon
GGTGTGGCCTAACGACTCATTAAAAAGAATGTCGCTACTAATACACCATCTATGCCCAGTTTTTAAAATCGCAACGAATTGACATTTGAATGGTTCAATAAAAAATCATTGCCTAATAGTCACAATTTCAATTATCATATAATGATCATCATCAACCTGTCAGCTCCGTCACCAGTCTTCAAAAAATTATAAGTTCCATTTTCGCCACTGAATG
>NC_051414.1:21861370-21861758 GCF_015228065.2 Penaeus monodon
TGGTAGATGTCTCCAGATACATTTTTTTTAAACACATGATAAACACGAAAAAAATAACGATATTGCATTCCTTCAGCTCAAATATCTGTTTTAAAAAATACTGATTTCCCGTGGGATATATTTACGGAAAATAGATTAATCAGGAAGACTAACAGTATATTCAGAGAAATCCTAATAGTAGAGATGAAATGAAAACAGATATAAATATGTTAATAAGCCTTCAAAACAGATATAAATGATAGAAATAGAGATACAATGGAATAAAGAATATACGGTGATGCATGAGTACAGAAGAATTAAAAGATAGCTCTCTCTGTTTCATATAGATTTAGATCAAAATGGTGATTTATATACAATGATAGATATGGATATGTCCCTCTTTAATTGT
>NC_051414.1:21861803-21861952 GCF_015228065.2 Penaeus monodon
CATTAAAAAAATCAACGAAGGGGACTTAAACTGTCACTCCTTTAGCAACAGGTCGGACGTCCCGACTATGGGAGTGTGACGTCACAGCGTGCTGATTGGCTAGCGAGAATACCGCTGCCAGGCGCTAAAGGTGCGGTGAAATTGTCCTA
>NC_051414.1:21862228-21864301 GCF_015228065.2 Penaeus monodon
CCCTCTTGCTCTCTATTCGGTCATCAATTTTCATTATATTTATTATCCACATATTTTCACTTTACCCCTGTTTTTTTTTCTTTCCTTTATTTATTCATTAGCTTACTGCTGCAGTGAACATATAGCAAGAACTTTACAACTACCCAGATATATCAAGCAATTACATACAAGGCATCTAGATTGTTGTTGAAAAGAAATATACTTTCATTGCACTTCACTGTTCACACGGTAATAGTGTTACCGAGCAATGTCTGAATGCAATCATATGATAAATACTCGATTTTTAAAGACCTAAAGACAAAATAATATTCACAGACAAACTAAACTTACAATTCCATTGAGTTATGATTTATATAAGGTATATCAACCTATAAAACTTTTTGTTTTCATGGATATAATTAGCTTTATATATACGATACTGTAGTCAACAGTTTTCATTTTGTTTGGTATGTAAATTATATTTTCTTTAAAATATTGATCCAGATAGACATTAAATTTGTAAGGGAACGTCGTCTGTTAAGCGAAGCATTCTGCGTATTAATTAAAAATAAGTTGGTATCTATCACGCTCGAGCTAGCGGGCACTGAAGGGCTCTTGGGAGATAGGCTCGACCTCTTCAAACGTTGACGTCAAGAACTCGGGACGTCCGGCACCGAAACCACGGCAGCCGAAAGAGAAGATACATCGCGTTCGAAATATGGTGACGTCATAACATCTAGATCCCGCGAGCGCTTTCAGACTGGACTGCTAGGCTCTAATGTCGGAGAAAGTCAGGATTCTGAATGAAGTGTATATGTATGTTATGGCAGGGGGTGAGTTTCCAGAAAAATGCCGTATGTGTGCTGCGTACCATACTGCACTAGGAACTACAAAATGAACCAAAAGTGAGTGTGTTCTTTCCCAAAGAGGAAGTACTTGTCGGCAAGTGGCTCAGAGCAATCAAGAGGGACAACTTTACACCTATGGCAGTAGCAAGGTAAGTCATTGTTCTTTCTTGTCTAAGCCTTTTTAGTTAATAGTGAAAATTATATGGTTAATCTAATGTATCTAGTACATATAAGTCATACAAAACAAAGTGTGTGCAGCATTCAAGATGATAGCATAAGTGTAGTGACAGGATGTGTTGCCACAAGAAATTTACAAATGTCTTTATTACGGGAAAAAGAAAAAGGGGAACGGACATGTAGGTGGAAAAGAGGGGAGGAAAGGGGAAAGACAAAAAAGTACAGGCAAGTAAGAAGAAAAAAGTGCAGTGTTGCTGAAGTACAAAGATGGGTCGGCCGACTGTAAAGTTGATTGAGTTGTAATCTGTAGCTCTCTATATTTTGCACAGTATGTTACTGAGCTAATGCTTGATGCATATTTCACTGTTATTCCTCTTTCCATCAGTTTCCTCTGTTTGCGTCCGGTTCGTTCGGAAGTTTGCGGACATCAGACACATAAAAGCTTATATTTTGATATAAAAAAGTCAAGGATTCCCTTAACTTTAGGTGCTATTGCTTAAAAGTTTCACCATACAAATGATGCCGCCATAATCTGAGAAAAACAAGCTCCGTTCGATGAGCCGACGGCGCGGGCACTGTCGGGATGCGGTGCCGTTCGCTCCTTGGGCCACAACAGCCATGATATGCCATCCGCGTCTAAGGGATAATGGCCAGACACCAGTATTGTTCTCCACGATTCTAGAAGTTTGCTAATAACTATATTGGCATCCATATATGTTGAGAATGAATAAGAATGAATTTGTTTTATTCATTCCATAATCTGTCACCTCCTTTGCAATAATGTTGGCAAGTCCATCGTTTTCACACTTCAATATTAATAAAACATCGACCAACCCAATTTATTTTCACAAATTTTACGGTGGAGATCAAAGCAAATCAAAGCGACACTGCCTGTCCTGTTTCAACAAGACTGATCTGTGAATCGTGGATTATAGTGGCTGGGTGTAATAAAATATTTTCAATATATGTAGCATAAGTATTTTGTGATAAAATAAATGTCTAAACCATAATTATTCACGTATTTCTTGCATTTTTTAAAAACTGATATGATTATAAGTTAACCTAAGGA
>NC_051414.1:21864379-21864514 GCF_015228065.2 Penaeus monodon
TATTTTTTATTTTATCTTTTTTATTCAGCATGTCAAGATCATTTAAAATAGCTAAAACACTGACTTCATTAAAACCATTTTAGTATTTTAAATATCAACAGTTGGTCACAAGTCAAACTTTTCTTGAATCAGACT
>NC_051414.1:21864627-21867914 GCF_015228065.2 Penaeus monodon
CGATATATGTCCATTAAAACTAAAGACGTATTCCAGGTGTGTGAACTGCATTTCACGGAGGAAAACTTCAGGCGGGAGATCTGCGTGACATGAAAATACTCTGAAGAAATCCGTGCCCCAGCCTGACGCTGTTCCAAGCCTTCTTCCCAACTGTCCGCCTTATTTATCAACACACAAGAGCGACGCCTGATTCAAGGAGATGGGGGGAAAGAAACTGCTAAGAAAAGCTTTGCCGCAGAGTGTTGCTGATGAAGACCAGGACGAAAGAGAGAGAGAATTTCATAATGTCAGTGAACTACAAGAAAATTTTGAATTTACAGATGAAACAAACTGGACTGTTCTCTGTGGTTGCAGTCCGGGTGTTCTTGAAAGATGTAGAAGTGCACAGGCTAGGAAGATATACACTTCCTTCAACTGTAAATGATATAAACAGAGAAATGTTTTTTACAGTATCTGAACAGCTCTACTTAATGACCCTAAAGAAGTTATTCAGAAATTTTTATTTTTATTTTTATTTTCATCTCTCACATACAATTGCTCTCCTCAGTGGTACAGCCAGGGTACTGCACCAAACAACTATACTGCTGAGCAACAAGACCGCAATTTCTTACTGTACATTAAAAATAAGTTCAAATTTCTGTATGCAGCAGACAAAATAGTAACATTAGTGGTAGATGAGATTAACATGAAGCCTTATTTTGAATACAAAGGTGGAAATATTGTCTGTACAGCATTCAACACCTTTGCAGCTGCAACTAGTGCCTTCGTGATCATGGTATGCAGCAATGTGTCTAAGTTCAAAGATGTCTACATATGACCTGCAAAATGCATGAAGGCTGAACTCGTGCATGAACATATAAGACGGGTAATATTAGGATTAGAGGATGTAGGCCTCAGCGTCTGAAGTGTTGTTACAATCATCAATACGATTAATAAGAAAGCAGTGTCATAGTTTGCCAAACCTCCCCAGCTGTCAGTTGTATATCCTTATCCTGTTCAGAGTTACATTAATGTTTGATAATGTCCGTTTACTTAAATGCATTAGAAATAACTGGATTGGTGAAAAGATAATGAGGTTACCGCAACTTTCCACTGATGGAGACATGACTCAGCTAAAATCATGCTTGCTCCTTTCAAAGTACTTGAGAGACTGTATCATTCAGAAGCAGAATTACTTCTAACACACTCATAAAGCCTTCAATGAAAGCAATATCTCCTAGTACTTTTGAGAAGCAAAATATCAAATTAGCCCTTCAGATTTCAATGGGTAATTGATACAGGCTCTGTCAGAATAAAAACTTTCATTCAATTCTTATACTGCAGTTGGTGAATATATCAAAATCTTTCATAAATGGTGGACAATTATGAATGTTAAAACTCACTTTAAAGAAGTTCTCCTGAACAAATAGTGAAAAATAGTTAAAATGATGAAAAATGTCATTGTCTGAACAAATTCTGTGATTGGCTAGAAATATAAAAAATGTTAGAGACATTGGGGGATGAAGGCTTAGTAAAGAGACATACACTGTATTAAATCACAAAGGTCATACCATGACAGAGGTAACTAATTGCAGTATATCTGAATTGAACATGAGATACAATTTGTAAGGAAAATTTGAAACAGATAATCTTAAGGCAAGGTTTGGTCAGTATCGTCAGGTATTTGACTGTGAAAAAACTCAGGATGATATCGGCTAAATCTGCTTATAGTACATTGTGAGTCTGAAGTTGTTTGATCAAACTATTTGGAAAGATATGGAAAAGCACAGTTGGAAAGATTTGCATAAAATAGTTGTGTGTGTTGTAAAGAGTGATGTTGAAAATTGTGAAGGTGATTTACTGGTTATTGTTTATGTAGCTGGCTACTGCTGCTACATGGTATAGAAAAAAATCAGCTTCAATTTTTGGCAGGACCTAATATCTTGTAATAGGGATATACACGATAATCTACCTGAGAGTCGTAACTACACTGAAATTTGCCGAGGCGGTCTCTTGCACCCCTAATCCTATTACAGTTAACATGGTAACTTACAACTTTATAATTATTAACTAACTGATTAACGAGAACATTTTGATACATTCTAACAAGCAGCGAACACTGGCGATAGAAGTAACTCTAACTGCACTAACCATGAAGATTGTCTTTTGCCTACTGACTGTTGTGAGGGTGGACGCGTTTCCCTAAAACTTGGTAAGATGGTCCTCTGGGATTCAGCAAACACATTGTTAAGTAATTATTATTCTAAGGAAACTAATATGTTGGCCAAGAACAGAGAAACAGGAAAAATGGAACAAGAAAGCTTGAGTCAATCATTAAATGCTTATTTTATACAAGTGTGTAAGCTTTTTCTTCAGTGTGGATGAGTTGAGCGAATAAGGTGTAGGGTTTAACTTCGGAATGTCCCTTTGGCTGGTGTGGCAAGCATTTCGTGTCATGTTATTTTGATTTACTTGGTATTTGGCTAAAAAAGTAATCATGCTTAGTTTTATTTGCACCGTGTTTGTATGTGACCTGCAGCTTTTCCTTAGATTGTTATGTGAAGACAAAGGGTGGAAGAGGGGTGATATGACCGGCTTGGTTTGTTTTGAAATAGAAATTGTAAAGCTCATTAATGATGGAATATTTCCTATAGCGTATAATGTATTATTTTCCTTGCATTGCTGAGAAGTCGCACACATTTTATGTTAATTGCATTCGGGAAAAAGCAAAGTGAGTAACGTAATTATTGTGAAGTGCACACACAACCAAGATAAGTTTTCATAATTCGCGAATGAATATATCCAGATTCCTTCTTAGTATTACTACTTTCGAACTGTATATAGCTGTGCACTTGATATCACTGATAATCATGATAACGACAGCGAACGAATCGTCTTATTTAACCTACTTGCGTCAGTGTACGTAACACGACTTTCTTTACTATTTATTCCTAATACTTTATGGAACTAATCGATCTAACAGTAACTTATGATAATAATTGCAAGTATTCGTATCAACGATTTAAAATACTGCAAGACCGTAAATTTGGAAAAACGAACAGTGAGCATGCTAAGTTGAGCGTTGTGACCGGGATCAAGAGTGTGTGACGTCACGGGCGGTCTATCAGGCCTTCTCTTTCGGTCTCGACTCGACTGGTAAAGGAGATGACAGCGTTAGATGAAATGCTCGCGGTATCTGGTAAGAATGTTTGCATCTCCTCCCTGTTCTATGAATTTCAATTTTTTTACGAACAGAAGCTTCAATCAGTGTCCTTTGTGGGAATCAAAATCTGAATATCAAATTAGTG
>NC_051414.1:21868286-21868589 GCF_015228065.2 Penaeus monodon
TTAAATAAAGCCCTCAGCCGACCGAGAATATAGTGTGATATAGCGCGAGGTGGATTTACACTTTTGCCAACCCCGGAAACCCACAATTTCCTCCTACTCTGCTCTCCCACCCAGACATTCAGCTCCTGATTAATGATATTTGGAAAACCTGTTCTGTCTGAGCCGTGATGGATCTACGGAGAGGGGGGCGGGGCGGGGAGACGGGGGGGTAGGCAGAGGGGAGGAGGGGGCCGCGGTCCTTGAGGAAACAGATGACGGACTAAACTGCGCTGTTATGTCGCTCAGGGTTATTGGGAACAATGC
>NC_051414.1:21868625-21868731 GCF_015228065.2 Penaeus monodon
CGGACGAATCGATGCGGTTGCTGGATGTGAAAAAATAACTGGTACGTACAATCACTGTCAAAAATAGACATATCTTGGCGGATATATTTTCTATGATAGTAATGGG
>NC_051414.1:21870083-21870601 GCF_015228065.2 Penaeus monodon
GTTTCTTCACCTATAAAGCAATCAAAATATTCACCTTTAATTTGACAAAATTGTTTAGGAATGCGTCGCCATCATTATATATTCTGTTCTAAATTACAATTGGGAATAAACTTCTCTAAATGACAATTGCACTTCGAACATTTTCTCCGCATCCGGTTCATTGCAGTCACCCATGACCTTTAGAAAGACTACTGTATACCTTTTCCTACTTTCGCTATGAGAAAATGCATCGTTAAAGGACACGGGGCAAACTAATTATGTATGCTATTGACCCGTGTCGACAATATTACATTTTGTTCGCGTGCCCGCTTTGTGAAGCAAGCATTATTTCCTTTGAAAGTATTAAGCGAATTCCCATGATGGGGAAAGCATGGACGAGTACTTCCCAGAACCAGACTTGCTCTCCCTTTTCAAGAATTGGGAATATGATCGAGGGAGCTCTGCATAAATAATATATTTTCATAGGCACTTACTTCAGCGCACTTAAAGATTTATTGAATAGTATAACCCCCCCCCCC
>NC_051414.1:21870630-21870813 GCF_015228065.2 Penaeus monodon
CCCGAATTAAGTTCTGCATTATTTGGTTCGTTATTAAACCGGTCTTATTACTCGGAATTAATTGAGAGCAGATGCCAGTATTTTGAAATAAGGTTGGCGTATGCTATTCTTATATTCGCATTCTCTTTATTGAACTAAAATATTGCTCTATGAAAAGATATTAGAAGCATGATATAAGCAAAC
>NC_051414.1:21871522-21871610 GCF_015228065.2 Penaeus monodon
CCCTCTATCCAGTTCACTCCATAAGATAGATTGTCTATTTGAGATGAAAGAAGGTTAATCAAGAAACACAGAGAATTAATGGATATAT
>NC_051414.1:21871773-21871901 GCF_015228065.2 Penaeus monodon
AAATTATATAGCATACAATTAACTTTTAACAAAGTGTGGATGGGGAATAAGAACGAAATCTAAGTTGTCATCTTTAAGCAAGTGAGTACAGATTTGAAGTAGATCTTATCCCCGTGGTAGCAAGTTTA
>NC_051414.1:21872030-21873258 GCF_015228065.2 Penaeus monodon
AGCACACTCAACGTATGTCTACGACGACGACGATTTGTGACAACAGTGGAGAGAGTGGTCATGGTGCTGTATGGAAATACTGCTAGCCTGCTCTGCATCCCTTCGAAACACTGTCATGTAATGAACTGCTGGGAGGGGGCAGCATTGGGATCATCCAACTCCAGTGCACAGGCAGCCTTGGCGAGATAATCATCAGCGTCATTACCAGCAAGCCCGAAATGAGACGGTGTCCACACTAAGAATGCGATGAGGGAGGTATCATGGGCGATAGCTAGTTGATACTTTATTTCCTGAACAACACGGCCACAAATAGGTCTCGGAGAGGAGAGCGCAAAATGTCCTGATTTGGAATCGCAAACTATCACCATTCATCTTTCTTCGAACAAGAAGAATCACTGCATCCAGGAGGCCGTTAAGTTCACACTTAATGGCAGATGCTAAGTTCGGTGCAAGATGAGGAACATGAACGAACTGAACAGAGGAAAACGTAGTATTTGCACACATTCTCTCGACAAGTGGTGGCAAGTTTAGTTCAATATGCATACTAAATATTCGGTTACCCGATTTTGGAATTTTTCAAGATGCTTTCTTTGGAAGTTGACTAAGGCCAAGGGTACAGGTAGTCAACAACTGACCGAAGGAATAGTAAATAAAGATTCCTCGCTACTGGGATTGAAACACCTGTAGCATTGTTTGTGAGCCACTTGACAGGAATGAGGCGGTGCTGTAAACGTTTAAGGAGGTCCTTAAGGATGGGGTAAACTCGCTGTTTTGCAGGTATGCCAGGGGGGATTCTGACTAGTGCGATCAAGTACAGGTACTCTGTGCGGTGAGGGATAACTTTCCTACCTATAATGAACGCCGGCAAAGTTCTGAGGTTGCGGATGGAGATTCTGTTCTGTTCTAGGGAACTGATAAGATCACAGGCGGTAGAAGTTGCATAGAAAGCATGGAGGAGTAGAATGGATGCAGAGGTCATCAGCAGTAGTTCGGGGAATGGCAGGAAGAACAGAGAGCAAACGGTGCATTAATGTGTTAGAACACCCTGTGGAATGTCAAGCTCAAATCGTTCGTAGGAGCTACACGCGCCCTGGAAAAGGACACCTGATGTTCTGTTGGTGAGACAACCTCGTACCCACCTCAAAACCACAAGCTGGTCGACTATAATTTCCCTGTTGGCAACTCCGAACGCTCTTTTGAGATCAAGGAAGGCAACCACACTGATGTC
>NC_051414.1:21874143-21874408 GCF_015228065.2 Penaeus monodon
CAAATAAATACAGGCATGTGCAGTATACACACCGAAGCGGACCAGAGAGCCGTTAGGGTCAGTTCAGAGTTTTCAGAATAAACGTTGCAAAGGTGGCTGGAGTTATGAAAAGGTTGCAGGAGGTGGAAGGGAATAGGAAGTTTGTTGACCAGGAAGAAACCAGTGCAGCTCAAACAAACGAATTTGATTTGTGAGTGATGACTAAGGATGGCGGATACGTTCTAGCTGAAACAAAGTTGGTTTTAAGGGAACTATGATAGAGGGA
>NC_051414.1:21874785-21875035 GCF_015228065.2 Penaeus monodon
TCCTCCTCCTATTAAATAAATTGAATGCGTTTAGTCGCTGATACGTTTAAACGAACAAGAAATTAAAACAATCAAATCAAGAAAATATTATATTTTTATTTTCTTCTTGTCCTCCTTTCTGCTTGTAATTCTCTTTTTCTCTTTTCTGAAACGGAATTCAATATGAATCGTTTTTTATTTTTGAATTCGTAATCATCTTTATACATCGAAATTACGGTTTCGACACACACGATGTTTATGTTTCAGAAGT
>NC_051414.1:21875301-21875726 GCF_015228065.2 Penaeus monodon
AACAGGCATGTTCTTGTTAAATGGTCTGTGTTATCAAATGCTGCGAGAAAAAAAACAGGAAAAACTCTTTATTGATCATGAGAATGAAATTGTTTCAACATTTTCTAACGTGTTGTATAATCAATAAATATTTCTGCCTTTTTTCAGCTAGGGAAAGTATCGCTATAAAAATGTGATATTAAAAAAAAAAAATGTCAGACAAGTTGTTAATGAAATACATATATCTTTAACTTATTCTTTTTCACAATTTAGAAACATGCTGATATCTTAACTAAGAAATTTCATTGATTATTACTTGAAGATATAGTTACACTTCCTGGAGTTCGAGCAATGGCAAAGCAGCGTTAGAGTGTTGAGGTGTCAACTCTTTTGTTCTAATACGCTGCGAGCTCACTTATATTTGCTGAATGATCTTATTGCAGGAG
>NC_051414.1:21877569-21877723 GCF_015228065.2 Penaeus monodon
CACCGTTATCATAACACTGTCTCAACAAAGAAATAGCAAATAGCAATAGCTATCTGTCTGAAGACTGCCTGGAGGCTTCCTTAATACATGGCAACCAAGTCTCCAAGTCTGCGGGTTCGAATCCTAACTACGGTCCAAAGTCCCTTTACATCCG
>NC_051414.1:21877956-21878121 GCF_015228065.2 Penaeus monodon
TACTGCCCAAGCCTCTCTAAGGGAGTTCGGGACGCATGGCTGATTGGCTATATGAAACGAAGGCAAACATGGCGCAGCATTAAATTAAAGACCCTCTTTCCACTGTTCATGTCACTAAAAATGTAAAAGACGTTCTGAACGCTATATTAGACATATAATATAACG
>NC_051414.1:21878296-21878484 GCF_015228065.2 Penaeus monodon
TAGATGTATTCAAAAGATATATTGGAGAGAAAAGATAAATCTAATAGAGATGATATATTTTCGAGGGAAGGAATTCACATGCAAATGAAATCAGGGCGAAATTATTTTTTTCGGAAAAGTCATATTCATCCGGATTATTGAAGGAAATACACATTCACTTATTTTTTCATTAATTATTCACTTCTCGT
>NC_051414.1:21878810-21878944 GCF_015228065.2 Penaeus monodon
ACAGGGGGCTGCAGCTTCAATAATCGCACAATAATCAGTGCCCGTTCTTGCCTTCACTTTTGGAAGAGGATTAACAAATACTTCTAAAGAGAGTCAATGCTGTGTAAGCAATCCCCTCATATACACCTTTCTGC
>NC_051414.1:21879223-21879441 GCF_015228065.2 Penaeus monodon
AATTGTCGACTTAAAATGCTCCAGCACTTGCTAATCATGCAAGCTCGCGGTAGCAGTGAAGTATGCAGATTCCGGAGATCCAGAGACAAAGGGAAGCGAGACACGCGGGCGATGTTCCGTGGGCGGGGCGGCGAATAAAGATGGCGGGAGCGCTCTTTCAAAAACTTCGTGAATGAGGAGCCTTGCAAACTCAGAGTCTAATTTGCGATGATATAAAT
>NC_051414.1:21879570-21879719 GCF_015228065.2 Penaeus monodon
AACATGTAACAAATATAAAAGTGAAGTTTAAAAGTAGAAATCTGTGTAATGAAAATGATGTTGATATGAATGATGAGTTTATAAAAGATAATAACCATATAATGCGATTATATATCTTACTTATATGCTTATGTATGAATAGATATCCT
>NC_051414.1:21882362-21882619 GCF_015228065.2 Penaeus monodon
ATCATCCGCTGATTTATTAAAATTCTTCTTCATATCTGTATTCACGATCACTGAACATCCATCTGCCACATCTGCCAAAAACGACCTTCCTTTTACAAAAACAGCAGCATAAAAACGGCAATCGGAGCGAAACAAACGCAGGCAAGTAATGAACACTTTTCTGAAGACAACACGAAGGTCCCCCTCCCTCCCACCCCCACCCCCTTCAGCATCGCAGGCGCCCCCCTGTCTCGTCTCTTGATTACCTTCATTGTGAG
>NC_051414.1:21882704-21882864 GCF_015228065.2 Penaeus monodon
GCCACTCTACCCAAATCCTATCCCCCCCACCTACGCTCTGCCCCTCCCCCCTTTCCCGGCCCGGCCTCTCCCCGGCCCACGCCCAAGAGCTCGCAGCGTGGGTGTTCCAAAGGTACCTTTCTTGCGAGATCTCGCGAGAGGACGTCAGCTTTACGGTAGG
>NC_051414.1:21882994-21883256 GCF_015228065.2 Penaeus monodon
TGTCCTTGTCTCGGTAATTGGGCGCGATCAATTAAAAGCGAGGCGGGTCGGGTTCCTAGCTTTCTTTTGTTTTTGTTATGTCTTTTTTTCTATTTATTTTTAATTAAGAAAGGATTTTTTTTTTACTTCCCTTTGAGGGGGAATACTTTTTTCTTCTTTTCACCGACGTTGTCTTAAGAAATATCGTAATGTGGTTATTATCAAAAGATTTTGTGCGAGAAGCTGTGAAAGTTTGTGTTTATTCTCTACTTTTTTGTAAAAC
>NC_051414.1:21883937-21884332 GCF_015228065.2 Penaeus monodon
AAAATGAATCTCATTATTGTTGATGGGAAGGCTGAAGTGGATTCATTTATCATATTTAAGAGATAATGTCAGTAATGATGATTGATTTATCTCCCTGATTCGAGAACAATGATAGCGTGATGATGAGAATGAGAAAGCTTGGTCTTGAAAGGTCCATCGAGAATCTAATAGTTTTCGTCGTGTTTATACTGTGGTATGTATGGTGTGGGAACCTAATATAAACACGATTTATGTTTATTGTATGGCATTCAGCACATTTTGATTTTCTTTTTTTTTCCCGACGTAGAGATGAGGCCTGTGTTCGATTATGTCGTTGTTCGATTATTTTGTTTTAATGTTCGATACGATATTCTCTGTCGAATGCTGAAAACCTTATTCAGTATGAGTCGTGCTTT
>NC_051414.1:21884626-21885019 GCF_015228065.2 Penaeus monodon
GTACATATACACGTATATCTGCATCCCCGCACAAAGCGACCCAAAAATCCGACGCTCCTGACGACGCGTCTCCTTCCAGAGCGGAGGCGGCCCCGAGAGGCGGCTAATCGACCGTCGCTCCGGAGCTTCATTTCAGATGCGGAGATGAGTCTTATGGAGTTAGCGGAATTGTTACCCGCTGAGGCCACGCCCCGCTCCTCCTCGTCTCGGGCCTCCACGCCGGCAGGTATGTTGTTCTTGTCGTCTGATTTAGCTTTTACCTGTTTGATCGACTGCGTCTTTGGCTTCTGATGGATGCTGTCGTTTTCCATGTTTTTAAAATCTATTTTGCTGTGTCTTGATTTTTTAACCTTCTGAACATTGTCCTGCCCTTTTCTGTCTTTCACATCATCC
>NC_051414.1:21885123-21885921 GCF_015228065.2 Penaeus monodon
AAGGCCTCTAAGCCTGAAACTTTTAGCTTTGTTTGTATTCTTCAACTTTTCTTATGATGTGATTTGTATTCTTTTCGTCGATGATTTTTGTCTTATTTGTTTCTTATCCTCTGTTTGTATATATTCTAAAAAAAATCTTTGTGTCTCTGTCCCCGAAGCCACACCTCCTATCCTTAGACGTTATCTCTGCTCTGTTGCCCTGTTGTTCGTTATCTTATCTCCTTGGCGCTGAGGCCACGCCCTGCTGTATCTCCTCTTCCTCGTCGGCCTCTATGTCTACTTTTATCGTATTTTATTTTCAAAATCTATGCCTTTCATTATTGTACTTATGCGTTATTTATATTTAATCATTCTCTCTCACTCTTCGTACTTCTTTTTCAACAACGCCTGAAAGTCTGTTTTTTTGTGTGGTTTAATCAGCCTTAGTTTGTCATCATTATCCTTTGTTGTTGTCTCTTTTTTTTATCTTTTTACCGCCTTTTTCTTCTACCTCCAGTTTTTAGTTTTGGTTTTGTTTACCATGATTCTTATCTTTTACTATATTTTCGATCATCCTTATCTCTGCAATCCAATTGCATACTATTCCTATTTTCTGTTAAAGGGTCATTGTCTCTTTTCTTATAACTACAGTCCCTCTTCTGTATTTCTTATAATTCCCATCCTTTACGTCTTTCGCCTTCTCTGTGGCCTTCTTTGCCTCATATCCAAATATATCCCTTCTCGCCTCCTTTCTAATATATATTTTTCTTTTGCTTCTCATTTTTCCTCCGGACTTTTGAAAGAGAGAATAAAGCAAGG
>NC_051414.1:21885968-21886170 GCF_015228065.2 Penaeus monodon
AAAAAACTCCAACGTTTGTTTACACACTTTATCTTCAAGAAAAAAAAGTCTACTTCCCTATTAAGGATTGAGTTTCATAATCACTTTACAAGTTCATGGTACGATTTATTATAAGGCTTTAGTTAGTGAATGATGTCGACATAGTCCATTAACGATGGACAGAAGTGATCCGTTTTTTTAGGTGGACGCTATTCACAGCAAA
>NC_051414.1:21887946-21888185 GCF_015228065.2 Penaeus monodon
GATCAATGAAAATGTGTTCAGTAATGAAATGTGTTATCGAGTTACTTCCCCATCACAGGCCTTTTCCATTCCCTCCCCTCCTTCCCTCCTGCTCTTCTCACTTTTCATCCGCCAAATGTTTTTAATCCTTGCCCTCCTTTCCGCACTCATTAAGCCTCACGCACTCTTGCTCTCTGTCCTTTTCACTCTTGCTCTCCAGATCTTTCTTTTAAATTTGATATAACCATTATGTTTTTTAG
>NC_051414.1:21888543-21888709 GCF_015228065.2 Penaeus monodon
CGCTTAGCGGCCTATTGCCATTTCCTCTTTTCGGGTCGTGGATTAACCTCCCTGATGGCGAAGGCAAAACGGTCGGATGATTCGCCAATTACCTGGATATTACCTGTATTTCTGTGCGAGGGATTCAAATTGTGGTTCACCAATTGGATCGTTTGGGAGGTAGACT
>NC_051414.1:21889189-21889977 GCF_015228065.2 Penaeus monodon
TCGAAGGGTAAACAGAGGAAACCAGACAAACACAAATAAAAGGGAAAGGGGAAAATTGCAACACAAACCAAAGAAGGAGAGGGCGACAGAGAAATGAAAACAAAGGGGAGAGAGCCGGGGAGAATAATATGTGCATACGAAATGGAAAAAAAAAAAAACTTTCGGATTTCAACAAAAATAAAACTCTTCTGTTAGTATTTTTCAAAGAATAATATGCATGAGAAAATATATTGGTGAATGTTATTAATCGTCGATTATTAATGAACATGTGTTTATACCCTGGCGAATATTTACTCTGTTTTAATGAATGATAAAAAAAAAGTTTACAAAAAATTACCAGCGAACAGAGGTAAATAAATAACCTCAAAATGAGAAAAATGAAGAGCGAAAAAGGAGAAAAACTAATAAGAAAGAAGAATAAAAAATGAAGCAGAAGTGGAAGAAAATGAAGAAAAGATAGAAAGAAGCAAGAAAAGTAACAATGATAAAAAATAAATAAGTAAGAAGAAGAAATAGAAGACAAGAATCCATTTCCAGAGTTTTACTGGATGGCCCTTTCTGTCGGCCTATGCAGCGCCGTAACATGCCTGGCCAAGCAGATGGGCCACGGGAGGAGGTGTCTCAGGATGCCAATAGTTGGAAGCTGCGTGTGTGTGTGCATTACCAGACCTCTCTCATTTATCCAGTAGCTACATCTCTTAACAATTATTTTCCTTTGCCTCTCCTACCCTCTTCCCTCTCATCCACTTCTCTTGCCTCCTTCCTTTACATCCTCTTTTTCTCCTACA
>NC_051414.1:21890003-21890181 GCF_015228065.2 Penaeus monodon
TACAGGTAAATTAAAAGCTTCAGCTCCCCCTCCTCCCCTCTCCTCTCCCCCCCTCCTCCGGCAGTGAGAGAAGGCCCTGAGGTGAGGACTAAATGCACCCTTTAAACAAGGCGCCCTTCGTCACTTCCTCGGCGCAACAGAGTCTTCCCTTCATCACCATCAACGTGGGGCACAACGA
>NC_051414.1:21890261-21890724 GCF_015228065.2 Penaeus monodon
TGCTTCGTCGTGTCAAAATCATAAAACTTTATTCCACCGCGAGTAATTCTTTTACACGAATAATATATAAACTGCACAGAGGATAAACACAGAAAATATAAGGTTCAGAAGTTGGCCAGCAGTCACTCTTGATTGCCCTCTCGCCTGTGCGTATAAATCGTACCTTCCCGGCGCTCCCTTGGGAAAGCAACGTTCAGGGGGAAACTGAAGGATTTTTTTCTGACAATGCGTCCTATCTTATTCATCTATTTGTTCATGTTTATTCATTTATTCAGCTATTTATTCATTTCAGTATCGGCGGGAGAGGAGGTTTGCATGTGGCGAAGGGGAGACGAACATCATTAGCTTTGTATACCGTTAGATTTTGAGAAAAAAGGACTGGAGATTTTTCTTTCAAGTTAGATGCACTCACACGTGCCTCGGAAATACCAGTTTTGATAAAAGCATTTAGTCTTTAACCGTC
>NC_051414.1:21891246-21891343 GCF_015228065.2 Penaeus monodon
CTGTCTCTTTCTCTCTAACTATTTTGATAAAAACATTTAGTCTTTAACAGTCTCTCTACGTGTTTGTTTATCTCTTTTTTCCTCTTCTTATTTTTCT
>NC_051414.1:21891859-21892202 GCF_015228065.2 Penaeus monodon
TGTAAACAAACAAACTGTTAACACACGAGCTCGGCCGTCATACTTTATGTCATAGTAGAGAAATACCAGCCTGGTGCTTGATATTATATTGTATTTATGAAAACACGCGGTTAATACGTTATAATGCTCATGGTTAGATTGTATTTGTCATGAGTGATAGACGGCAGATATTTGTTTTTAATTAATCTGCCCCTGGATTTAGCAGATTTAGTGCTAATTTGTAATAAGGGACCAAATTTGTTTTAATTAATCTGCCCCGATACAATTATGCCTAAATTACAGCGTAATACAGGTGTGGACACACAAACATGCTTTGTGTACTGTGTAAATATATATGTATATG
>NC_051414.1:21892322-21892421 GCF_015228065.2 Penaeus monodon
TACATTTATTTGTTGATTTATAACAGAGTAACTTCATATCAATATGAGTAAAATCGCGACAATCCATATTTCCAAGCGCAGCGAAAGCACGAGAACATT
>NC_051414.1:21892467-21892804 GCF_015228065.2 Penaeus monodon
GCAAAATCAAATCCGCAAACAACACAACCATCTACGAAATAAACTAAACACCAAGACATCATGCAAATGATCTTTCCCTCCTCTAATTACGCGCACGACAGACCGCAACCACATCCTCCTTTTTCAGACGCCGACATGGCACTGATCACGGAGATATGAGGAGCACGCGTTGCCGAGGCATTGTTCCAGGCGGCCTTTGTGTAATCCCCGAGAGCAAATGAGACGCAGCGCGCCGTCGGGGGTCGTTAAGGCCGGAGGATGCTGGGACGCGGAAGAGCAGCGGGACACAATGCATACACGCTTGTATACAGTACATGCGCTGTACATCTACTCCCAC
>NC_051414.1:21892910-21893054 GCF_015228065.2 Penaeus monodon
GTGTAAGGCTGATACATTACCAACGTTCTTTCCGGATGGTGGGGAAGGATACTCATCCTTGGGCTGCGGGACAAAGAGGGATTATTTTGAGATTTTTCAGTATTACATGGTGAAATAAGAGGCTACTACAGTATGGCTGAGACA
>NC_051414.1:21893197-21893365 GCF_015228065.2 Penaeus monodon
TTTGGCGGAGGGCCGGAGGCGGAAGCGAACTGAAGGGTTACATAGGGTGATAATCGAAAACTGGGCTCCCGCTAAGGTGATGATTCTGAACGAACGTGCCTCCCACGTAACAGGCGTGTGAAGCTTGATTTAGACTGGTCTGCAGACTTGATCCTGAGCTAATGGCTT
>NC_051414.1:21893416-21893936 GCF_015228065.2 Penaeus monodon
ATTTAAATATATAACGGGATAGATATATAACTGAATTTCCCTTGATCCTCATTAGATTTGGCATAATTCACGGCCTGTCTGACTCGCGAACGAATGCACTGTCAGGGAACGAAGTAATTATTTAGCAAAAGGTTGTCGCATCAATGATTCCGACGTAATAAACCCCACTAATTGCCTTTGTGGAATGGAATCCTTTATGAACGCCAGGGACAAATGGACATTGTGTTCATTTGTATGAGTGAATAGTTCTCACCAAAAGAAGGAAAAGTATGAGAGAAATCTCGTAACCATTATTTTTGTTCCACTTCTTTTTGACTCATGAAATATTGACTTTTTGTAAATTTGTGAATTACTCTTTTGTCCAAGTTTCCACCTTTCGTCATCTTTTCGGAATCTTTAAAGCTCTGTGGATTACTTAGAGACTCTCTGTTCTTGGTAATAAATCCAACAGCGTAAGCCAGTCGGGTGATGTGTTTTTTTTAATATGGGAAACCTTCTCTTTTTATTCTACATGAGTTCG
>NC_051414.1:21894127-21894897 GCF_015228065.2 Penaeus monodon
AACCCCACAAAACGCACACAGACTCGAACAGTACAGACAGTTAGACACATTTACACACAAACCGGCATTGTTAACCACCAAAAGCGAGCCTTAAAAACAACATAATCAGATTTTACATAGACTCATGCCAAACATTCATATAAATTACACACTGCATAGACGAGTGCATGCAATTAATGATCCTGCAATCTAATTATGTATTATAAAAAGGCTTTAACGGTCATCAAAGCAATTATTCGCATATGTTGTTTACTGAAAGGGAGTTCAGCCAGCGTATCTTTAATGGAGTTCGGAGATTGTTATGGATTTTCATGAAGTTCAGAGACTGCAGTTCAGAGACTAATGGATTTTCGTGAAGTTCATAGACTGTGAAGGATTTTCATGAAGTTCAGAGACTAAAGGATTTTCTCGAAGTTCACAGACAAGGATTTTCACGAAGTTTAGAGACTGAAGGATTTTCATAAAGTTCAGAGACTAATGGATTTTCATGAAATTCAGAGAATTTTAATGAATTCCCATGAAGTTCACAGATATTAATGAATTTCCCTGAAGTTCAGAGATTGTAATAGATTTTCACAACATGGGCGCACATGAACGGAAATCACGTCGTGTTATGGACGTGTGTATTTGTTCTCTGTAACATGTATTCTTGTTTGCGTCGTGTTATTGGATTATTTTAGGTGCGTGTCCCCGCTGGGTTGCCGGATGCCTCTAGTCATCTTTTTTTGAAGTCAGACAAGCTTCATGTTGGTAAATCTGACGTTACCTTG
>NC_051414.1:21895616-21895716 GCF_015228065.2 Penaeus monodon
GAAAGCCCCGAAGCCACGCCCATTACAAGAACTATTATAAGTTCCATTAGTCCAAGACATGTTCGAGCCAGATCAAAGGGTCGTCGCTTCTCCACTTTCG
>NC_051414.1:21895905-21896006 GCF_015228065.2 Penaeus monodon
ATGGAAAGATAGACCAAAAATCGAAAACCAATTTCGGTTTGTTTGGAGATGATGGTCCTCTAGTCATGAATATTAACGATGTAAAGGATAGTGAAGAGAGT
>NC_051414.1:21896040-21896335 GCF_015228065.2 Penaeus monodon
GCAGAAGACAATGTACGTCGGAAAGAAAAATATTAGAGACATTGTATTAGGTTGAAGCAAAACAAAAATAAAGTTTGATATGAGATACAGATAAAAAAAATGATAGGATTTGGCTTGACAAATGAAAAAAACTAAAGGTGATAAAAAACAGTGGCACAAACGAAATTCAGAGAGACTGAATAATGTTCAGGGCACAATATATCACGGTAGAGTCAACACTGTAGACAGTCTAGGAGGGTGGGGATAGGGAGAGTTTAAAGGTAAATGGTGGGACTGAGGAATTTTGGGGTTAGGG
>NC_051414.1:21896767-21896864 GCF_015228065.2 Penaeus monodon
AGTTAGTAACTGACCTGTTTGATTTTCTGTTCCCAAATTGTTGTTTTTCATTAGTATAGTGAGTCTTGTTATACATCCCCCTTTTCTTCCCCAGTTT
>NC_051414.1:21897057-21897263 GCF_015228065.2 Penaeus monodon
CTGCTCCCACGCCCTCGCAGCACTCTGTACTTTCCTCTATTAAACGGCAGTCGACCTGCCTGACATCATGCTCCCTAGAGTGAGTTTGTTCTCCTTTATAAGAGCGAGTTGAGCAACATGTCCAGCCGGTCCTCTCGTCCTCGTTTTCCTTCGTGATTCAGCTGCCGTAATGGGGGTATTTGGCGTTCACTTGCTGTACACAGGAA
>NC_051414.1:21897364-21897886 GCF_015228065.2 Penaeus monodon
TACAGATATATGGTTCGATATATTGAAACAAGTATATTTTTTAAAATTGTTATTTCATGGGGTGTTAATTGCCATATTTAACAACGTGTGGGCAAAGCACTTTCATTATGAAAACACAGAGAGAGAAAAGTTTATCCAGAAAATAAAGTCAAAGGGATATAAAAACCGACGGAAAAAACCCTTCATAGCTGATTATATTTCCTGTCGCCGCTCAGGACAGTGTTTTCGAACTGCCGTATATCACATTTAGCTTCTCTTAGTGCCCTGGTAATTGAATTTAGCTGCAGGAGAAATTGCCTGCTTGCGACGGCCAGGGAAGGGGAAACACGTCGCATAGGTTAGCGTTGTCAGCACATAGAGGACGTGAAAACATCGTAATTACAGATATAAATGATCTAGATTTATCACTTTGGATGCTGACTTAGATAGCGAACTATTTGTGAGATAAAACTAAGCAATTAAACAAGTTGATGAGATGAATCCATGAAAGGGTAGCCAAAACATATTAACAAAATATACACT
>NC_051414.1:21898246-21898446 GCF_015228065.2 Penaeus monodon
CTTTTTTACAACACATCTAGCATAGAAAAGTCCTAATATCAACCTCCTCAAAAGAACCGGTCCCTGTTCCTCTCCAGCAGCACGGTAGGGGCAACGTAACCCCAGCTTTCATTATAAGTCCTGGTCAATATTCTCCCTGAGGCTGGAAGGATCCTCCCGCGTGCCTTTTCCTCCATTTCATCTGCCTTTTGTTTCGTTCG
>NC_051414.1:21899999-21900120 GCF_015228065.2 Penaeus monodon
TCTGAGAATTAGTTCCTTGAAGCCCTCCACCCAGCATCAGCCAATCACATCCCACCCGCAGAGGGTTGACCGAGGTCCGCCCCTCTCGCCCTGACCGCGAAAAAAACAGAAAAAAAACCGC
>NC_051414.1:21900156-21900324 GCF_015228065.2 Penaeus monodon
GGGAAAAGGCGGGATCTGCCAAAAGCTTAAAGCTTTCAGCCCTTACTTTTCACTGTGTTGGATATATTACACAAGGAGAGAGGCGCGACGGGAAACATCTGACGACGACGACTGGTAATAACAGCAGAGAAGCAGAAAGATTTCTAGCGATGGGATATTACAGTGTCG
>NC_051414.1:21903256-21904054 GCF_015228065.2 Penaeus monodon
TTTAACATAGTGATACCCCCCAACCACCCCCATAAAAAAAAATTAATATATCGAGAGAATTCATAATTATTTGTACAGTCTCTCCCGAGCCCTCGAGGCGAGCGGGCAGCGTGAGGGGCTCAGGGACCGGCCACCCAATGAGGCTTCCCGCTCCTTCCCCTCAGCCACTGGGGATTATCCCGGAGAGATGAATGAGGCTGCTAACGGACAAACCTCTTTAGCAACCCCGTAGTAACGATATCTGATTTAATCATGAATGAAGTGTTTTGTTCCTCTTTCCATTGATGGCATGAAAACACGAAAAGGAACCCGATATATTAAAGAATTAAAAGTCTGAAGATAAAGTTGAGCAAAAATGCAAGAAAATACACTAAGTACACCAGTCCCCTGAGTGGACCAAG
The DNA here is from genome assembly GCF_015228065.2 of Penaeus monodon. Taxonomy (NCBI): domain Eukaryota; kingdom Metazoa; phylum Arthropoda; class Malacostraca; order Decapoda; family Penaeidae; genus Penaeus; species Penaeus monodon. Next base: position 21,903,658 of record NC_051414.1, read on the forward strand.
CGCTGAAGGTGTTGACGTGTAGCGGAAAACTCGCTAACTTGCGAGACGGCGACACGAAATGAACCTTCGATGCAGATGACCTTTTGGAAAACATGTTACATTCAGTAGTCACAAAAGATAAAATTATGAAGGCTGATGAAATGATATCACCGATATAGCTTTTGAAATTAATATTAGTGAGAGATACAAAACAAAGAACGTAAATTGTAAAAGAGAAATCCATTTTAAAGTTCATGAAACACTATCAGGAAATAATAGTTGACGAGGATGTCATTAATCTCTGAATCTCATAAGTGATGAACTATTGGAAAATAAAAACAAGAATCTCATCTCAATAATGAAATCACCAATACATGATTTACTGGAATTAGAAAATCTTAGTGTAGGTTATATATAA
>NC_051414.1:21904608-21904777 GCF_015228065.2 Penaeus monodon
TCTCAGGCCGTGAGGGGTTTTATGTGAGAAGTTTTATTTCTAGGCGATCTGCTCCCTTGACAGTAACTGTCAGCCATAAATAAGCTTAATAATCTTTGCCTGCGCTGCGCGACGACAAAATTTCGATATGGAACTTTTGGGTTTCGAATTATAAAACCTACCGTAAGCA
>NC_051414.1:21905876-21906570 GCF_015228065.2 Penaeus monodon
AACTAAACTTAAAAATCGATAACTAAAAAGCCCGGATCAAGATTCAGTTGCGGAAGATTCGACCTTCTGACGCACGAACGGACGGTCGAATAGAACGCATCCAACACGCACAAGCAGCCACAAGATCACCTGACCACCGGCGAAGGCCACGCCCCCTCCCACACACCACAAAACCTGGAAAGTAGCGCCGCCTCGGGGACCCTTCCCAATCGTCGCATTTCCTATCCCACTGCGTCAGCCATTATAATATTCTGTATATCTAATGATGCAAATTGGGTCTACCTTTTGGTGAAGGGAAGGGGGGTTGGGAAGTGACGAATCTCAGACGAACTTCTGTAGACGGAACACGGGTTTTGTACTTCATTGAATTTTTGTGTTATCCCTGAGGTCGTAACAATTTGATTGAGTTAATTTTCGACGGAATTTTGGGGAAAGAATTCAGAAACACAAATAGCATCGTAAACAAACTTCACTTCCGAAACGAGCAATGAGTACTGTGACAGCACAACTGTCAAATTTGCCGGTAGATGACTCCGCATACGAATCATGGATGTAACCTATATTTCTAATTAAAAGTGCGTAATACGTATGTTTGCAATAATACACAAACGCAGGCAATGTTTAACGAATTTTGATAAATGCGTATTTTGGTGTGCTGTGATAAAATTGAAAAATACATTAACTTACGGCTCTG
>NC_051414.1:21907153-21907878 GCF_015228065.2 Penaeus monodon
GAGGATGTACCAGTCTTTGCCTTGCAACCAACACTAACTATTAAGCGACAATGAATCAAAAGTATTAAATTTGAGTTAGCGAAAAGTTCGTCTTTTCTCCTTGCTCTGACGCCCTCGAGCTTCACCTACCTCGTGCTTTTTTGGTATGAGAACAACGGGAAGCCAGAAACAGTTATTGTTTTTTCTCCTGTTCTGAGCTTACGAGGAGGGTGTCGTGTATGCTCTGACACAAACAAGATGTCTATTATTTGTGAAGCGAGTCTCCAAACAACACAAAAGACAGGACGATAATAAAAAAACGATGGAGAATCCTTGAATCCAATCTATTCTATGGAGAGCAAATAATAGAGCTTTTCTGTAAGTTTCCACGTTTCCCTTTATATCTAGAGCAAAGGCACTCTCTCTCCAGCTGTTTTTCTTCTTCAGAAAATGCTTCATACCAACTTCTAGGATTTTCGTTACAAGTGTTTTGCTTAAAGGGAGATGGCTGTTTTGTGCAGTTTTCAGTTCCAGAATCCTTGCTGTTGCTCATATTGCAGTCTCTCTTGGTATTTCTGTCCTATATTGCAATCTTCTTTGTCTTCTCTAGAGTCGTCCCTGCAATTTGCGTTTTATCTGTACTATCGCAAATAATTTTTTTTCTTTCTGCATAATGAGTTGGAGTTCGCTAAATTAGGAATTGTTAATTCTCATTCGAGTTTTTTTCAACGAGTATCATTATCCCT
>NC_051414.1:21908177-21910171 GCF_015228065.2 Penaeus monodon
CATCCTCAGCCATTAGTGGCCCGCGTCTGAACAAAGGGCATCCCAACCTACTCCAGTGTTGCTGATCTCTGTCATACGTCACCCACTTTTTATTCAGTCTCTTCTCTGTACTTTTACGTCTGACCTTCTACTGCGTTTACTATCTCTTTCTTATCTTCTAACTATATGTCCAACTCATATCGTTTTTACCGTTTTATCCTTGCTATGGTGTCTCTTACTTCAATCTGTTTTTTTTAAAATGATCTGATTAGTTTCCAGATTTCATATCCGTACGTCATTATCAGGAGTACACATTAATTATAAAATCTTTGTTTTGAAGCATACTGGTACGAAATTTCAGTGTCAATTTCAAGAGTAATGCGGTTAGTTTTCATGATCTTTGTTAAGCTTCAGTGCCAGGTTTAAGTATCTGTATTCATCAACCTCTAATTTTTTTTTTTTGTTATTACTTTTGACTACTTTTTTCACCTCTGTTCACTTTCAAGCTTATCCCTATTGTTCCTTATCTATTCACTCCCTTCCTAGTTTATCTTCTGTTGAAGTTAATTACGAATAGTTTTGGGGATATTTTACTCACCTCCTTTTATCACTTCCTTTCCTGTCTTTATTTCATCTGATAGGTGTTGGATTTTTAGTATTCGGTACATAAATAAAGCCCAAAGTTGTTGTAATGCAATATTTTCTTGTTGTTGACAAAATCACCCACGCGTCCTTGGCAAAGTTGACAGCCCGAATCAGCAATGTAGTAACGTTGTCATTTTGTGAGAATCGTGTAGTGTGTTCGTTTGATCCTTGTTTATGTATTGAAATTAGAATTTTCTTTTACCCTGTTTCATAGTCCTCGAAAGCAGGTATAGCGGTTTATTGAATTCTGCGGTTTTCTCAATAAGCCGGTTCATGGCAAACAGACGATACTTGATTAAATATCCACTTCTGAATTCTGCCTGGTCACGTAGCTGGTTTTTATCTGCAATTCAAGTCAGTCTTGTCCTAAAAATCTTGAAGGACAATTTGATAAAAAAGTACTTTGTGGTCTTCGTTCTCATGTAGCAAGATTAGTCGCAAAACACTGTGTTTCGGGGAGTTGCTCCTTATGTATACATATCGAACGGGCTGAGTTACTATGGATCTCTACTCTTGCATCCAATAAAGGGTTTCTTGATATGCCAGGACCATGTTCATAGGTTTATTTAGCTCTCTTCTCTCTGTCACGTCCCTCTTTATTCTGATTTTATACATCTCGTCTCTTTGCTTGAGATCGCGCGTTCCTTCTGAGTATTTATATTCCTCTGTAACATTTACATTGTTTATTCTTTATGCGCCTCTCAAATAAATCCTGTTAAAACAGATTTTATTTTTTAAAACCTCATTAACTTCCAATGCCTGAAATCTGCCTTTTCACCTTTTGTCGAAGCCGGTTTTTTTGGTTTTTATTTTTACATTGCTCTTTCTGAAAAGTAGTTTATCCCTCCCAGCTCTGAAGTGAAATCGATTGTACATCCTACCATCCTGTGATTGCTTCCTGCGTTTGTTTTATCAAAGGCTGTAGCATGTTGCCATTGTTATGCAGGTCCGACCTGGCATGATATGTCACGTTCTTTGTTAGTTCATCTGGCCTCATCCAAGGCCAATTTCAACATTCCTTCCTTTGCAAGAATGTGTTCATTACTTTTAATACTGCACTTTTCTACAAAGTTTGCTAATATCTTACCTCGTTCATTCCTGTTTCCCACTCCAGACTTCCTTCGACTTGATTCTCCACTTTGTTTTTTTCGCCGACTTTAGAATAGTATTCTACTTCGTGTTTCTTTCGTTTTCCAATTTACTCATCCTCATCGTCTTCGTCTCAGAGGAAATTTCAAGGGATTCTATTCTCTACTGCATAGTGCATTAAGGTTTATCCCCACTACAGTATATCTAGAAGACCCCAGGAATGTTATATCACTTAATTCTATGGCGCGGCAGCGACTGGGCTCCGGTCCTTGGGACGGAGA
>NC_051414.1:21910308-21910386 GCF_015228065.2 Penaeus monodon
ATCACAAACATATACATGCAAACAGACACACACTCTCCGTCCCAAGGACCGGAGCCCAGTCGCTGCCGCGCCATAAAT
>NC_051414.1:21910451-21910673 GCF_015228065.2 Penaeus monodon
ATCCCCCCCCCCCCCAGCACGACCACCACCGTCAAAACCTGAGTCAAGGGGAAAGACAGAGATCGCCTTTTCCGTTCCCCAGAGGAGCGAATTTCCAGAACGTTATTAGCGAAGGTAAACAAATATCTTGCTTTTGCGGCCTTTATTGTTTGCCGAAATACAAGGCAGCAGGTTTCAAACGGAAAAGCTAAGCAGCAGTTAGAAGCCTTTGCTTTTCTTCCG
>NC_051414.1:21917057-21917504 GCF_015228065.2 Penaeus monodon
AAAAAAAGGCTTTAATCAAAGGGCGTAAAACAAATTATATAGAAGACAATATCCAGAAGCACTCTTTAATAAAGAAATATCCTCTTTATTCAACTAACTTATATATACTAATAGTCGTTGCTGTGTAAAGACTCTAAGCACACACACACACAAAGGAAGTTCTTTGTTAATACGAGCGGAAATTAATCCAATCTACGTCGCACACATAACAACGTCAATTTTCTCTGTGGGTAAATATGGTTTCTTATGACGTGTTTGAACAGCTCCTTTCATTCCTCTGTTCATTTCTCTTGTTATCAGTCGCATATATGTTGAATGAACTATCATATTTACTGGCTGATAACGAAGTTTGCATGATTATTGGAGTTTTAATGTGTACAGGTCTGCGTGTACTCTTATTTTCCTGTGTACAAGCTTATGCATATATAAGACTTACATATACAAATG
>NC_051414.1:21917597-21917753 GCF_015228065.2 Penaeus monodon
GACTTTTACATAGTATGATTTTAACTGAAGGATCAAGTGTAGATTATTAAAACACACAGTCAATGAACGACCAAAGGATAGATAGATAAATACAGCTATGGAGCGTTAACTTTGCAATCGCAAGATCCACTTTCGTGCCCGAGAAGGCTCTCTTAT
>NC_051414.1:21917823-21919942 GCF_015228065.2 Penaeus monodon
CCAATGCATGTTCCTCTACGAACAAGCCACGGTTGTTCAGAAATATTAACTATGCGTAATACGATGAGGGAATAGCAGTGTTTGGCCAAAGATAGACCCATTAAGAAAAGGTTTGTCAGTTTAAAACAAATCCCCAAAGAAAAAGAGGACAGATTCAGTTAAAAAGGCCCAAATTCGCCGACTCTCAAAATGGCATTCGCAAAAGCAGAGAAGGGGGAATTTAATATCAAAGAAGAACAGTGCTATGTTTACTTTCTGATATGGGGGACCCCCCCCCCCCCAAGTGGACTTTTTCCCATATAAAGGGCCCTGAGTTACTGAAAAGGGTTTTAGTGCCTAACTTGGGGCACAGATTTAAAACGACGATGCGTATGAAAAAAATAATTAGTTTAAAGTTTTTCCCCGTGTCCTTTTTGGAAAATAAACCGGTAAAAATGAAAAAAAATGAAAAAAAGAGAGGGGAAAAAAAGTGAAGAAAAGAAATGGGAAAGAAACGGGGCAGGCACCAAGAAAGCGAAAAATGTTCATAAACAAAAAATTAAAAAAAGGGAGACAAAGGGTAGGTGCGGCGGGGTTTTAAAAATTTTTCCCTTTAAACTTGAAAAATTGTTTTACTCCGTCTTTGTCCCAAGACTTCATTACTCCCAAGGGTTTTTAATAAATTTTGCCCACCAATTATTCCATTTTTTTTAACGTCTGCTAGGAGCCACCCCCTTTGGAAAAAAAATATTTTTGGGGGAAAACATCACTTAACTTTTAAAATATAGGGGAATGTTTTTGAAAAAAAAAAATATAAGGGATTTTAAGACTGGGGATTTCATTTTAAGAAGAGACTGACATGCAGAAAAATTCTTATACAAGGCAAGCAATCTTTTTTAAACGGTTTCCCTTTTTTTCCCGAAAACCCAAAAAAATTCCTGAAAAGGATTATCTCGTTTCTTTGTAATTTTTTTGGTAAAATATTTTCGATTTCCCGGGAAACACTCCCGCGGTTTTTCATAAAAAAAACCCACCGGCAAACACTTTTTCCTGTTGACGGGGGCCCAAATCCCGCTTAAAATTTTTGTTGTTTTTTATAGTTACTTTTTTAAACTTTTTTTCCTTTTCCCGACCCCCTTTTGGGAAAAATGCTTGATTTTTTACAAGGTAAAAAACAGAGTTTTTATCTGATAAATGTGCTGCTCTGAGCGTTTGACTTTTCTAACGGAGATGAAGGAAATTTAAAATCACTTTTTTTCCGAAAATTTTTTAAATCACCCACTTGCTTTCCCATGAGCCTTTTCAAACTCCTCCTTTTTCCCTAAACAAAACCCTTTTTTTTTTTAAAAATTTTTCAAGAGTAAAACCCTCCCCGCAGCACTTCAATTTTTTTTTTTGGCCTTTTCCCTTTTTCCCAAAACTCTCTTTTTTTTTCTCTCTCCTCCTGAGGGCCCGCGAAATTTAGCTTCCTTGCCCCGGGAGTCCCCCCGTCCTTTGATCAGTCCCAAAACTTGCGAGGCTCCTTCGGCTCCATTCAGCCGGCCTATGAGGTCGTCCCCACCTGAGCGGTAAGCCTCTTGCCGCTTTCAGAACCTCCGCATGTCTTAGGAAGGGATCGGAAAGGTCTAATCACGGGGGCCGGGGCCCGGGTAGGTGGGCTTTGTTGGGGGAGGAGGGGGGGGGGGGGGGGAGGGAAAAGGGGAGGGGAAAGGAAAGGGGGGGGGGAGGGAAGGGGGCGGGAAGGGGGGGGGGGTTTGGAAAGGGGGAGGGGAAGGTGGGGGGGGGATTGAGGGGGGGGGAAAGGGGGAGGGCTCGAGGGGAGTCAGGTTTTGGAATTTGGGGTTGCGGGGGATGGCCAAAAGGGAAATTTAAAATTTTATGGCCAGAGGTTTTTGGGTGTCATATATTCTAAAAGGAAAAAAAATTTTCCCTTTCTCGCTTTTCATCTCCAAAAGCAAAACTTTCTAAGAAATGGGAAACACACTTTTTTTTCCTCAAGATGTCTTGATGTTTTTCTTCCTATTGAAAATATTTTATTTTGTCCCTGAATCACAATGATAAACCTATAAAAAATTTTTTCCCTTTTTTACATTTTTTAAAAAAGTGGTTTTAAAGATAAGAAAATTTCCCCAAGAAAAGG
>NC_051414.1:21919998-21920073 GCF_015228065.2 Penaeus monodon
CACACATTGGAAAATCGGGGGTTCTGGCTCAGAAAATAAAAAAATGTTGACCCAAAATCTCCATACCCCCACCGC
>NC_051414.1:21920659-21920796 GCF_015228065.2 Penaeus monodon
CTCCTCTCGCCGCAGCCGGGAAATTTTCACCAAAATTTTTCCCTTTCAAAACCCCCTTTAAATCCTTTTAAAGGGGAAGATGCGGTTTTTTCATTCCCAAACGAGATGAGACGGGGAGAGACGTGGCAGCGTGGAGA
>NC_051414.1:21920822-21921007 GCF_015228065.2 Penaeus monodon
TCAGGATTTAATCTACGGAGGAGCCTCATCTCCAAAATGGGGGACGCAGGAAAAAAACCCAGAGAATAGCTTTTTCCGTTAAGGTTTGGAGAAACTGAAATTTTGAACGGGGGAGGGGAGACTAGAGTTCTTTTTTCTTTTGGGGGTATCAACCATATGACTGGGTGGATTGGGGAATATATGTC
>NC_051414.1:21921271-21922281 GCF_015228065.2 Penaeus monodon
CACACCCCTCACCAAAATCTATCTGTCTATCTATTTTTAATTTTTTCCCCTTTACTCTGCATCTTTTATTCCAGCAAATAAAGGGGGGGGAAGTTGTCTGGCATAAAAATCTTTAATGATATAAGGAAAGCAAAACATCTGTTCAAAGAACAAAAGACCCAAAAGAGGGAAGTTACCTTCTTGAATATACATCGAGAAGACCACTGAAGGCAGAGGCTCATTAAGAAAGGAGTTGAGACTTATCACTCAAAGTTAGAATGAAAGCAAATGATATAAGCTCCAGTCGCATGTGGATTTAAAGAGATTACTTGATGAATAGGCGAAGGAATGACGTAAATGAATGAACAACTAAATTAGGAAATAAGAGCTTATATGATTAAATGGTAAGTAAAAATAAATAAAAGAAAATATTTTCATGATACTTTTGTTCAGGGCCCTTGAATCTTTCCAACCAAAGCATACAATAAATAGAATATCATTATCGTAACCTTGCATTGGGAATAAACCCCTTTAAAAAAAAAAATGATTTAGTAAAGGGGGAAACTCTGGATTTTTCCCCAAGGGGGGAGACGACAATAACCTTTGGTAAAAATTTTTTTTTACAAATTTTTTTTTGCTTTTCACTACCCATTCGTTTTAATTTTCATTTCCTAAAATTTCCCCCCATCACCACATTTCGATTCCGGAGAAACGTTAGGTATGCTATGGCGCACTCCCTCGCGCCATAGCAGGGGTGGAGAGCCCTGTTGTTTGGAGAAGCGCGGAAACAAAACACTAGCGGCGGAAACTGTGCGTCTGAGCTTCACACACCTACACACTCTCGCCGCTCTAGAATTGCCCTGGCGAGTTCACCGTCCCCTGGAATCCTAAACACACCCGCCTCTTTTTCTTCAGTTGCCTCAGGATGGCTGTAAAAACTTCGTGCTGTTATTGTTGCGATAATGGAAACCACTAGCATGAACGCAGGGAGACACGTGCACAGGACGAGGGTTTATCGACGTATTGTGTAC
>NC_051414.1:21922372-21922719 GCF_015228065.2 Penaeus monodon
GGAGGAAAATATAAACCCAATAAATGGGAATGAATTCGAAAAAACAGAAGTAAATGAAGATAAAAAAGGAATTGGTTGTAAAAAAAAGGCCCAAACCCAAAAAGGTTTTTTAAATTAAAATAAAAAAAATTCGGGTTGAAAAGGGTTTAAAAAAATATTAATTTCTGTTAAGGGGATTAAAAATAGAAGTTTCCCTTTAAAAGGCCCCCTTTAAAAATGATTTTGAAATTGTGTTTGGGTTTAAAACCACAAACAAAAAAGGTTTTTTTTTACCAACCACCCACCCACAAAAAAGGTTGTATATTTTTTTTGGTTAAAAAAATATTTAACATAAAAAAAACAAAAAA
>NC_051414.1:21923300-21923371 GCF_015228065.2 Penaeus monodon
GTATGTGTGGTGTGTGTGTTTGAAATCGAAGTCAGATGTGCTGATGTCAGACGTTGCCAATTTACCGAAAC
>NC_051414.1:21923624-21924345 GCF_015228065.2 Penaeus monodon
CCCTTTTTTGACCCCACAATCATTATGAATTTAATTTTTAAACATCCCTATTTTCATTCACTCTGATGGAAATAAACTTAGTAGAATATATGTAATACGTAGCCTGCATCCCACAATGATCAGTTTTATAGTACTACTCCGGTGAAATTCTAGCTAACTTGATCAGATCTCCTGCTAAAGTACACAGCTATATCGAACGGGTATGTATGGTCTCTTCACTAAGGCTGGTCCTAGGAACAGGAAAACTATCAATAAAGGGTGATGTGGCATGATATTTAGGGGAACAAAACTTTAAAAATTGATGGCCAAAAAAAAAAAATAACCTGCTCGTGATTCAGTATAGAGAGAGAAAAAAAAATGCCAGGAAAACCTAGAAACCATGAGGAGGTAACACCTGTTACCTCCTCATTCCACTGCGACAAGGATGCTGTAGGGTGACTCCGAAGAACAATTACATCAAGGCATCCTGGGGAAAATTTTATTTTTTTTGCAGTTCGTTTGGGAAATGAGAAACGTTCCTTTATCTTGGGTGGCGATGAATCTAAAGAATATTTCTTCTTCGAGCATGAGGCCGGGAGGACAAACTGACTGATTCCACATCGGATTCCTGAAATAAAGTGAAGATGCATTGTGCTCTCGAGAAGAAATAAAATAAATCTCCAAAGTAATCGGGAGGAAGTCTCAAATCCCTCTTTTCTTGGAACACCTCACTGCGCTGTGA
>NC_051414.1:21924739-21925540 GCF_015228065.2 Penaeus monodon
GGGCGACCCAAATTTTTTTGTAATCCTGGTAAAAAGGGGTCATTAATAGGGGGGCCCATTTAAAAATCCAAAAATTTATGAATATTAACTTTGCTTCATTTTTGTATAATGTAAAAATGTTTTCCCTTTAATCCAAAAGAAATGCTCCCTATAAAAAAGGGAACAACAAAAAAATGATGCCTTTTGTTGTTAGTTTTACTGTATTCACTATTGTATTTTATTTCAAAGGTATGAAGGACTTTTCCACAGTGAGAATAAAAAATAAAAAAGGGTAAAACCCCACGTGGCATTTCGAAAATGGTTTTAGGGAAAAATAGAGATAAAATGCTGTTGTTTTTTCTAAAATGGTTTGCTTCCCTATGACTTATTGCACCCTTTTCCCCTTTAAGGGGAAAATTTCTCCTTTGTTTATTATTTCTTTTTATTTACAAAATGCATAAATATGAAAAGACTTGAATTTCGATTTCCCCAAAACCCCCATGTCACCCATGTCACTAAACCCCTAAAATATCACAAAAAACTTCCCCCTTTGGAAAAAAAAAAACAATTTTTTTAAAGAAAGAAAACAAGCCCTTTTTCCTGGGAACTAACATAGTCCAATTTAAAATCAAAACAAAGGACATTATTTTCGTGAAAGACCGGAAAATCGTGTCTTTCCACCAACACGTCGTGAGCGATCTCCGGAAAAAGGGGATATTAAAAATTTTTTATATTCACCGGGGGAGGGGCCCCGTCTCAATGCCCAAAAATCCCAAAATCTATTTTCGTTCATGAAACAAAAGCTCACAGACACACGAACGG
>NC_051414.1:21926821-21926892 GCF_015228065.2 Penaeus monodon
TCGAAATTCCCCCTGGATTTTCCTCCTCAGGTCTCAGGATGGGGAACCAGGTGGAATTTTTGAATTTATTT
>NC_051414.1:21928402-21928585 GCF_015228065.2 Penaeus monodon
TTCTTATACACACACACACACACTTCTATCTTCCCGTCTGTGTTCTTCTATTTAAACTATCCGGGATATATATGTAAAATATACTATGTTATATATATGTATAAATAAAAAAAATAAAAAAAAAAAAATAAATAAAAAAAATAAAATAAAAAAATAAATAAAATAAATAAATAAATAAATAAA
>NC_051414.1:21928738-21929030 GCF_015228065.2 Penaeus monodon
TATTGCAAATTGTACAAAGGGACACACATAACATCATTTATACACATATATAAACACCACAATCTCCCTGTGAATTTCAACAAGGTGTGTGTGCCATGCATGTACAAAATTGTTCAAAAGTATGCAAAGCTTTCTCGTTGGCCAAACTTTATTGCAATGAGATTATCGAAACAAACAGAAAACATTTCCCTGTCCTCTTCTCCCACATTCCTCCCTCTCGTTCAGTCTTTTTGCTGAACATTCATGAATATTCAGGTTAAACGTATATTCAAAAGGTTTTTGTGGGTGGGGG
>NC_051414.1:21929059-21929202 GCF_015228065.2 Penaeus monodon
AGTTCCCCTCGACTGCGGATTTTCAAGCAGGGGAAACCCTTTGTAAAAAGAACTTGTTTAAATTTTTGTATAAATGAAAGGTGGGTAAAATGATAAAGAAAATTAAATTTTCGTAAAAAGTATTTGTAGTAACAAAAATTTGC
>NC_051414.1:21930436-21930960 GCF_015228065.2 Penaeus monodon
TCAGTTATGAGCAAATAATAACTCTATATGAAGATGAACAATAAAAATATACCGCTATGTGAGAAAGGGAGTGCTCCCACAAAAGGTGGGAGTGCTGTTATCTCCGGCACGTCTCGAAGGCCTGAGCAATCAGGCGATCAGTCAGAGGCAGGTCGTCATCAAACTACTGATCCAGTGCCCGCGGCTCGGGAGGGTGCTGCATTGATAGATGCTGAGCCAACCACACGGGATGGAGGATACAAGTGGACAACGGAGATGCGAATCGAACTTTGGAAATGCTATAAATTAGCAGAAGGCCCCAACAGAGGATATAGAGCCAAAATGCATAAGTGGTGGAAAACAAGAAAGAATCCACGCTTCACGGAACAAGCTTTAGCCTCCCAAATTACAATTATTAAGAAGAACAACTTATTAACACCAGCACAAAGAGGAGAGGATGAAAACGAAAACGCTCATCAAACCACCGAGGATGACCCAGAAAATAATAACACCAATAGAAGTGAAGATAGAAGTGCTAGTGGAGT
>NC_051414.1:21931020-21931552 GCF_015228065.2 Penaeus monodon
CCCAATTGAAAATAACAACCAGAACAGTGCCCACGAGAGTCCAAACGTAATCACACAAGAACCAGAAACAGCGCATATAGAAAACGAACAGACAGAAGAAAACTTACCTCCTGAAGATAGGGACCTACTCGAAAAACTTAGAGAGATTTACAAGAACACCCTAGAATCAAGAGACCACGAAGTGCTACCACCTGGAAAGAAGACTGAAAATAAGAAATTGCTACATGTAACTAATAAAGTAGATGCACTACTAAAATTCATTCCAACGAATAACATCACAGAAACCAATAAACTAATTTACAGCGCAGCAAAATTAATATTAAATATATTAGACGTTAAACTAATAAAGAAAGAAAAAGGAAAAAAGGACCCTCCTTGGAAACACCGAATAGAAAAGAAGATACAACTATTGCGGAAACACCTAAGTTGGATCAAAGAAATAAGAGAAGGTAGATTAAGAGACGAAGGGAAAAGATATGAAATAGAAAGGAAACACCAACTATTACAGAATGGAACAGCAGCAACAGAGGAG
>NC_051414.1:21934821-21935067 GCF_015228065.2 Penaeus monodon
CGTATATGTGTATGTTAGAACATAGGTGTTGACTTCAATATTGCTTTCAGCTTCTCTGACTGGCATTGTTATTCACAGCAATTCAAGTAAATGTCAGATATCATCGTTAATTAGCTAGCCTTGACCTTTCCATGTCCGATATTCCGAACACCTACACCAGAATATTAATTAACAAAGAGTTAATACCTACGCATTTGTCTACCGTGACTACCCATGTGGCACCTAAACACATTCACGGATAGGCAC
>NC_051414.1:21935422-21935595 GCF_015228065.2 Penaeus monodon
GCTAGTTTGAAACACCGGAACGAGCACGGGAATGTCAGTATGCAAGATGACTTGGGGGGGGGGGGGGGTTGCGCCTGCTCTGTATTCTCGCCGACGCTCGTGCCTCTGGGCCATCGGTGAGCGAGGCAGGGTATTGTGTCTATTTGTCTTTGTGCCAAGAGATGACATGACAG
>NC_051414.1:21936024-21936260 GCF_015228065.2 Penaeus monodon
TCATAAATGAATCCACAAGAAATTCGTGAGTATGAGCCCTTTTGAAGACGCTGCGATCACGAACTTTTCCCTCTCAGACTGAAGGGAAAAGGGATTGTCAGTACGTAAGCCTTTCCATCAAACTATAAATAAGTAGCTAGCTTGTTGAGGTGGATTTTCCCGGACACTTCATTCTAAAGTTATACTCGATAATATTTGTGGCTCGGTGTTTGTTATTCCCTTTATTCATGTCTATT
>NC_051414.1:21936475-21936574 GCF_015228065.2 Penaeus monodon
GTTGTTTTAATAACATTGCATTTCTTCATGCTTTGCAATAATATTTTTAGAATATCTTTTATTGCAACTTCTAGCAACCTGTACCCCTTGATATAATAG
>NC_051414.1:21936868-21937020 GCF_015228065.2 Penaeus monodon
TTCCGCAGTGCCCCTGAGTGCCGTAGAGGACCTCGTGGAGACAGTGGTAGTACTACGCAAGGATCAAAGGACGCACGAACTGGGTATATCTGTGGTGGGAGGGAGTGACACGTACCTGGTGAGTAGCCCCTTCGGGTTGCAGGAGTTCGTGC
>NC_051414.1:21937816-21938008 GCF_015228065.2 Penaeus monodon
TATTTATAACCTTATAAACAGAAGCAGAACGAGATACCCTCTCATCCATTATTCACACCAAATGAAAATAAAGCTGATTTAGGGACGAAATACTGAATGCTGTTCCATAGTGATTCATGCCTCAAGACTATCAAGCGGAGGCGGAGTGGGATGGCATTGTATTACGCTGGATTTTCCCCTCTTCTTACAATT
>NC_051414.1:21938279-21938367 GCF_015228065.2 Penaeus monodon
TTTCTCTTATCTCCCCAAGGTGGAAACTCGCCGGACCATCTATATGCGGGGAAAGGAAGTATAATTTCCCTTTGGCGGACCTAGAAAA
>NC_051414.1:21938415-21938599 GCF_015228065.2 Penaeus monodon
TCCCGAGCCATTTCTCCCCCTGACACCCCTTCACATCCTGGTCCTTCACTCTTATCTCCCCATGACCCCGCTCCCTGACCTTTCCTAACCTTTGAACCCTCCCCTTTGCCTATTTCCTTGACCCCTTTCCTTCGCAGTCCCTAAACCAAACCTCTTCACGGCCCCTGACTCCCTGAAAAAAAGA
>NC_051414.1:21938673-21938780 GCF_015228065.2 Penaeus monodon
TGAGCCTTAAGCACGACCTTCTCTAACCTTTGACCCTAATCACCCCATTTACATACTCCCCTACCCCTGGATTCTCCCCCTTAACGCTTCCTAACCATTTCTCGATT
>NC_051414.1:21938823-21939003 GCF_015228065.2 Penaeus monodon
ACCTATCTGGGTGCAACGGAACCAGAATTTTTGTTGTTGTCTGAAATTCGTATAAATTTTCAGCATTTTAGTCTGTAAATATGAAAATAATATCGGAGGTATTATGGATTTTAGCATGGGTGTATATACCGATCATACATATTTTACAGTTAAGTTTGGTTCGTATGTGGTGTACGAATG
>NC_051414.1:21939037-21939129 GCF_015228065.2 Penaeus monodon
GTGTTCTTGGCAAGGAGCCCAGATTAGATGAAAAATGAATGGGAAAATAAAGATTTAAAAAAGGCGCCGATTTTGCCATCCCTTATCGGGGG
>NC_051414.1:21939248-21939482 GCF_015228065.2 Penaeus monodon
AACATTTGATCCCAGCTTGAACAGTACCGTACATATTATAGTGAATCATTCTCTCGATTTTTCCTTTTCAATTCCTTGTTGTTGGTTTTCGCTTCTGGTAAGGTACTTTAAGACTTATAAGTACCTTTGGCTTTTGGCTTTGTAGGTGAAAAGAGCATTACTGTAGGATGGTGCGTCTGTTTGTCTGTGTTACAGTCGTGTTTTTGTTTGTGGATGCGTTTCTCAGGGGATGCG
>NC_051414.1:21939642-21939964 GCF_015228065.2 Penaeus monodon
TTCTTAACGTGTTTCTGGACGTGTGTGAGTGTGCTTGTGTTTCTGTTCGTATGTACGGATCTGTCTGTGTGCATGTAAATGTGTTCGTGTACCTGTAAATATACACTTTGAAGAATAGATATCGCCAAATACATTGTAGCTCAGCAGTTCGATGTCAAAGGTCAGGGGAAAAATCCACAGCATATTTTATAAGCAACGGCCCCTCTCTTTGGCTTTGGCGTCGCTGGGACCAATATTTCTGCGTGAATGTTTAAAAGCGGGAAAGTAAAATCCGCGCTCGGTTGCCTCGCCCTCGATTCCCCGGCCACGGGGGGGGGGGGAG
>NC_051414.1:21941657-21942452 GCF_015228065.2 Penaeus monodon
TGCTTCTCAATAAAGTAGTACACAGAAGTGTCATTCAATACCCTGCTTCCGGGGGAAAAATTATATATTTATATGGAGAAGGAAAAACGGAAAATACCAATTTCTCTGTCAATATGTGTATGGGAACATATTTCCTTTTATGTTTATTTTGGATGATATGGTAAGCAAAACTTTTAGTTAGACCTCAATACTATCTGATTTCGTAAATGTTTTAAATTTTGATATATTTGTCATCAACACCATCATCTTCCTACAGCAGATAATAATAGATAATAAATATCACCCTACTTTAGCCAGGAGGTGGAAGTAAAATCAGATTTGTATTAACTTTAAGCAAACCCATTTAGCTCTTCCTGCGATGGGTAACAAATTTACCCATATTTACCTCTCATTCCTCTTTCATGCGATGCCGTAAACTCGTTACCCATGGAAAGGAAAGACAGAAAAAGGGAAGGACAGGGGAGAAAAGAGAGGAACTTCTTGCCTCTTGGTTTCTTGGTTGAAAAGCTAAACTAGATATTCGTTACAAGGGGAGAAAAAAATGACTGTACTTTAAAGGTGGGAGGATGAGGAGATGATACAAAGGGATGATGATATAAAAAAACACTAGAAAAATGTCAATAGAATTTTAAGCTGGGAAACCCCTTCTTTGCAAGAGGGATATAATGACACAGAGATTATGTAATGTAAAGAGACACACTATCAAAGCACCTTTGGAAACAACAAAACCCTTTAACTACAATACAGAAACGAAAAACACTCTCGTCACTTTGATGAGCAAAATGATTGCCATAG
>NC_051414.1:21942517-21942684 GCF_015228065.2 Penaeus monodon
ATGGATTTCGTTCGATAGTGAAACGCGGCGAAATGTATCCGTAGAGTTTAGCCCCACTCGCTACGCCTGGCTACAGCGAGTCTGACAAAATCATATACAAGGGATGCTATTCTGATGCCGACAAGGAGGCAAAGGTGATGAAATAGCCGTCAGGGTATACATGTGTA
>NC_051414.1:21944055-21944741 GCF_015228065.2 Penaeus monodon
ACCCGGATACATTTTGTGAGTAAGGTAATTAGAGTAAGGACAACAGACAACATATATACTTTGATACAAAAAGACCAAAGGGACAGAGGATAATAACAGCTTCTCAAACGCAATTTCCCCCAAGTTTTCTCTCGTCCTTTTTTAACACACATCGGACACTAAGATTACCGTGTTATAAAACGGGCTAATAGTTTTCTCTGAGTTTTTTAATGTGTCGTATTTTTCCAACAATGCGCGTTTTTGAGTTGCCCGGGGTGGGGGGCCCTTTAATTTGTTTTTTTTCCCAATTTCCCCTTTTCCCTTTATTTTTTTTCCCCATTTAAAAACGCAAAAGGAGCAAAAGGTTGGAAAGGGGTTGCCCCCTTTGTTAAATTGGAAAAAACCATTAAATAATAATAATTCCAAGTCAAAAAACCAAAGGAAATTTCTTTAAAAGATTTTTAAAGGGAATATACTTTAAAAGACAATTGTTAAAAAAGGGGAAAAAAAAGGAATAACAACAAAACAAAATGCAGAAAGGGATAAAAATCAACCCTTTCACAATTTAAACAAACTATTTTTGGCAGAAAGAGAAAAAAAGACCTTTTAAAATTTTTTTTAAAGGGGAAAACCCTACCCCAAATTTTTTTTGGGGGGAAAAAAGGGGCCCAACAATTAAAATTGGGGGGTTTAGATTTTAAAAAAAA
>NC_051414.1:21944886-21945145 GCF_015228065.2 Penaeus monodon
AAAGGGGGGTTTTTTTTCCCTTTTTATTTAAAAAATTTTTTTCCCTTTTTTCCCAAGAAATTTTAAAAATTTAAAAAAATAAAATTTTTTTTAAAAAATTTTTTTTTTAAAAAATTATTCATTTTTTAAGAAAAAAATTATTTTAAAAAAAAGGGGGGCCCGGAAAAAATTTTTTTAATTTTTTAAAGAAAAAAATTTTTCCTCTTTCCCCCCCAAAAACCCCCCCCAAAAAACCCCCAAACCCCCCCCAAAAACCCCC
>NC_051414.1:21945167-21945476 GCF_015228065.2 Penaeus monodon
CCCAAACCCCCCAAAAAAAACCCCAAAATAATATTAAAATTTTTTTATTAATTTTATTTTTTATTATTATAATTTAAAAATAATTTTGTTTTTTTTTTGGGGCCCCTCCCGGGGGGGAAAATTCAAGAAAAAAAAATCATTCATTTTTATAGGGCCCGGGGGCCCTTTGGAAAATTTTTGATTTTACCTCCCCAACCACCCAAACCCCAACCCCAAAAAAAGAATAACCAAAAAAACACGGGACCCCAAAAACGGGGGCCCCCAATTTTTTCAAATAAAAAAAATTATATATTTAAAAAATCTAATTTT
>NC_051414.1:21945571-21945691 GCF_015228065.2 Penaeus monodon
AAAAAAAATTTGGGGGGGGGGTTTTTTGGGGGGGGGGGGGTTTTTTTGTGGTTGGGGGGTTTTAGGAAAATATTTTGGGGTAAAACCCCACCCCCCCAAAAAAAACCGATAATTTTTTTT
>NC_051414.1:21945723-21945916 GCF_015228065.2 Penaeus monodon
TATTTTTGTACTTATATCCATATTATAATTAGAATCAATACATTGTTTTGAGGTTTGGTTCTTCTTGTTATCATTATCGTTGATATATCACTTTTCTGAATTGAAAAAAAAATCAATTCACTCTTTGCATAAGAAACATGGAGGGAGAAACCTGGAAAAAACTTTTATTTTAGAATGGAAATTCCTTCCTCAT
>NC_051414.1:21947642-21947869 GCF_015228065.2 Penaeus monodon
TATATAAAAAAAAATCCCTCCCCACTTAAAAAAAAAGAAAAAAAGTCAAAGGTCTTCTTGACGTCTTGTATCCGAAAGCTTGGATCATGACTTGGCAATTAAAAGTTTTAAATGAAGTTTTACCTCTCCTCTCCCAGACAATACGATTGCGTTTCTCTCCCTGACTCGTTGGTTGTTCAGTGACGCGGAAAGACACGCTCTCAATGGGTGTCGAAAAGTGTGATTGC
>NC_051414.1:21947967-21948069 GCF_015228065.2 Penaeus monodon
AAAAGAAATGAGGAGAAAGAGAGTGGTACAGTGGAAGATAGGATGAAGGAGGAGGTGGTATGGGAAGAGAGTGTAAGGAATAAAGGGATAAAGGGGAGAGGG
>NC_051414.1:21948337-21948555 GCF_015228065.2 Penaeus monodon
GGAGTGATAAATATTACAAGTTTTCGGAAAAAGATAATGACTGGGATTTAATTGAATTAGAAAAAGGTTAACGAACGAATCTAACGGTGATTAATGAATGTATAAATCTGATGGTAGTGATGATAAAATAACGAAGCTGGTGATATTAGCAGGAGAAAGATAACAGAAAAGATAAAGTGTTATTATCACCGATGCATCAACATAATTAAGAATCTCTG
>NC_051414.1:21948627-21948743 GCF_015228065.2 Penaeus monodon
GAGACAGGAAGTGTTTAATAAAAGACTCTCGAAATATTATGCGGACCTTATGATCCTTGGTTCACGAACACTTTGCTTTTCACATATTCTGTCTATATATCATCTTGGACAATCAT
>NC_051414.1:21950143-21951173 GCF_015228065.2 Penaeus monodon
CATGCGTATCTTACGTAAAGGCACTCCCATAACCCCTTGAAATCTCATTACACAGAGACTCCCAAAAAAGACCGTTTTGCTCCAGCGGTCTCTTTCGTCGTGGCCTGAGCTCTATTTTCCTCAAATAAAGTGTTCGGAGGCAATTTCACCGGCAAGCTCAAAGGCAAAATACTTTTGAAGGTTGCACTTAAAACGGTGATTACGTTACCAACTTCGAACGCCTAGTCAGCTGGCAAGCCTTTCGGAGACGGTCGCCGGGTCGAACGCAGTGGAAATCGTGTTACCTTCCCTTTCTAACTCCTGTGCTTCCTCTTTATTCGCCTTCCTCTTTGTAGCTCTTTCTCTTTCTATTTCCTGATGTGTCTCCCTCTTTTTAGTCTCGCTTTTTCTATTACTATTAAAGAAATGAGAATAGACAGCAATTGCTGTCTCGCAACATCGCTCGTTTCAAAATCCTTCCCTCAATGACTGACCCTCCAGAGTGTGATTCCCCTTCGAAAATCCCTATTCCCAACGTCATGGGTGCAAATATAGCATCACTATATTGCGTTAAGTGGAAGAATGACATTTAACCATAAAAATTAGGAAAGAAAAGGAAAAGGAAAGAAAACATTTACGGCTTTATAAGAAAATGCGAATTGTTTGCTATGAGCTTTTTGATAATGAGATTATGTGCATAGAGAGCAGGGCTCGTAAGGTATACTCCGTTCTGCGAAATCTTTTGGTGAAAAATTCGAATAGAATTGTACTCTAAAGTGGAGATGAAAATTTCAAATCTGATTCTCTTTCCCTTTTTCTCTTTCGTTTAATTGTTTTTATTAATATTATCGTTTTTTTCTCTCTGTTACTGCTTTATATGAAAAATGTCGGCCTTCTTCGTCTTCTCTTTTCTTTCTGTTTCTCTTTCTCATTAATACAATATAATAACCTTTATTTTCTCTTCTATCATCCTTGATTTCTTTTTCTCTCTCTGCTTCTCAGTTTCATCATTATAGTCTGTCTCTCTGTGTTTGGTCTCTTTTCTCTCCGT
>NC_051414.1:21951353-21952294 GCF_015228065.2 Penaeus monodon
ATTCCGTAAATGAATTCCTCTTTCATTTCATCCCTCACTCGCTCAAAAAGATATAATTAGACAGCAATGAAACAAAATCACAAGTTAATGAGAATAATAAGAAAGCGCCAAATGATTCGTAATTCTATTGTATATTTCCTTCATCATTGTGAAATACATATAATGAAACCTTTTTAATGTGTTTAGAAGGACGATTATGGGCGTTATTGCCTTTATTGCGAAATATTGCGTTTAGTTAGTGCGATTATTTTGTCTTCTACTTCCATGATTTAGTGTGGATTGAAATTAAATTAATTAGGGTTGCTAACACTTCAAATAACATAGGTTACAACATAGATTACAACATCGATAATAACATATGATAGTTATTGCAAATGATATTGTTAATGTCAGCACTAGCAGAGTTTAATGACCGCTAAAGGCATTGCAAGCAGTCTATCACTTTTTTCCCTCTATTCAAGTCATTATTCTTTAGAAAGCGCCTTGCCTCATCATTACGATGTTTTAGATAGGTAATGAGATTTCCAAACGAATTTGCCCCAACTTATCTATAACTTTCACCACACATCCCTCTCCCTTTCTCATTATTCATATAATACATAACCTGTGCTATTTTTCTCGAATGGATTCAAGCAATTAAACGCATACACGCGATATAAACAAAACCGTGTTTATGAGAGAGCTAAAAGGGATCTAAATCTGTGAGCGAGAACCATTACACAGACGTAGCGGTTATCATCAACTTCATAGCCTCTCTCAATGGGCATTCCTCTCCTTCATGGCCGGCTGTTTTGTAAGGCCCTTCATTCAGGCGACGGTAGGGATCGTGTTTCTTCGTCTGGGGAATAGCCGTAAATAGTTTTGCATTTTCCCTGTCTCCTTTCTTCATCTTAAATTCTCTTCGTGCTTCTCCACTTCGTTAAAAATCTCCCGGAACTCCC
>NC_051414.1:21952341-21952431 GCF_015228065.2 Penaeus monodon
TTTCGTAATCTTCTCTGAGCTTCATCTTGCATCATTTATGCTAATGTGCAGCGTCCCTTCTCCTCCGCTTCCACGCCTACACGCAGCAGA
>NC_051414.1:21952778-21952966 GCF_015228065.2 Penaeus monodon
CCGCCTCCTATTCCTCCTATCAATGCCACCGGTGTTATAATCACAATTTCTACTGCTACTACTGCAACGTCAGCTGCTATAATGATAGTAATATTCCACCTCAAATTGCCCGCCTTGTCTACCTCTTCCTACTCTTTTCCTAAATTCTCCTTGGACATTTAACTGTGCATTTGTTTATTTTTTTCGCT
>NC_051414.1:21953017-21953404 GCF_015228065.2 Penaeus monodon
ACGCTTTTCCTTAATCCCTCCTTCTCTTTTTCTAATTGTCCATTTACTTAAATCTCCTCTTTCTCTTCTTCCTCTCTCATCTGCCCCTCCTTCCCCCCTCACCCTACCGCCCTTTTCTCTCTCGAGGCAACACTAAGAAGGTAATAAAACGCAAGTAACTTTATCTTAAGGCGTCCGTTACATGTCAACAAGGGTCTTCCCGAGAGGATTGTCGAGACTCCGGGGCCCCATATGGCTTACTGTTGAGGAGCTCCCTCTCAACACACTCTATACAAATCAGTATCTTGTGATTAGTTTCTCTATATATGTAGTTATTACTAGAGGTTGATTAATTTGTGGCTGGTTGACTTAATATGATTTTTTTGTGTTCTGTTTTAGCTTTCGGAG
>NC_051414.1:21953424-21953733 GCF_015228065.2 Penaeus monodon
ACCATTTCCTCTCAAGCTGATGAGAGGCTTAAGCTAGTCCCTCTGTGTTTATGTCTACCGTTTGTGAATATGTTTACCATAATTTCAAGTTTACATGAAGAATAACATCATATTTCTTGATTCTTTTCAGCGTTGCATTGCCTGTTTCCCATCATATCAAAGAGTTCTTTATATAAAAAAAATGTTTTGTCTTTTTAATGAAAAATTCTGTTGGACGAAAGCTCCCAAGTAACTATTTCTGTTAACTATTACACTACTCTTCTAAGAATCAGCGTTAATGGGCATTGAAAGAATGTATCCTCCATAGCT
>NC_051414.1:21953956-21954103 GCF_015228065.2 Penaeus monodon
TTTCCGACATTTACCTCTCCTTCTTCCTTTTCTCCTCATTCTACGTGCAGAATACAATGAAAACGATAGCAGTACTGTTATTTCAGCCCTAAATATAGGGCTGATATATAGAATATACTCAAACGTCTCACACATATCTGACGCATC
>NC_051414.1:21954172-21954760 GCF_015228065.2 Penaeus monodon
GTCTTTCAGTGAGAGAATCGGAGGCCATGCAGCGTCGCTCACTTTTTGTAAAAGAAAAAAGTTATATGAGTAGCAGTCCGCGCCCGGGCCGTCCTCACCAGTGCCAAGCAGACAGACATATGAGCCGATTTCCCCCTAATAGGAGGGCATAAGCGTGTTTGGACGACCAGCAACACTCTTTCATGATATTGTGCTTCGTTAACGGGATAAAAAAACTTTGGCTGTTCCGCTTTTACCGTTGTGATTTTATATATGGTTACGTCAACGGGAGGGAAGTGTAAGTTCATCTGTTCTCGGTATATTGCCACAGTTATCTTCTGTTTATCTTCTTCCTCTTCATTCCCTTTTCCTCTTTTTAATTTTTCTCACATTTCTTTCTCCTTCTTTTCATGCCTCCGTCGGGTTGATATTTGAACATAAGCTGAATTATTTTCAAGTGGTATTTGACTGAAGAACCCACTAGACAAATGACTGCTTGATCCCGGAAAACTATGATTACTTTAAAATCACTCATATTAAACCAACTAATTATTACACAGCTGATATGCTATTGCAACTTCTTATTTTAGTGTAGATACGATGTAATTT
>NC_051414.1:21954791-21955720 GCF_015228065.2 Penaeus monodon
ACTGA
Source organism: Penaeus monodon (assembly GCF_015228065.2). Classification (NCBI taxonomy): domain Eukaryota; kingdom Metazoa; phylum Arthropoda; class Malacostraca; order Decapoda; family Penaeidae; genus Penaeus; species Penaeus monodon. Next base: position 21,954,797 of record NC_051414.1, read on the forward strand.
AGGAAGTATTCCTGCAAAATACAGTTATCGCAATTTTCATTAATGCAATAACACACCGATTTCACGATTCAGTGACAAACAAAACGTTCGTCTTTTCTATTTGCTGACAAAAGCGACAATGATTAACTCTTCCATTTTATTGTGGAAATTCTGGATTCTGCAAAGGCAAAGTAATTACTCTGATAATTAATGTTGCATAAATGTTAGCTGTTTCAACGCTGAAAGGGTGTCGCAGAGCTGATTCCTGTTAAATTACACAAGATTTCTAGCAATTTCATATCTGACTTTTACATATTTGTTATTTTGCACTTTGTTCTAAATGGCTAGAGTTTAAACGCAGTGAGCACTTTAACTAATAACCAAATGTTGATTCCACTGGTATTGATATTCACACAATTTTGCTCTAATTCCTAATCGCTTTCACATAAGCATTTCACTCTCCTTTCCTACCGCGAAAATCTACCATTTACTTGACAAAACAAGAAATCTAATTAATCACTCTCGGAAAATATATAACGCAATATAAAGTTTCTACATAAACTTCTGGCGTTGTTATCGACTGTGCACTGAACCGGATAATCCCCAAGCTCTCTCCCTCGCTGAAAGCCACTCTCACATTATACTGAATTCCGTGGAAGCTCTGGAGAGACAGGAGGGATCTGGAAAAAGCGTTGGCTCGTGGGACTTCACTCATAGTTTTGATCTTGGGATATTGGAGGATGGTTTTGTGTTGTACGTGTAGGGAAGGGAGAGGGTAGGCCTGCCATGTTGGTGATCGCGAGTGATCACGCGTCCGTGGAAAATTCGGTAGGAAACGTATGACGCAATCCTGTAGCATTTGTTCATCTTAACGATGTGTTTCCTTTTGGAAAATTCCAACAATTATCATTTCGTTCTCCTTCCTATATTTCTTGTTCTCACCAC
>NC_051414.1:21955957-21956222 GCF_015228065.2 Penaeus monodon
GTATCACTAAAATATATTCTTACTAAATTACTCCTGCCAATTTGTCAAGATAAATTCTAATACATATGCTGATAATATAACTTCGGTATCGCGCACCACTGGGGCTTGAATTATCCTCTGCTGATATGTGCGAAATATACTACGGTCATTAAACAACTTTTAAACAATTTCTTTTTATCTGGCATAGACATTGGTTAATAATCATCAATGAACAATACGAAAATGCAAGACTATCGTTTTTACTAATCATGCAAGTCTACAAGTC
>NC_051414.1:21956286-21956410 GCF_015228065.2 Penaeus monodon
GTAATTAAAACAAACGTGAGACGGAATCGAGAAATCATTTCCCACTCCCCAGTATTTTTCTTTATTTACTTGGCCGAATAAGTCATCAACAATCCCCCTCTAACTTTCACAATTTTCCCTTTCC
>NC_051414.1:21956558-21956837 GCF_015228065.2 Penaeus monodon
TCTTTTCACTGCTATGAGAAACAAGATCGTCTTTGTATCACATTTCATATTGGTTCACCGTTTGTATTTAAAAAATTCATTTCCGGGTTAGAAGACCATTAATACCTTGCACTGTGAGCGTGATGAAAGCAAAGACCAACCTGAAGAATGGCTATGAATATATGCTTACTCCTTTCCCCCCCAGTGAATTGTGAACATTTAAACAAATAACCATTATAGTATTACATATTATCTGTAAGTAAAATTGCTAACAAAATTTGCTGATATTCCTTCAAAATA
>NC_051414.1:21956934-21957608 GCF_015228065.2 Penaeus monodon
ATATCGATCTCAACACGGGTGAATTTTAGTGCTCTTATTAATAGAAATACTCCATTGTATAATGTTACATAATGGGCATTATTCACACAGAAAATAACTATACAGAAATATAATTTGGCAATGGACACAATGTGGTACATTTGGAAGTGACAAATTTTCCACTTAACCGTATCACTTCTCAACCGCATCACTTTGTCCCTTTTGGGATAATTTTGGGGCCAAGCAGAGGCGTAGAAGGGTAGTTACCTTGCTTCCCTCGCCAGTTTACGGATGTCGTCTGCAATCCGATGACTGTGCCATTGGTAGGTATTTTCCGGTTACCCCACCCATTCTCGGTAGCCTTTGCTTGTTCCTCCCCAAGGGCGAGTTTTCCTCAGCTGCTTTGCTCATGCTGACGCCCATGCCTGTGGCTGCTCTGCACATCCATCGTCGCCTCATTACCGTTGCAATACCTCTTGAACCATGTGCGCCATGCCCAATAATCACCTTTTTTAACATAACCTCTTTTACCGATATTACTGTTGCCACTAATGATGTCTATTATTTACTCTAACTTATCATGGTAACAGGGAACAAATACAATCACAAACCGCTGTTAACATAAAATATCTAAAGCTACCAATTTTCTTCAAGATCAGTTCTAATACATATGCTGATAATATTACTTCAAAATA
>NC_051414.1:21958098-21958260 GCF_015228065.2 Penaeus monodon
CGAAAAAGCTCCTTACAATCCATTGCAAAGAAAAAAAAGGCCACTAAGGTAAAAATAATGTGATCACACATCCTCTGCTAACGTGTAGGCAGATGAACGAACTTTGGGAGGCTTTATCATAATGCAAAGTCTGCTGAATGATTTCATAACAGCGAGCCAGCG
>NC_051414.1:21958499-21958872 GCF_015228065.2 Penaeus monodon
ATATAACCAATACTTATTTAAAATCTCAAAAAAATCATGTCACTAAACATACGAAACTCAGTAGAATTAAGCGCTACACACTCCAGATGATAAAAAATCCTTTCTTTTAGCCTCGAAGCAAATAAATTAAAGTAAATCGATTACTGCCAAATATTGTTTTGGTTTAGTTATCAAACTGTGCTAACTCGATTTCATAACGTATGTAAATCCTCTGACCTCTGTTTCAAAATGTCAGACACCGCACAGGATTTTCAATTTTCCATTGTGGTTCGTTACCTTCATTTCAGAACGATTTCATATGAGAGAATGGGAAATTATTGAGGGTACGGAGGGTAATCTAATCAGGATATTTCAGCCTGATTTGTTTTCGATC
>NC_051414.1:21959461-21959552 GCF_015228065.2 Penaeus monodon
CACATAATTCTGGCATGTCTGTTTTCTGTCGGCTTCTTATTTTTCCTCGTCTTTTCTTTGTCTCTTTCTTGTCTGTCTGTTTCCTTCTTTT
>NC_051414.1:21960051-21960237 GCF_015228065.2 Penaeus monodon
ATTATTAAAATAGCGTGCCAAAGAGAATTAAGAAGGACGCAAGAGTGAAGGGAGTCTTTTCCGAAAGGATTTCATCCCTCCCACTGCCAGCGATATGAAGTCGCGCCGAGTTCAAAAACTTGCTTGATGTGTAAAGGTCTGTAATGAGTTTTTGACGTAAATGTGTCTATGTGTATTCTGATTTTC
>NC_051414.1:21960655-21960845 GCF_015228065.2 Penaeus monodon
ATGACGATTGCCCGGACGATATTTATGAATGATAAAAAACGATTAATTGACATTAACACATCTTCCAATAGATAAGTGAAGGAATTTCGACCAAACAAACAGAAAGCGGCGAGCAAGTCCAAAAGAAGTATGTGCTTGAGAGGGAAGGTAAAAATGCCCGGAGATGTAGATACGTTAGGTTAAAGAAGTG
>NC_051414.1:21961193-21961429 GCF_015228065.2 Penaeus monodon
GGTAAATGAAAAAAATATTATATACGTTAGAAAAGAATAAAAAAGAATTAGCCTAACCCAGGATTCCAGAAACCTCTCGTACCTCCAATCTCCCTCCGCCTCGGCCGCTTTCTGGGACCTCGATTCCGTGCCTCTCGGGGAGGGCCGCCACGCGCCTCGCGAAGGAGCCCACGGACGGACGGAGGTGACTGGTCTGGCAGGATGCTTTCCCGATGCCCTGGGCCCGGGGCTCGCGA
>NC_051414.1:21961783-21962061 GCF_015228065.2 Penaeus monodon
CGTCATATACCTGAATATGTGCATTTCCCCTCATACTCCCCATGCACCTTCGAAAACCAAGAAAAGCAATGAAATCAAAATACCAACCTCGCTTTTCCACCTCCGTCTCCGCTCTCTCCCCAGGATTAGTAAAAACGCCAATGCTCTCGACGGATTCATAAAGTGCAAAGGGTCATTAAGAGAAATTTATTCCACATATTTCCCATTACTTCATCAGATTAATGTCGTATTAACCTGATTTACGCTGCATTCCCCCCCGTTGGGTGTGTATCGGCATG
>NC_051414.1:21962772-21963409 GCF_015228065.2 Penaeus monodon
GCCCTTTGTTTCATGACAACTTCCCTTCCTGTCGCCCGCCTCCCTCTGGTAGTAATTAAGATTCTAACTGGATTTTTATTTGAATACCTTTTTGTGAATTCTGATTTCAGGCGGAGTCCATGTCTGTAAGCGGATTTTCGGGTCTATTTCTTGATTAATGGATTGTTAGAAAAATGTCTTTTACTTCGGTATTCCATGCTGTTCCGGCCGAATTTGTAAAAAAAAAAAGAATAAAAGCAAAATGAATATTGGAAATGAATATAGATATTAACATTTTATCGTTTATTCATATTGCATTTTTCAACTTTTATCCTTTTAATTATTTCCCGTTGCTATTAATCCATGGTTCCGTTTTCGTATTTTTTCTCCATTCATCTAAATTTTATCTTTTCTTCCCTTTCACATTTAGAAACTTTTGCTATTTCCTTCTCACACTCTTCGCATTTCATTTTTTCTACTCATTTATTGTCCTTTTTTCCCTTCTCTTTTTCACATTATTTACTATTTTTCATCTCGGCGTCGTAGGGATGCGTGGTGGTGCAGGCTGTGTCCGAGGGCGGCGCAGCTTGGCAGGACGGCAGGCTGCAAAGGGGCGACATTCTCCTGCAGGTCAATGATACATCGCTGGCCGTAAGTA
>NC_051414.1:21963568-21963705 GCF_015228065.2 Penaeus monodon
ATCTATCTATCTCCATCTATCTCCTTCTCCCTCTCTCACTCACTCTGACCTTATTCCGGAGTTATGAAAGCTGCCGCTCGCGCCGCCTTTGAACGCGACGTCACTTGGAGTTTGCTGCTTCCCTCGAAGGCTTCCCT
>NC_051414.1:21964179-21964291 GCF_015228065.2 Penaeus monodon
TAATCATTTCATTACTAATGAGGTCGGCGACTTCCACTCAAAATCATTGCTCTCAAGCTATATATATTATATCACAGTCAAGCTTTATACATATGCTCTATGAACTAACATG
>NC_051414.1:21965099-21965545 GCF_015228065.2 Penaeus monodon
TTCGTCAACCACACTAGCAAGCTGTTCGGCTTCCTCGCGATCTCCAGCCAGCCCGTGACAGCCTTGGAGAGCTTCGCCACGGACTACGAGCGAAGGACGCGCGCCCTGCGGACCGTCCTGGCGCTCAGTCAGCTTGCCCAGAAACGTCCTTCAATTTCGGCATTGTCCTCGCCGCGCTCTGCTACGCGTTCCTCATCAGGGAGGAATGCAGACGCCCTTTCGAACTCGCTCGGAGATCACACAGTCAGAGTCAAGGAATGCAAAACCAGAATTGAGAATCGCAGAACCAGAATTGGCAATCGCACAATCGGACTCGGGAATAAGAACAACCAGAACTGGGAATCACACAATCGGACTCGGGAATCACAGAAGCAGCCGGAGGGGCGAGACTGAAAGCCTGGCGCCGGAGCAAAATGAATCAACCCCGTCCAAACAGGATGAGAAAG
>NC_051414.1:21965999-21966557 GCF_015228065.2 Penaeus monodon
GGGAGAGGGAGAGGGAGAGAGATACATATACATATAAACATTCTATCACTTTCCGTATCTAAATACTTTGCCTGAAGGACTTTAGTGGTCTGTGGAAGGAAGCTTATTAAGATTGTAAATATTTACACACAGTAAGTAACGGATATGTCTAAATAACGAGCATGAATAATAAATAAACATGATACCTTGAAATATAATAGATGCTGAGGTTAATTATATATTTTCGAGGAGAAGGAAGGAGGAAATTTCATTTTGGTAAAATATATTTTGAATAGATTTTGTCATTGTAAAATAGAATACTTTACAATAAATCTTATAATGAAAATATCGTGAATTCGTGATATATTTATATATATATTTTTTTTACAGAGGCGCGTGTTGATTTTTGTGTGATACATGCATTTGCATCTTTATTTGATCTTATTATTGTCTTAGCGTGTCATAGAATGTGTTTACAAGATGCTCAAACCCCGGCATGACATTCGCCACTGAGAGAAATATGGAAAGTGGTAATACAAAAGAAGTGTCCATAAGTGCCCAATCATGTTGCTTTTACTT
>NC_051414.1:21966631-21967191 GCF_015228065.2 Penaeus monodon
AGGAACTTTGAATAGGTTTATTTTCACAGAACAATAACGCTGAATATAAAAAGGGCAAATCATAAAGAACGTGTACAGTGTGAAAATCATCCTTTATTTGTCGTCATATTTAAAATTACTTATTTTTGGCGATTATGATATATGTTTTCATTCAATGAGTCAAGGTCATGAAATATAATACACTAAATTCATACAGTATACACTAAAGGACTACGGTAATACACTGTCTACTAAACTACAATATGGTGATTTATTAACTAATCGGGATTACAATAATACAGTAAACACTAGATTTTATCGTAGTACGCTTTGGAATACACAAATGCACTACTCACGAAGCTATAATAAATCATTCATCAAATTGTACAATATCATTACGTTATTCACGAAATTGGACAATACACTATTCGCCAAATGGTAATATAGGACTATACTATTTGTCAAACTAGTTATATACTATAATAAACATTATATGTTCAGAACACCGTGCTGTAGAAAATAAGAAAGGTTTTACAGAATTGATTCACGAAATTGGACAATACATCTATACTCAACATATT
>NC_051414.1:21967493-21967857 GCF_015228065.2 Penaeus monodon
TTTTTAATATTTTTAAAAAGAAAAACCCCTAAAAAAAAAGCTTTTTATAAAAAAAAGGGAATAAAAACAGAAATTTGGCATTTTTTTCCCCTTTGCGATGAATTTCATAAAAATCGGAAAATTTAAATTTTTAAAAAGGGGGGGATTGGGGTTTTTCCGCCCCCCTTTGTTTTCCTTTTTTTCCCCCCCTTTCTTTTTCCCCCCCGCCCTTTTTTCCCCCCTTTTTTTCCCCCTCCTCTCCCCCTTTTCTCCCCCCTTTTTTTTCCCCCCCCCCCCCCTTTTTTTGTTCCCCTTTTCCCCCCCCCCTTTTTGCCCCCCCCCCTTTTTCCCCCTTTTTTTCCCCCCCCCCTTTTTTTCAAATTTT
>NC_051414.1:21969050-21969185 GCF_015228065.2 Penaeus monodon
GTGTGGCTGGCTGTTGTTAGGCGAAGTTGCACGGTTCGGCAGAGAGGAGCGTGAGCAGGAGCCGCTGGCAGAGCTTCTTTTTTTTTCCCCCGGCAAATTTTTTTTTTTTAAAAATAATTTTTTTTTCCCTTTTTT
>NC_051414.1:21969205-21969940 GCF_015228065.2 Penaeus monodon
ATTTTTTTTTTTGGTTTTTTTGGTATTTATTTTCTTTACTTCTCCGTTTTCTCTTCTTTATTTTTTTTTATTTTTCTCTCTCACTTTCGTCTTCTTCTTTTCTTCCTTTTTTTCTTGCTTTCTTCCCCTTTTTGATCTTCGTCTTCTTTCTTCTCTTCTTTTTCGGCTTCCTTTTTACCCTCTTTTTCGACTTTCTTTTTCTGCTGTTTTTCGCCTACCTTTTTCTCCTCTGTTTCTTCCTCCTTTATCTCCAATTTATCGTATTCCTTTTCCTCCTCTTCTTCGTCTTATTTTCTCCTCCTTTTCTTCTTCTTCATCTTCTCCTTATCTCTTGATCCTAACGCCCGGGCTCCTTTGATCTCCATCTCTTTTCAGCCTCAGCATTCTCTTCCATTCCCCTTTCCCTCGAATTTCTCTCCAGTCTGTCTTTTTCCACCTCGCTCTTTACTTTTCTCCTCATCTTCCTTATTCTTCTTAACGTAAAGTTTGATTCGAGAAAACCTTTGACACACTTTCTTATCTTCTCTCTTTATCGCTCATTCGTATCTTCTTAAATTTGTTTTTTTAGTTTTTGGTTTTTTAACTTTGTTTCCCCCCCTTTTTTTCTGTCTTCCCCGACCCTTTGCAGCATCCATCGACTTTTTGTCTGTAGGAAAATCTTGTATTTAAAAGGGCTAATGGATTGTTGGCTGCTATTTTTTAACGTACCATCTGTACTCAATTTTTTATAATTTT
>NC_051414.1:21970054-21970123 GCF_015228065.2 Penaeus monodon
CATCTCTTGCCTCTTTATAAATTTAAAATTTTTATTTTTCGATTACCCCCTGGCTTTGAACCCAAAAAA
>NC_051414.1:21970160-21970548 GCF_015228065.2 Penaeus monodon
CTCTCTATCAATTTCCTCTCTCCTTCAATCCTTCAATCACGTCCCTACAGCTCAGCGCCAGTATTCATTTACTTAACTGGTGCCATAGTATTTAACATTTACCATTCCCCCGTGGCCCGCTTTGTTCCAGCAACCCTTAGTTGCGAAAAAGGAAAAAACGCGGGTTCTAAAACCCTTTTCGCTCAGTCTGCCCCGGGGCCCGCTCAGCGCCTGGTTTTTTCTGCGTGTTTTCCCACTACCTTGGGGCCCGGTCATTGGGGGGGCTCGCTGTTAAAGATTTTTCTGTTCGTGTTGTATTCCCAGGGTATTTAAAAATAAATGATTATGGGTATGATCTTGACTTTACTACAGTAAAGCCCAAACATTTCTATCTGTTTATTTATCTCTC
>NC_051414.1:21973622-21975920 GCF_015228065.2 Penaeus monodon
ACTGGATATATAAATAACTGCGATGAGGATATGGAGATGTATCACATTTTTTTGAGTTGCTGAGCCAGAACCTCCGATTGCCAATTGTGTTTTTTAAATTTTGATTGTACATACAATGAATATTTTATCATTTATTTGTTTTTTATTCCTTTTCTTGCATTTACTTATCTTCAAAACACACTTTTTTAAAATACTGTAAGAAAGAAATTTTCTTTATAGGTCATGGCATTGCTGATTCAGGGACAAAAATAAAATATTTTCAAATAGGAAGAAATATCATCACGACATCTTGAGGAAAAAAACGTGTGTTCGATTTCTTAGATGTTATTGCTTTCGGAGACTGAATGCGAGAAAGACAATTTTATTTCCCTTTGAGAATATATGTACACAAACACCTCTGGCCATAAAATTTGAATTCCTTTCGGCATCCCACGCACCGCAGTATCAAAACCTGACTCCCCTCGAGCTCCTCCCCCTTCCCCACCCTTCAATCCCCCCCCCACCTTCCCGTCCCCTTCCATCCCCCCCCCTCCTTCCCGTCCCCTTCCATCCCCCCCCTCCTTCCCGTCCCCTTCCATCCCCCCCCTCCCCTTTCCCCGTCCCTTCCATCCCCCCCCCTCCTTCCCGTCCCCTTCCATCCCCCCCCCCTCCTTCCCGTCCCCTTCCACCCCCCCCCCCCCCCCTCCTCCCACAACACGCCCCCTACCTGCCCGGCCTCCGTGACTTAGACCTACCGATCCCTTCCTAAGACATGCGGAGGTTCTGAGAAGCGGCAAGAGGCTTACCGCTCAGTGTGCGACGACCTCATCAGGCCGGCTGAATGGAGCCAGAAGGAGCCTCGCAAGTTCTGGGACTGTATCAAAGGACGGATGGGACTCCGGCGCAAGGAATGCTATTGCGCGTCCCTCAGGAGAGAGAGAAAAAAAAAGAGAGTTGGAAAAGGAAGAGTCAAAAAGAAAAATTGAAGTGCATGACGGTGAGGATTTTACTCTTGAAAACATTCTTAAAAAAAAAAAAAAAGGTTTCTGTTGAGAAGAAGGGAGGAGTATTGAAGAGGCTCATGGGAAATGCAAGTGGGTGATTAAGAAACTTTTCGGAAAAAATGTGATTGAAATACCTTCATCTCCGTTAGAAAAGTCAGCGCTCAGAGCAGCACATTTATCAGATAAAAACTCTGTCTTTACTCTTGTAAACAAATCACAGTCATTTTGCCCAAGGCGGTCGGAAAGGAAAAACGTAAAACAGTAATCTATAAGCAACAACAAAAGTTTTAAGCAGGGATTCAGGGCACCGTCTAACAGAGAAGTGTTAGCAGGGTGTTTTTGTTATGTAAATCCGCGCAGCTGTTCCTTGTAACTCGAACTATTCACAGAATTCACAAAGAAATCGAGATCATCCTTTTCAGGAATTTTTGGTTCTCGGAAGTAAAAGGGAATACAGTAAAGAAGATTGCTTGCCTTGTATAAGATACTGCATGTCAGTCTCTTCTCTAACATGAGTCTCAGTCTTAAAATCATTATATTTTTTTTTTACAAATCATTCCATATATTATCAACTGTGAAGTGATGTCTCCACAATAATATTTTTTCCATGGTGTGGCTCCTAGCAGACAGTTAATAAAAATGGAATAATTGGCTGACAAGATATCATCTACACCATTGGAGCTAATGAAGTCTTGGGACAAGACGGAGTAATACAATCTTCAAGTTGTATGAAACATTTATAGACACGCCGCACCTACCTTAGTCTCGTTTTATATATTTTTAGTTTATGACACATTTTTTCGCTTTCTCCTGGTGCCTGCCCTGTTTCTTTCCTATTTCTTTCTCTTTCACTTTTTCCCGCTCTCTTTATTTCATTTTTTCTCACTTTTCACCGTTTCATTTCCTAAAGAGGACACGGGAATAACTAATCTAATTATTTGTTCACTACGCATCTGTCGTTTTAAATCTGTGCCCCAAGTTCGGCACTAATACTTTGCAGTAACTCAGCACATTTATATGCAAACGATCCACTTGGGGGGGGGGGAGGGTCATGATATCAGAATGCTAAACATAGCACTGTTCTTCTTAGCATATTATTGCTCCTTCTCTGCTTTTGCGAATGCCATTCTGAGAGTCGGCGAATCGGCCTTTATAACTGAATCTGTCTCTCTTTGCTTCGGTGATTTGTTGTAAATCTGATCAACCTTGTGCTTAATGATCTATCTTTAGGTCCATCACTGACTATCCTCATCGTATTACGCATAGTTAATATTTCTGAACAACCGTGGCTTGTTCGTAGAGGAACATGCATTGG
>NC_051414.1:21975990-21976146 GCF_015228065.2 Penaeus monodon
ATAAGAGAGCCTTCTCGGGCACGAAAGTGGATCTTGCGATTGCAAAGTTAACGCTCCATAGCTGTATTTATCTATCTATCCTTTGGTCGTTCATTGACTGTGTGTTTTAATAATCTACACTTGATCCTTCAGTTAAAATCATACTATGTAAAAGTC
>NC_051414.1:21976219-21976665 GCF_015228065.2 Penaeus monodon
CATTTGTATATGTAAGTCTTATATATGCATAAGCTTGTACACAGGAAATAAGAGTACACGCAGACCTGTACACATTAAAACTCCAATAATCATGCAAACTTCGTTATCAGCCAGTAAATATGATAGTTCATTCAACATATATGCGACTGATAACAAGAGAAATGAACAGAGGAATGAAAGGAGCTGTTCAAACACGTCATAAGAAACCATATTTACCCACAGAGAAAATTGACGTTGTTATGTGTGCGACGTAGATTGGATTAATTTCCGCTCGTATTAACAAAGAACTTCCTTTGTGTGTGTGTGTGCTTAGAGTCTTTACACAGCAACGACTATTAGTATATATAAGTTAGTTGAATAAAGAGGATATTTCTTTATTAAAGAGTGCTTCTGGATATTGTCTTCTATATAATTTGTTTTACGCCCTTTGATTAAAGCCTTTTTTT
>NC_051414.1:21983138-21983371 GCF_015228065.2 Penaeus monodon
ACAACTATATAACGACAACGGAAAAAAAGCAAAGGCTCTAACTGCTGCTTAGCTTTTCCGTTTGAAACCTGCTGCCTTGTATTTCGGCAAAAACAAAAGGGCCCCAAAAGCAAGATATTTGTTTACCTTCGCAATAACGTTCTGGAAATTCGCTCCTCTGGGGAACGGAAAGGCGATCTCTGTCTTTCCCCTTGACTCAGGTTTTGACGGTGGTGGTCGTGTTGGGGGGGGGG
>NC_051414.1:21983749-21985745 GCF_015228065.2 Penaeus monodon
CTCTCCGACCCAAGACCGGAGCCCAGTCGCTGCCGCGCCATAGAATTAAGTGATATAACATTCCTGGGTCTTCTAGATATACTGTAGTGGGATAAACCTTAATGCACTATGCAGTAGAGAATTGAATCCCTTGAAATTTCCTCTGAGACGAAGACGATGAGGATGAGTAAATTGGAAAACGAAAGAAACACGAAGTAGAATACTATTCTAAAGTCGGCGAAAAAAACAAAGTGGAGAATCAAGTCGAAGGAAGTCTGGAGTGGGAAACAGGAATGAACGAGGTAAGATATTAGCAAACTTTGTAGAAAAGTGCAGTATTAAAAGTAATGAACACATTCTTGCAAAGGAAGGAATGTTGAAATTGGCCTTGGATGAGGCCAGATGAACTAACAAAGAACGTGACATATCATGCCAGGTCGGACCAGCATAACAATGGCAACATGCTACAGCCTTTGATAAAACAAACGCAGGAAGCAATCACAGGATGGTAGGATGTACAATCGATTTCACTTCAGAGCTGGGAGGGATAAACTACTTTTCAGAAAGAGCAATGTAAAAATAAAAACCAAAAAAACCGGCTTCGACAAAAGGTGAAAAGGCAGATTTCAGGCATTGGAAGTTAATGAGGTTTTAAAAAATAAAATCTGTTTTAACAGGATTTATTTGAGAGGCGCATAAAGAATAAACAATGTAAATGTTACAGAGGAATATAAATACTCAGAAGGAACGCGCGATCTCAAGCAAAGAGACGAGATGTATAAAATCAGAATAAAGAGGGACGTGACAGAGAGAAGAGAGCTAAATAAACCTATGAACATGGTCCTGGCATATCAAGAAACCCTTTATTGGATGCAAGAGTAGAGATCCATAGTAACTCAGCCCGTTCGATATGTATACATAAGGAGCAACTCCCCGAAACACAGTGTTTTGCGACTAATCTTGCTACATGAGAACGAAGACCACAAAGTACTTTTTTATCAAATTGTCCTTCAAGATTTTTAGGACAAGACTGACTTGAATTGCAGATAAAAACCAGCTACGTGACCAGGCAGAATTCAGAAGTGGATATTTAATCAAGTATCGTCTGTTTGCCATGAACCGGCTTATTGAGAAAACCGCAGAATTCAATAAACCGCTATACCTGCTTCGAGGACTATGAAACAGGGTAAAAGAAAATTCTAATTTCAATACATAAACAAGGATCAAACGAACACACTACACGATTCTCACAAAATGACAACGTTACTACATTGCTGATTCGGGCTGTCAACTTTGCCAAGGACGCGTGGGTGATTTGTCAACAACAAGAAAATATTGCATTACAACAACTTTGGGCTTTATTTATGTACCGAATACTAAAAATCCAACACCTATCAGATGAAATAAAGACAGGAAAGGAAGTGATAAAAGGAGGTGAGTAAAATATCCCCAAAACTATTCGTAATTAACTTCAACAGCATTGTAGGAAGATAAACTAGGAAGGGAGTGAATAGATAAGGAACAATAGGGATAAGCTTGAAAATGAACAGAGGTGAAAAAAGTAGTCAAAAGTAATAACAAAAAAAAAAAAATAGAGGTTGATGAATACAGATACTTAAACCTGGCACTGAAGCTTAACAAAGATCATGAAAACTAACCGCATTGCTCTTGAAATTGACACTGAAATTTCGTACCAGTATGCTTCAAAACAAAGATTTTATAATCAATGTGTACTCCTGATAATGACGTACGGATATGAAATCTGGAAACTAATCAGATCATTTAAAAAAAACAGATTGAAGTAAGAGACACCATAGCAAGGATAAAACGGTAAAAACGATATGAGTTGGACATATAGTTAGAAGATAAGAAAGAGATAGTAAACGCAGTAGAAGGTCAGACGTAAAAGTACAGAGAAGAGACTGAATAAAAAGTGGGTGACGTATGGCAGAGATCAGCAACACGAGTAGGTTGGGATGCCCTTTGTTCAGACGCGGGCCACTAATGGCTGAGGATG
>NC_051414.1:21986029-21986735 GCF_015228065.2 Penaeus monodon
GGGATAATGATACTCGTTGAAAAAACCTCGAATGAGAATTAACAATTCCTAATTTAGCGAACTCCAACTCATTATGCAGAAAGAAAAAAAATTATCTGCGATAGTACAGATAAAACGCAAATTGCAGGGACGACTCTAGAGAAGACAAAGAAGATTGCAATATAGGACAGAAATACCAAGAGAGACTGCAATATGAGCAACAGCAAGGATTCTGGAACTGAAACTGCACAAAACAGCCATCTCCCTTTAAGCAAAACACTTGTAACGAAAATCCTAGAAGTTGGTATGAAGCATTTTCTGAAAAAGAAAAACAGCTGGAGAGAGAGTGCCCTTTTCTCTAGATATAAGGGAAACGTGGAAACTTACAGAAAAGCTCTATTATTTGCTCTCCATAGAATAGATTTGGGTTCAAGGATTCTCCAAACGTTTTTTATTATCGTCCTGTCTTTTGTGTTGTTTGGAGACTCGCTCACAAATAATAGACATCTTGTTTGTGTCAGAGCATACACGACACCCTCTCGTAAGCTCAGAACAGGAGAAAAAACAATAACTGTTTCTGGCTTCCCGTTGTTCTCATACCAAAAAAGCACGAGGTAGGTGAAGCTCGAGGGCGTCAGAGCAAGGAGAAAAGACGAACTTTCGCTAACTCAAATTTAAAACTTTTGATTCATTGTCGCTTAATAGTTAGTGTTGGTTGCAAGGCAAA
>NC_051414.1:21987319-21988149 GCF_015228065.2 Penaeus monodon
CGTAATTTAAATGTATTTTTCAATTTTATCACAGCACACCAAAATACGCATTTATCAAAATTCGTTAAACATTGCCTGCGTTTGTGTATTATTGCAAACATACGATATACGCACTTTTAATTAGAAATATATGTTACATCCATGATTCGTATGCGGAGTCATCTACCGGGAATTTGCAGTTGTGCTGTCACAGTACTCATTGCTCGTTTCGGAAGTGAAGTTGTTTACGATGCTTTGTGTTCAAAATTCCTTCCCCAAAATTTCCCCGTCGAAATTAACTCAACAAATGTTACGACCTCAGGAAAACACAAAAATCATGAAGTACAAAACCCGTGTCCGTCTCCCGAATTCGTCGGGTTTTCGTATTTCCCAAACCCCCCTTCCCTTCACCAAAAGGTAGACCCAATAATTGGGTCTCCCTTTTTTGGTGAAGGGAAGGGGGGGTTGGGAAGTGACGAATCTCAGACGAACTTTGTAGACGGAACACGGGTTTTGTATTTCATTGAATTTTTGTGTTACCCCTGAGGTCGTAACAATTTGATTGAGTTAATTTTCGACGGAATTTTGGGGAAAGAATTCAGAAACAAAATAGCATCGAAAACAAACTTCACTTCCGAAACGAGCAATGGTACTGTGACAGCACAACTGTCAAATTTGCCGGTGATGACTCCGCATACGAATCATGGATTAAATATATTTCTAATTAAAAGTGCGTAATACGTAGTTTGCAATAAAAACCCCAAACGCAGGCAAAGTTTTAACGAATTTTTTATAAATGCGTATTTTGGTTTTGCTGTGTAAAATGAAAAATACATTAACTTACGGCTCTG